>NC_090933.1:16658030-16973217 GCF_040938575.1 Ambystoma mexicanum | reverse complement strand
AAGTGATCCACTCTGAAACAGCTCCTTCTAAACATCTATTGATGTAGGTCTCGCGCTTATCATATAGATCTTCCTTTATCAATGTATCTTAATTGCTTGAAGCTCCTCGTCTCAAGTCAATTGCTTAATAACTCAAGTTTTTTTTACCCCAACCACCCTCCGTTACTTATTTCCCATGATCACTTTTTTCCTACTTCAACACCCATTCGTATTTTGCCACCTTACTCAGTCTACTCACTTTTCCCGTTTTCGACTTCCGACTCTCGGGATCCTCGCCTCTTCAACCCGCCACTTCAGCCTTCAGTCCGCACAGCTTCATATAGAAATCGAGAAGGGATTCTGTTTGAAACCGAGGGACTCGTCCTACCTGCACGTACAAGATTTTTAAACTAAACTGCCGCTATCTACAGGAAGCTTCATGTTCTACCAACTAAATGGCAGGGGACGTCCAATATTTCCAGGACCCCAAAGCTTACTAGATCGACAGATTTTGAATCATCCTGTCCGCTACCACGTGAACTGGGGTTATTGACCCAGCCCTTTAAGATGAGGTAGAAATACCTTGAGATGGGTGGGGATGCATAAAATACTCAAACATCAATAATCAAACTAACTCAGGAAGTTGGCAAATCACACCTGTTTTATTTGCAATTGTATAAAACAGAGAGTTACAACAAACATGCATAATTCTCTCGATCTTCTCACTCAGCAAGTTTAATAAAAAGCAGGTTATATAGTAAAAACTTGCATTACTAATGTCATCCTACGTAGTAAACTACAAAAACCTATTTGAGAAAGTGATAGGGTTAGAGGGAACATCTAGGTATACGTTACATGCTTGTTGGGAAAGTGATTGGGTCTCTAACATTAGGGGGGACAACGAAGCCCTCTTCTAGTGCAGGTCACTACGAACATCATCAAATACACAACGTCCCATTGGTTACACAAACTATAGGGCTCTTTACTACGTGGCCCTCTATAATTGATTGGCACCCTTGTATCCGTCAGTACTTTTCCACATACGCCAGCAGCACACAGGATGACATCCAGGTGTTGGTGGGCTGGTCTTAACTAAAGCTTCCCACTAATTAGCCTACTATCCATCATCACTCTGCTGTCTACCAGTCAATTAGCCCTTTGAAGAGTGACCTTGAGTTTGTTCTTTGTGCCTGGGAATAAGAGGTAGTATAGCATACTCTGTCTCCTGGAGTTGGCGTAGCACGTCACGATTATCTATTTTCACTCATGAATAAAGACCATGATTTAGAGTCCTGCTGCATTTAGAATACCCTTTTTTAATGAATCTCCCACATGTTCATTGTTCTCGTGCTCGTCTTCTGAACAGGAGTTTGTTCTTTTCACACACTTGTAACCACTGTCTGATCCTTCAGGTCCCGAGCGGCCTTACCTTCTTGGTGCTGGTCCAGCCTTTCTATGATTCACCTCTGTAATTCAATTGCTTTTCAACTGTGACACACTGGAAAAAGCCTTTCTTTCTCTGTGTCCAGCTCTGTAAAATGTGTTGCGGAATCGACCATAGTTCATTCACTCCAATACATATATTTGGTGCATGCCACAATATATTCACTACATAGCTAGCCTTAAGAATAAGTTGCTTGCATTTTCTGCCTCTGTATATGTGTAAAAATGACTTGATGTCTTCATCGTTTCTGTAGCATAAGCATCTTCCATCTTGAAATGTTGCTTATCTTCAACACTTTCTTAACACCTATAGAATGCTTACGTTCTCTTGCCTCTTCATGTCTTCTGGGTGCATTAGCCCGGCTTTGTGTGACGTCACCAATCTTCCCTTTGGCTCAGTTTTCCCTCTTCTTCTGGGATTTCATTCAAATGGCCATCATATTGTTGTGTTTTCTCAATGGGAACCTTGCTTCCAGGGTTCTCCTTGGTATTGGTATCTTCACTGGCATTGCACATATTTCACACTCTGGTTCCCAACGTATAGGCAACATGAGAGCAGCGTTTCAGGTGGGGGCACTTGGATACTTTTCTACAGGGTTATTGATAGTGCAAATGTGTATTTCATCTAGGGGAAGATAGCCACTCAGAGAAGATAGAGAGTCACTTTCCTTAAAATGATTGGGGAGCAGAAGGGACACTTGAAGGAAGGACTTGGAGAATTCTTTCAGCTGTGGCCAAAGATCAGGACACACTAAGGTAAATGCTGCTTGGTGTTGCCTCTGATAACTTGAGCTTGTTGTTGAAGCAGCAGAAGAGAGATCCTGTATGTGTGGTTCTCTTTAGAAAAACCCAAGACTTCCGAAGTCCAAGAGTCTTCCTTTTGGCTGCTTGTGTACTCAATGTACTCAATATAACAACCGGCACCTAGAACAGACATCAGCAAGATCAAGCCCTCAATTAGTTGGGACATCTTTATTTGGCAATCTGCTGACTGAGCCATCAAGACTACCTTGTGTTGTCGAAATAACTAATAAACAAGATTCAAAGCAATCTCTTTGGAATCACTGCCACTGTGAACAGCACCATTGAGTCACCTTACCAACCTCGAGTCACCCATATTGATTCTTTAGCTTTCCATGATTGACTTGGCCATATGGACCATCAACCCTCGACACCCAAAGACACCACAGTCACGACCAACCAAAGTTGAGCCATCAAGTCATTAATTCAAAGACACAGTACTATGTGAAAACGTTGCTAGGAAAAGTTAGCAAGTTGAGCATTTGTTTTCCTGTTCTCTAAAAAGCCTTCCCCAACTTATTCTAGGACTTTTGTTATTTACTAATTTAAACTTCAGACCTAGAATATTTGGAAAAAGTGGTTGATTTCCTTCACATTGCAAATTTGTTTAAATGTCGCCCCCAGCTACCTTTTCCTTGGCGACAATATTCCTAGATACCAAAGACTCATTCTGTGGTAGCTGAGTTCTATTGAGACAATGTGAAGAGAGAAACTGTGAAAAAATCCAAGTAGACCTCCTTCATAATGTTGAGTCAAGAACAAGAGACTAAGGTAGAGAATTTGTGGTCCAGGTATAATTTCAAGGCATGGAAAGTACCGACACCCCCAGGCCTTACCTTAGGCTCTAGAGACTGGTTAGGTAGTCTTTTCCTACATTTGCCAAGGATATTTTTTAAAATACAATTTCTGTACTTTTTCCTTCATTAATGTTTTTGTTGTTGTCATATCTGATGTTTAACCAGTCGTCTCAAGGGAGTTCATCAGCATCTATTACTCTGTTTTTCCCTTTGCTGGGATGGTTGGGTAATGTATTTATACTGTGTATTATTGCTATTTTTATAGACCCTTGCTGGGACATTCCTTTACTTGTAGTACTCACCATATTGTTAGATGGAAGCGTACATTGCTGACCTAGCACTCAGGGGAGGGCACACTGCCTTGGTCCATGTACTAAAGTAAACTAGAGGAAGTATAACACCTACTTTGGTCTGTTTTCCTTGGATGTCCATGAAAAGACTGAACGGAGAAATTATCACATCTTTCTTTTTTTTAATAAAGAAGGGAAAGCCCCCTGCTCTCCCTCTCCTCCCCATTTTAACTATTACCCTTACCCCACCCCACCTTACACCCATATTTTCGAAAAATGTCCCAAATTTTCAATAACAATCGGTAAAAAGATGTGGTAATTTCTCCATTTGATTTTCTAATTTCGATCATTTCTACGGATACCGTTTTCCCACACTAGGTTGTGCGATAAGTGTGTGCATAGTAAAGGAAGCCCTTTTTCTCCCACTTGTACATCTTCAGGCCAAATTAAGATTTTCTTGAAGTGCCATTTCTACCAGAAGGTTTCGACATCTCCTTTCCTCTATTAGTTATTCACTTACCATGTAACCTTTTCTGCCATTTCTGCTTCCTTTGATAGGGAAAGTCCCTATTCTATGTACATGGTTCTCTGTGCCCTACCAGAATTATCAGTGGCTGTTGCAGTGCAGGACTACTGCACTGCTCACACAACTTTGCACTTTTGTATCTTCCTTCTCCTTTTCCCTGGGTAAGGAAGTCAGCGTTCCAGCAGAGGCACAGAACATGCTGCATCGCAGGCCTTACCCTCTTTTAAAACTCTATCACACCTACATGCTTCATCTCTTTAACCAAGGAACCTGTGTACCTTCTTCAGGGAGCCCCCATTTTGGATACGTTTCGACGACCAGCAGGTCTCACAAAATGGGTTTCCATTTCATGTTGGTCTGGCGGGTCTGGTGGAGGCCATGTTTCTTCGAGGTGGCAATGTCCATAATATCAACTGTTGGTCTTGGCATTGCAACAGTTTCTCAAGGTTTTGCAGTAGTCTCTCGAGGTGGGGGACTGTGCACTATATTAACTACCCTTTAACCAGAATTTAATGTGCTCCAGCTCGTACTGTAGTGCTAACCTTTGTGTATATTTCACCCTTGGGGTTGATGCTTAGACTTGCCTAACAAACAATGTGGACTAGCGATTTCTAAATATCTTTTCCAAGCCAACCATCCCCTTTGAGCAGTTCCAATCATGATCATAAGCCAAATCCTGTCCTTAAATACATCCTACTTACCATAGAGGTCTACATTTCCAGCTCACTTAAAGAAGTTTATTACCAAACCCATAAGGGCTGTAATTAATTACTCCATTGAAATATGCCTGGTCAAGAAGGGGAGGACAACCGTCTCCTCTTCTTCAGCAGCAGAGGAGGTGGTCTTTTGGTCCTTTCCAGATCTGAGTGTGCATCTGAGGGGTGTGAGGCGACAAGTCTGCCCAGAAGGGTGGAAAGGTCTGTTTGAAGGCCAAGCATTTAAACCTTACCTTATATGCCTCTCACTCTTCATGTCCTTAGGTGGGTTGGACAAACACAAGTTTGGAAAGATGTTTGGATTGCCCAATATAAATGGCAACCTACTGATGAATTCCATTTGGATTCAGTTACACTGCATTACTGTATTTGTATTTTATTGAATTGTATAGCCATACACGCCAGAAAGCTCGCAGACAATAGCAATGACTCAAATGAATGGTAATCAAGCAGCTCATTGAAATTTAAGCAGATGGCGAATTATCCTTCACAGGAGAGCGAAACTGAGAGAATGAAGACAGGGATGAAGAGGAATTCTATGGCAAGACTGGAGGCGAGCATTATGCTTCAACTTCTTTTATTACTCTTCAGCAGTTTCAACTATAACATGGGAAAAAAAACTGAAAAGGTGTCTTTCCATTCAGCACTTTTCTTTTTTCCTTAAACAAAACTACAAGTTCCAAGATATCTACAGTCCATTTGGTACTGTCCCCAGCTATGACCACATCCTCTCCTTTAGGCTCCTCCTCTTCTTTTCCTGCTCTTCAAGCAGATAAGTGCATTTCATAATTACTCCGGGTTATTCTGATATAGATTAGATAGATTAATTGTCAGAACAAGGAGTAGAGATTTATATGAAAATAAGAACTAATCCTAGACAGGTATCTTGTATTTGGCGAGTGCGCGTTCTGAATTACGAGTCCGTCACAGTGAATTTCTTGTCAGATCTCATTACCTGATCAGAACAGCAAGCATGTGCATCCGCACAAGTGAATCCAGAGAAGCCGCGGTACAGTTTCTAGTACAGCAAGCCTTCTACGTGCGGCAGCATAGGGTGAGGAGCCCCTTGTCGCATTAACGACACGCCCGGGGGCTCTCTCTCCCTCCCAGGCCGAACGCGGTGGCCCCCATGTTTTGGGGCCGAGCGAAGGAAGGGAGCGACACGGCAGCCCCCTCCTTTGGGGAGGCGGGCTAGCAGCCGTGTCGCACGTCCTTTGCGCGCATTTGAAGGAGCCCGGCACCGTTGTTAAACAAGACCACATCGTTCTAAATAAGAACAAGTCATATTTCATCCATGAGCGTAACGATTACGAACCGGAATAGAGCCCAGACTCCACAGCCACACGTGGCGAGGGAAGAGCTTACGAGCGCACGACAGCAGAGGAGGGGCTCTGCTAATAAAAAAAGCAGCCCACGCTGTGGACAGGAAAGTCACTAGCACCGATCAGAGTGCATTGAAAGTTAGCCAAACACAGCACAGGTTCCAGCCACTAGGTCATAAAAAATATTTAAAAAAAAAAAAATATATATATATATATATATATATGTACATTTATATAATAAGAAATCCTAATATTTATGGATAACTAATTATTGGGCATAGAAGAGCCAGCTCGGTAGTGGGCTATAGTGATAACCTCCTTCGCCCTTACAGAACCAATGAAGCAGTGGGTGTGCATTAGACACCGCAAAGGTAATAGGCACACAGCACTATCAAGATGTCTGAGTTCGAATGGAGAGAGGAGGATCAGTCCCTGGACCTCGCTGCCAGTTTCAAACAAGTGCTGGGGAGCTTGTTGGCAGACGCAGTGGCACAAGGGGTGAAACCCCTTCAAGAGAGGCTGGAGACCCTAGAGTCTATGCTGACCCAGCCCAGGGAGAGCACCTTGAAAAAGAACAGCACGACAACAGGAGCTAAGGGGAATACACAGACCCGTAAGAGGAAGGGCTCTTATGACCCCCCCCGGGTCGACCATACGGGGTACCAGATAAGGCCGCAGAGGCTGCCGACGCTTTCTCCAAGCTTAAGGAAGCTTTTATACATCGGTCGGCTGTGCCAAGCCTCGCGACCCCCGTCCCACGGAAAGAAAATATAGGGACTGAGGACCTAGGCTCAGAAGAAGAGCCAGCGGAGGATGAGCGATCCTCGCTAGAAGGAGATGAGAAGGAAGAGGAGGAATGGGTGAAACTCAGCGGTAAGAGAACCTGCAAAGAAAAGCACCTGGACGAGGAGCCAGAGGAGGATTCCAATATGTTTGATCCCGATAATATTAGGAATCTGAAAGCCTCCGATTGGCAACCAACTCCAAGAGTGACAAAATATATGATGGCCAGGCTAAGAAAAGTCTTAGACAAAGAAGTGAGGCAGTGCCTCCAGGCGGAATGCCCTCACCCGGACCTACCAGGCCAGGTAGCGGAGACGCCGGACCTAGATCCGAAGATGATGGCTTTTGTCGCTAAAACAAGCAAAGACCCGAGGAAGGGTATCGATAGATCCTGGCGGAGTTGCCAGGAGAAGGTCCTGGATATTGCAGGACCCCTAGCGAAGATGATGGACCTGGCCGAGAGAGACACGGGGGAGGAAATTGATCCCGAAGCCCTGGCGAACTGGTCCCAGAGGGCGGTATGCCTTCTGGGGAATGTCAATTGTGCCATCACGTCCAAGAGGAGACGAGGCCTCTTACTCAAGATTGATCCCAAATTAAGCGATCTAACGAACTACGAAGCAGGAGAGGCAGCCCAGGGTCTTCTATTCAGAGACACCTTCGGCAAGGAGATGGGCAAATTCGTTACCACCTACACCTCTTTAGAAAAGGCTCAAGCATCCATCCGCAGGATATTTCCTGGCAGAGTTTTTGCCGGGACCAGCCGTCATCGGGGTTGATTGGCTGGTCACCACCAGGGAGGAAGAAGACCCCATAATTCAAGAGCGCAGTATTGGGAATGAAAACAGCAAGACACCTTCTTCCCATCAAGAGGTCGCTTCCCTAGAGGTCGCAGAGGAAGAGGAGCCGGCCGTGGCCAGAACTTTACACCAGGTGAGAGAAGGGTACTATCCTCCAGTGGGGGGGGGACTCAGCACTGTTGGGAGAGCTGGCGCAAGCTATCCTCTGATGCATAGGTTCTGCAAACAGTAAGAGGGTTACACATAGATTTAATTCAGGCGCCAGCGCAAGTAACTCACCCGGCAGAGATTCACCTGCAGCAAGCAGACTGGGTCAAGCTGCATCACGAACTTCAGCAGCTCCGGCGGAAAGGAGCCATAGAAATCTGCAAAGCGAACCCTCGCTTTGTCAGTCCTATGTTCCTGGTCCACAGGAAAGAGAAGGTGCGAGCCCATTATAAATCTAAAGGAGCTGAACGGCTGGGTAGTATACCGGCATTTGAAAAAGGAGGGCATACACCAACTGTGGGACACCCTGAGAGAGGGAGACTGGCTAACCAGGATAGACCTGAAAGACGCCTACCTCACAGTGCCAGTGCAGGCGGAGTTTAAGGACTATCTAGCATTCCGTTGGAAGGGGAAACTGTGGTGTTTCAGCACAATGCCCTTGGGGCTAGCCTCTGCTCCCTGGGTCTTCACCAAACTGATGAAGCCAGTAGCAGCAGCGATCCGGGAGAAGGGTATTCGAATGATTATATACCTGGATGATCTCCTTCTCCTAGCTCAGGATCGGAGCACGCTGGTGTATCAAACCTCCTGGGTTCAGGGCCTCCTACAATCTCTGGGCTTTCTAGTGAACAGAGAGAAGTCTCAGACCAAGCCAGCGCAAAGGCTAGACTTCCTGGGTTTCGTCCTAGACACCAGAAGAGCAACCATGGAACTACCGAACAGAAAGATCAAAGACATCAAAAGGAGATCAGAGGCTGCCTGAAAGAACAAGAGATTTCTATCCGGAGACTAGCGAGGATAGTAGGATGCTAGCCGCCTCGATCCAAGCTATTTTCCCGGGGCCCTTACACTATCAGGCCCTGCAGAGGCTGAAGATCAGACACCTGCAGCGGGGTCTGAGATACCACCAGAGAGTGTCCCTAGATCGGGATGATTCTATCACAGAACTGGAGTGGTGGTTGATGAATATGGACACCTGGAATGGGCGTGCCATCTTTGGAGACCAACCAGACCTTGTGATAGAATCGGACGCCAGTCGACAAGGTTGGGGAGCGAGATGCGGGTCCCGGGAGACCGAAGGGAAATGGAGCAAAGAAGAACTTCAGCTTTACATAAACTGCCTGCTTCTGGCAGGGTCATTTGCCATCAAGGCATTCACCAGAGAGAGAGTGGGCTCCTGTGTAATCCTCAAAATGGACAACATATCAGCCGTGAGATATATAAATCACTTGGGCGGTACGAGGTCCAAACTGCTAGCAGAACTGGCAAAGGATTTCTGGCACTCGTGCCTGTAGTCGAAAACATTAGTCACAGCAGAATACTTGCTGGGAGAACTCAACGTGAGGGCCTTTTGGAACTCCTGCTATCTGACAGACTCCAGCGATTGGAAGCTGGATCCAGAGGCGTTCTGGCACCTGAATCAGAGATGGAGCCCGGTAAACCATGACCTATTTGCATCATGGCTCAACACGCAGACAAACAGCTTTTTCAGTTGGAGGCTGGACCCAGCCGCGCAGGGCACAGACGTATTTCTCCATTCATGGTCAGGGGAGATACATTACACCTTTCCCCCATTCGCGATGCTGAGCAGAGTGCTAGCGAAGTGTCGTCGGGAAAGAGCAGAGCTAATCCTAGTAGCCCTGATGTGGAAGTCACAAATGTGGTTTCCGACATTGATGGAGATGACTGCGGATATTCCCTTCAGAGCTGTTCCCTTTAACAGAACAATCTGTTTGTAGTCTACGTGATCCACCTTGGGACTCTGAAAAAGATCCTTCTAAACATCCATTGATGTAGGTCTCGCGCTTATCATATAGATCTTCCTTTATCGATGTATCTTAATTGCTTGAAGCTCCTCTTCTCAAGTCAATTGCTTAATAACTCAAGTTTTTTTACCCCAACCAACCCTCCATTACTTATTTCTCCTTATCACTTTTTTCCTACTTCAACACTCATTCGTATTTTGCCACCTTACTCATTCTACTCACTATTCCTGTTTTTGAATTCCGAGTCTCTGGATCCTCGCCTCCTCAAACAGCCACTTCAGCCTTTAGTCCGCTCAGCTTCCTGTAGAAATCGAGAAGGGATTCTGTTTGAAACCGAGGGAACCGTCCCACCTGCACTTACAAGATTTTTAAACTAAATTGCCGCTATCTACAGGAAGCTTCATGTTCTACCAGCTAAATGGCGAGGACGTCCAATATTTCCAGGACCCCAAAGCTTCCTAGATCGACAGATTTTTAACCATACTCTCCGCTGCCAAGTGAACTGGGGTTATCGAACCATCCCTTTTAGATGAGGTAGAAATACCTTGAGATGGATGGGGATGTATAAGATACTCAAACATCAATGATAAAACTAACACAGGAAGTTGGCAAATCACACCTGTTTTATTTGCAATTGTCTAAAACAGGGAGTTACAACAAACATGGACATTTCTCTCGATCTTCTCACTCAGCAAGTTTAATAAAAAGCAGGTTATATAGTAAAAACTCGTCATTGCTAACGTCATCCTACGTAGTAAACTACAAAAACCTATTTGAAAAGTGATAGGGTTAGAGGGAACATATAGGTATACGTTCCATACTTGTTGGGAAAGTGCTTGGGTCTCTAACATTAGGGGGGACAACCAAGCCCTCCTCTAGTGCAGGCCACTACGAGCATCATCAAATACACAACGTCCCATTGGTTACACAAACTATAGGGCTCTTTACTACGTGGCCCTCTATAATTGGTTGGCACCCTTGTATCCGTCAGTACTTTTCCACATACACCAGCAGCACACAGGCTGACATACTGGTGTTGAGGGCTGGTCTTAACTAAAGCTTCCCACCAATTAGCCTACTATCCATCATCACTCTGCTGTCTACCAGTCAATTAGCCCTTTGAAGATTGACCTTGTTTTTGTTCTTTGTGCCTGGGAATAAGAGGGAGTATAGCATACTCTGTCTCCTGGAGTTGGCGTAGCACGTATGATTATCTATTTACACTCATCCACATGAATGAAGACCATGTTTTAGAGTTCGGCTGCATTTAAAATACTCTTATTTAATGAACCTCCCACATCTTCATTGTTCTCGTGCTCGTCTTCTGAACAGGAGTTTGTTCTTTTCACACACTTGTAACCACTGTCTGATCCTTCAGGCCCCGAGCTGCCTTGGCTTCTTGGTTTTGGTCCAGCCTTTCTTTGATTCACCTCTGTAATTCAATTGATTTTCAACTGTGACACACTGGGAAAAGCCTTTCTTTCTCTGTGTCCAGCTCTGCTAAAATGCGTAGTGGAATCGACCATAGTTCATTCACTCCAATACATATATTTGGTGCATGCCACAATCTATTCACTACATAGCTAGCCTTAAGAATAAGTTGTCTGCTTGCATTTCTTGCCTCTGTACATGTGTAAAAATGACTTGATGTCTTCATCGTTTCTGTAGCATAAGCATCTTCATCTCAATCTCGAAATGTTGCTTATCTTCGACACTTTCTTAACACCTATAGAATGCTTACGTTCTCTTGCCTCTTCATCTCTTCTGGGTGCATTAGCCCGGCTTCGTGTGATGTCACCAATCTCCCCTTTTGCTCAGTTTTCCCTCTTCTTCTGGGATTTCATTCAAATGGCCATCAGGTATGGTTTTCTCAATGGAAAACTTGCTTCCAGGATTCTCCTTGGTATTGGTATCTTCACTGGCAATGCACATATTTCACACTCTGGTTCCCAACATATAGGCAACATGAGAGCAGCGTTTCAGGTGGGGACACTTGGATCCTTTTCTACAGGGTTATTGATAGTGCAAAGGCGTATTTCATCTAGGGGAAGATAGCAAATCAGAGAAGATAGAGAGTCACTTTCGTTAAAATGATTGGGGAGCAGAAGGTACACTTGAAGGAAGGACTTGGAGAATTCTTTCAGCTGTGGCCAAAGATCAGGACACTAAGGGAAATGCTGCTTGGTGTTGCCTCTGATAACTTGAGCTTGTTGTTGAAGCAGCAGAAGGGAGATCCTGTATGTGTGGTTCTCTGTAGAAAAACCCCAGACCTCCGAAGTCCAAGAGCCTTCCTTTTGGCTGCTTGTGTACTCAATGTACTCAATATAACAACCGGCACCTAGAACAGACATCAGCAAGATCAAGCCCCCAATTAATCGGGATATCTTTATTTGGCAATCTGCTGACTGAGCCATCAAGACTACCTTGTTCTGTCGAAATAACTAATCAACAAGATTCAAAGCAATCTCTTTGGAATCACTGCCACTGTGAACAGCATCATTGAGTCACCTTACCAACCTCGAGTCACCCATATTGATTCTTTATCTCTCCATGATTGACTTGGCCATATGGACCATCAACCCTCAACACCCAAAGACACCACAGTCATGACCAACCAAAGTTGAGCCATCAAGTCATTCATTCAAAAACACAGTACTATATGAAAACGTTGCCAGGAAAAGTTAGCAAGTTGAGCATTTGTTTTCCTGTTCTCTGAAAAGCCTTCCCAACGTATTCTAGGAGTTTTGTTATTTACTAATTTAAACTTCAGACCTAGAATATTTGGGAAAAGTGCTTGATTTCCTTCTCAGTGCACATTTTTTAAATGTCGCCCCCAGCTACCTTTTCCTTGGCGACAATATTCCTAGATACCAAAGACTCATTCTGTGGTAGCTGAGTTCTATTGAGACAACGTGAAGAGAGAAACTGTGAAAAAATCCAAGTAGACCGCCTTCATAATGTTGAGTCAAGAACAAGAGACTAAGGTAGAGAATTTGTGGTCCAGGTATAATTTCAAGGCATGGAAAGTACCCACACCCCCAGGCCTTACTTTAGGCTCTAGAGACTGGTTAGGTAGTCTTTTCCTACATTTGCCAAGGATATTTTTAAAATACAATTTCTTTACTTTTTCCTTTGTTAATGTTTTTGTTGTTGTTACATCTGATGTTTAACCAGTCGTCTCAAGGGAGTTCATCAGCATTTATTACTCTGTTTTTCCCCTTGCTGGGATGGTTGGGTAATGTATTTATACTTTATATTATTGCTATTTTTATAGAGCCTTGCTGGGACATTCCTTTACTTGTAGTACTCACCATATTGTTGGTTGGAAGCGTACATTGCTGACCTAGCACTCAGGGGAGGGCACACTGCCTTGGTCCATGTACTAAAGTAAACTAGAGGAAGTATAACACCTACTTTGGTCTGTTTTCCTTGGATGTCCATGAAAAGACTGAACAGAGAAATGACCACATCTTTCTTTTTTTAATAATGACGTGAAAGCCCCCTGCTCTCCCTCTCCTCCCCATCTTAACTATTTCCCTTACCCCCACCCCACAACACACACCTATATGTTAGGAAAATGTCCCAAATGTTCAATAACAATCTGTAAAAAGATGTGGTAATTTCTCCATTTGATTTTCTAATTTCGATCATTTCTGCGGATACCGTTTTCCCGCCTTAGGTTGTATGATAAGTGTGCATAGTAAAGGCCCTTTTTCTCCCACTTGTACATCTTCAGGCCAAACTAAGATTTTCTTGTAGTGCCATTTCTACCATCTTCTTTCCTCCCTTAGCTATTCACTTGCCATGTAACCTTTTCGGTCATTTCTGTTTCCTTTGCTAGGAAACATCCCCATTCTATGTACATGGTTCTCTGTGGTCTACCAGAATTATCAGTGGCTGTTGCAGTGCAGGAGTGTTGCACTGCTCACACAACTTTGCACTTTTGTATCTTCCTTCTCCTTTTCCCCTGGTAAGGAAGTCAGCGTTCCAGCAGAGGCACAGAACATGCTGCACCGCCGGCCTTCCCCTCTTTTAAAACTGTATCACACCTCCATGCTTCCTCTCTATCACCAAGGAACCTGTGTACCTTCTTCACGGAGCCCCCCATTTTGGATGAGTTTCGACGACCAGCAGGTCTCACAAAATGGGTTTCCGTTTCATGTTGGTCTGGCGGGTCTGGTGGAGGCCATGTTTCTTCAAGGTGGCAATGTCCATAATATCAACTGTTGGTCTTGGCATTGCAACAGTTTCTCAAGGTTTTGCAGTAGTCTCTCGAGGTGGGGGACTTTGCACTATATTAACTACCCTTTAACCAGAATTTAATGTGCTCCAGCTCGTACTGTAGTGCTAACCTTTGTTTATATTTCACCCGTGGGGTTGATGCTTAGATTTGCCTAACAAACAATGTGGACTAGCGATTTCTAAATATCTTTTGCAAGCCAACCATCCCCTGTGGGCATTTCCAATCATGATCAGAAGCCAAATCTTGTCCTTAAATGTATCCTACTTACCATAGAGGGCTACATTTCCAGCTCACTTAAAGAAGTTTATTACCAAACCCATAAGGGCTGTAATTAATTACTCCCTTGAAATATGCTGGTCAAGAAGGGGCGGACAACCGTCTCCTCTTCTTCAGCAGCAGAGGAGGTGGTCTTTTGGTCCTTTCCAGATCTGAGTGTGCATCTGAGGGGTGTGAGGCGACAAGTCTGCCCAGAAGGGTGGAAAAGTCTGTTTGAAGACAAAGCTTTTAAAACTTACTTTATATGCCTCTCACCCTTCATGTCCTTAGGTGGGTTGGACAAACACAAGTTTGGACAGATGTTTGGATTGCCCAATATAAATGGTAACCTACTGATGAATTCCATTTGGATTCAGTTACACTGCATTACTGTATTTGTATTTTATTGAATTGTATAGCCATAAACATCAGAAAGCTCGCAGACAATAGCAATGACTCAAATCAATGGTAATCAAGCAGCTCGTTGAAATTTAAGCAGATGGCGAATTATCCTTCATAGGAGAGAGAAACTGAGAGAATGAAGACATGGAGGAAGAGGAATTCTATGTCAAGACTGGAGAGGAGCATTATGCTTCAACTTCTTTTATTACTATTCAGCAGTTTCAACTATAACATGGGAAAAAAACTGAAAAGGTGTCTTTCTATTCAGCACTTTTCTTTTTTCCTTAAACAAAACTACAAGTTCCAAGATATCTACAGTCCATTTAGTACTGTCCCCAGCTATGACCACATCCTCTCCTTTATACTCCTCCTCTTCTTTTCCTGCTCTTCAAGCAGATAAATGCATTTCATAATTAATCCGGGTTATTCTGATATAGATTAGATAGATTAATTGTCAGAACATGGAGTAGAGACTTATATGAAAATAAGAACGAATCCTAGACATGTATCTTGTATTTGGCGAGTGCACGTTCTGAATTACGAGTCTGTCACAGTGAATTTCTTGTCGGATCTCATTACCTGATCAGAACAGCATGCGCGCCTGCACAATCGAATCCAGAGAAGCCGCGGTACAGTTTCTAGTACAGCAAGCCTTCTACGTGCGGCAGCAGAGGGTGAGGAGCCCCGTGTCGCATTTACGACACGCCCGGGGGCTCGCTATCCCTCCCAGGCCGAACGCAGTGGCCCCCACTTTTTGGTGGGCAGCTCCCTCATTTGGGGAGGCGGGCCAGTAGCTGTGAAGCACGTCCTTTGCGCGCATTTGAAGGAGCCCGGCACCATTGTTAAACAAGACCACTGCGTTCTAAATAAAGGCACATTTCATCCCAGAGCGTAGCGATTACAAACCAGAATAGATCCCGGACTCCACAGCCACATGTGGCGAGGGAAGAGCTTATGAGCGCACGACAGCAGAGGAGGGGCTCTGCTAATAAAGAAAGCAGCCCAAGCTGTATGAAGGAAAGTCACTAGCACCCATCAGAGTGCATTGAAAGTCAGCCAAACACAGGTGCCAGCCACTAGGTCATAAAAAATATATATTATTTTTAAAAAAATATATATATATATTACACGGCCATGGTTGTGGCCGTGTAGTTATGGTTAAGTTGCTGTTTCCATAGGAAGAGCACTTTTTGGGTGGCTTATAACTCCACTCCCCCTGGACGAATCCTCATCAATCTTATGGGGGAAAAAGCTTTGCGCACGGCTACAGTTGAAACCGCTGGACGGATTTTGCCGAAATCTGTGGCAGGTACAGGTGCTTGGTCCAGAAAGCGTGCTTTAGTAAATTTGGTCACCATCTGTGCATTATTTTTCTTTATAATTGTCAAAAAGTAGATCTGAAAAAATGAGTGATATCTATGTTCGCTCCGCGGTCACACTTCCCTGTTCGGTCGACGAACAAGATACCGATTGGCTAAGGGGCTGGCGTAATGACCGCGGACACGTGACATCTCTGCCCATTGGCTGCTGCGAGACGTGTTCTGCGTCAGATGGTTTGGATTCGCCCGACATCTTGGATCCATGGAAAGCGGAGCAACAACCAGCGTACACATGCTTTTCTCATGACACTATTTTGCTGTGTCACAGAGCATTGGGAAAGGTTCAGAAAGTAAGACATGGGTGATCAATGCATTTGTTGTGGGTGTCGGTCGTCATGATGTAATTTCTATGGACATCTTGTACGCACAGTAAATGTGGGGTGTAATAATAATAGCACTTCAGTCGATGCAGTGGACAGGAAATGTGTAACTGTGTTAAGCACATGCGTATTGGTAGGTAACATTGAAAATGACAACATGCCGTGAATACATTATTTTTTCCAATGGCTATTATTATATTCATTAGTACGCCGCCATGGGTGGTACATGCTACGGTGGTTGTGGCCAGGGCCTAGAGTCGGATGCATGGCCGTCGACCGAAGGCCAAAGGCCTTACTTCCAAGACTGTAGACCCTGGCCACAACCACCATCGCATGGGCCACCCATGCATGCACCCGTAGTGTTGCGTTTTGATTGGCAAGTTGTGGGGAGTGCGTGCAGTCTTGGGTGCATGGCCGAAGTATTAGACGTGGAAGACACTGCACACCTATCCCATGTAAGATCCACAGACATACAGCTAGGAGGGAAGCCTCTGGGGAGAGGTACTAAAGGATAACACACCTATAGAATAACTCCCACTACCACACATCACCCAGGTGGTTGTGGGGAGACCCTGCACTCTTGGGTGCATGGCTAAAGCCCATGCACGCAAGACTGATGTCATAATCAGTGGAGTTACAAGTCAATATGGGTGTGGTGGAATGTGCTAGTTGTGTTGATGCCCTAGTGTCTTAACTTCATGGCTGCACACGATGGTCCGAAAAGTAAATTTATTAGAAGCTAATTTACAAGGACCATGGTTTTCATATGCAGCAATGGTTGTGAATAGAAACTATACTCCTTGTACCTTGGTTGTAAGGCGTAGGTGGTAGGTTACTCACCGAAGATGGAAGGGCAGCCTACAGGCACTGCAGGATATTAGTACCATAGATTAGACGTGTAGATTCCCATGTGTAGAAAATGCCTGCCAATATACTTACTCCTTACTTTGTTCAGATTCCACATACATTTTTTTAATTGGCTATCATACTTGGCGGAAGTATCACTTTTTCCATTTCTGTGATGAAAGAAAAAGGTGTGTTAGTGTTTGCATTTTTTGAAAATTTACTACATTGCATAATAGACAGTTAAGCTTTTTTTTATTCCCTCATATTTAGTTTACAAACCAGTGTACTGTGCATTGCGCTCAGTTTCTGTGTTTGCTTTCTTAATCCTTGGGTCTGGGGAAAAGAATCCTTGTTGGATTAAAAAAAAACTTAATTTCCTACGGTACTAACTACTTCCTTTTTTCCTTTCAGTGTTTTCTTCATCCTTCTGATCGTTGTTATGTTTGTTGCCTTCCTGCCCATTTTTAACAACAGTTAGATACCTGTTGGCATATTCTAACTGTGCATTTGTTCCTACAGATTTGTGATACTCATTCATTTGTGTCGTTGTTATATCCTGTTCCTTTATCTTTCCCATGAATGTTTTGTTTGTTGCTTTCCTGCCGATTTTTAACAACAGTTAGATACCTATAGGCATATTCTACCTGTGCATGTTTCCAACGATCTGTAATAATCATTTATTTGTGTCATTTTTCCATCCTGTTGGGTAGTTAAATACCTGTGGGCGTATTCTAACTGTCTGTAGTCTTTCACATAATTTGTTGACAATCTTGAAGTACACATTATTTCGAGTAATGGTGCTATCATTACATTCAAACCATCCAGAATTATTTTATTGTATGCAGTATAGTGACCTGCATTGGTTGTAGCTCCTGCATGGTAGATTATTCCTACTGTTGTAAAGGTTTTCTTTCCAAGTGACACTTGACCGTGTGTGAATCCAGTCAGTTTGCAGTTGTTTTTGGTGCCATCTGCATTATAACATAGAAGCATAAGTATTATGTAGGCACTATGTGATTGTATCAGTAAGGTGGAGCGATTGTCTGAATTGCAAATACTACATAACCTGCCATGGTTTGCATTTTGTACAAGTTGCTGAAATGGAATGCTCTTACTATTTGGTATGGAAACATACACAAATCACTCATTTGGGATTTCTTCCTGTATCACTTTGCTACAGAGAGTGCATGTATGTTTCCACACGTACGAAATTTGGAAGATTTCATTTACAGGTATGCTTTTGTTTTCCAATACTAATAGTATGTACATTAGAAATTCTTGTGGATCTTCTTGTGAGTTCAGTGAATCTCACCATTCCAGCACAGTCGTCCAATTGTTGCCTTACTCCAGGAACACTGTATGTGTTGTCAGGATTGCTTGCTGCATTTGTATGCAGTACTAACATTTGCAAACGCAATTGGTCTGTATTGTGCAGGTAAATATTGTTAACAATTTCTATTATTGGTTGCATTTCTTTCTTTAACATTGTTTCATTGAATTTGAAACAGCTTGCAAGAGTTGGCATTAAGGCCATACAATTGACATTTTTGTTCGCTATTTGTTCTATAACATCAGTTGCACATGCATTATCGCCATAAAGTGCATGTATATGCCGGTTTTTCAATACAACTTGTCCTTCTCGAGATAATACACCAACTCTAATACTTTTTAAGATGTTGACATAAGTGAGATCAGCAGATTGCTGCATGTTCTCAGTTAATTCTCTGTATTGGAAATGTTGCCAAAGGTTATCATTACCTATGCTACCAACAGTTTTCCGGCAGAGTTTGTGGCCTAAGGTTTTAAAAAGTGGTTCACCTTTCACTGGTGTCAATTGTAGACGATCTCCGAAAACGATAATGTGTTTCCCTGCAAGGAGTTCTTCGTTATTATTTTTAAGTGCTTGTTGCAATCGGAGATGAATCAAAGCCAACATTATGTTGGAGACCATGCTCACTTCATCTATTAGTAGCATTTTCATTTGTTTCAATACTCTATGTAATTCCATTGCAGCTTCTGCAGAAAGTTTGTTGTAGTCTAATTTATTTTGATGCTCTACTGGAAGCAGTAGTAATCGGTGTATGTTGTAGGCAGCTAAACCTGTGGGGGCCGTTATAACAGCTGACAGTTTGTTGTTTGTCAATTGTTGAAGGAATTTGCTGATGATTTTGATTTAGAATGCTTTCCTTGATCCAGCTTCACCACTGACATACAGCAGTATAGGTTTGTAATTTTGACAGGTACATTCTATTTTTTTGTGTTGTACACCATGTACAATTTGTTTTGTTACGTCTTCAAAAATGGTACGCTGATCATTGTTAAGTTTTGCTTCTTGTACAGTTAAGTCTTCTGTATCTTCTTGATACTGATATATGGTGTTTTCTACTTCTGCAATAGCTAATTCGGCCTCATTTGCTATTAGTTGTTGTCCTAATGGTTCTTGACTTCCTGTTACAGAAGGTTGACTACTGTCAGTAGAGCCTTTATCTAGTTGGGCCGGAAGTTCGTCTTCCCTTTGCTGCTCATTGTGTAACATTGTTTTGTACTGCGTAAAGTTCACATCGGTGATAGTGCTTTCATTTGCTTTGAAAGCATCTTCATAGCAGTCTTAATTATCTAGTATGTCTGCCTCTTTTCTCCATGGTTTGAAAAGTTGTAACAGAGACATGTAATATAGTTCTTTCTGTTGAGGAGTTTTTAATTGCAATTTTACATGATTAATTAAGCTTTGTTTGGTAAGTTTCACTAAGCTCCCTTCACAATCGGTCACTCTATATCTACGTTTGCTTTCATGAGGTTTTACATTATTTCTGTATGCAAAGTTTTGAGCTATGTGGTATAGACACATGCTTTCCAGAGTCGTACTCCTGTTCGGATAGTATGTGTCCAGTAAATAGTTTTTTAGAATGTTTTGGCATTTGGTATCATTTTTGGCAATTGTTTCTATGTCCTCATATGATTTTAGCCCTCTTTTTCTAGATTTTTCAGGGCCAAGACTGAGCCATACTATGTTCTTTGATTTTCCATACAAAGCAATGCTGGTTAAACGATGTGCTGCTTCATAGGCCGCACATTCTCTATGAGAGAGCATTTTTATGCCTAGGCTGTACAATTTCTGTGATAATGTTTTGTCTGATGCTAGGTCATCCCAGAGGTCTTGAAGCTCTGTTTTTTTCTGCTTTTGTTAAGTAGGCTGTAACATATCGTGCAGCAGCAGTTGGAATGTCTGCAATGTACTGCACATCTATGTTTGCATTCCATAATAGGGCAATGATTGGATTGTAATCATTGATATATTTTGATTCTTCTGTTCTTTTATGTAATACGTGTTTTTAGGTGATTTACCTTTAACACTATGTCGAACTGAAGACATGAAGTTGTTTACTTCACCTGTTTCTGTAACTGGTCTAGGGAAACTAAAGCAGCATTTGGTGTAGTATTTATCTTTGTTTTTGTATTTGCAGCGACAATATTTGCCACATTTGTGTCTTTGGAATTGTAAAATCTGCTCATGCAGCTCACTATGTGTCTGTTGTGAAGGGATTTCACATGTGACATATTTTTGGATAAACTGCAAAACAGTGCTATCACTGTCGTGCCCAAATTTCGGTGCACCTTTGATCCATAACAGCATGTGAATATGTGGTGCTCCTCTCGCTTGATATTCTTTTCTCCAAAAGAAATGTTGCACTTCTCCAAGGGGAGGAACAGTTTTATTGCAAATAAAGTGTAGCATTGCAATGAAACGATGATGGAAATATCTTGAGACATTAACTGGATCTAGACAGCAAAGTTCTCCAGGTGTTGATATATCTATGTTGTTTTTGTTGCTGTTTCCTATGAGTAGGAACTCATGTAAATCTCCCATGTATATTCTGCACAACTTAGCGTAACAAACCAAGTTGGTGGTCCAAGGTTTCTGATCATGCAACACACGTCTATGTGCCGTCTGGACCAGTATTCCTTTGTACCACGCATGTTTGCAAACAAATTTGTTATACCTGATTGTAAAACCTCATCTTTTTCTTGTACTTTTTGTATTAACTGCGTAGCTGACATATTTTAAAAGTGCATTGCAGATTTAAGAATGTGTGCAACTCCATAACATAGTGTTGCTAATTCACTTTCACAGAGTAGGTGGAATATGTATTCCACATTTTGTCTAAATCTGGGAACTTGCGAATACATTCGTAATGAGCGGTATTCTGATGCTCCAATCTGAGTGGGTCTATCATCATATCTTCCACCTTTGCCAGTAGGAAATAGCAGTGGAAAAGCATGTGCTTCTATACTTTTTTCCCAAATACTTATTGGTAACCCTTTGGTTTGTCGCATTTGGTAAGTTTCTAGTGCATCATCTATGCTTTCATTGGAATGCAATGGATGAATTGTGTAATGGTCCAAAAGAGTGGATACTGTAGCTGGATCCAGAAGTTCGAATTGTCTAGTTTCTGATGGCTCTTGAATTATTTCAGTTGTTTCCCTTAAGCTTTCATCAATATTTATTTCCTTGTAGTACTCATTATTGTCTTTTAGATATTGCAATGCTTATCTAACTTTGTGTAAATCCACTAATTGTTGCCAATTTGTTTTTGTCTTTGTTGGTACTCAATTTACCAAGACTATTAAAGAATGCTCTATTGAACGTTCCACTCCTAGAGTGTGTACATTTTCCATTAGATCTAATGGCAAGTAAACTACTTTGCCAAAAATGCCTTTCACCAATTCAGAGGAAGGTAATTTTGCTGTTTTTGGATGAAGGCATATGATTGCTTGAAATGGGTGAACTGTTTGAATTATTATGCTCTCATACAAATTGAGCTGTTGCAGGATTTTTGGTAATGGAAACAATTCCAAATTATTTGTAATAGCACGTGAAGGAGTGTGGTTGTTGTCTAATTTTGCACTATAGTAACTGCAACATATTAGGCGTTCAGTTATTTCATATTTGTTTTCAGCTAAAAGCTACTAAGATAATTCAAACCATTTAGAGGCTTCATTGTTTTATATTTTGTATGCTGTGTCCACATTTTTTGTGTTCCTTTTGTAAAATGTTCTGCGGCAATACACACAAACATGGTTTGGTACTTCAGCCGATGACCTTTTAAATTTTACTATATCTTTTCTGTATGTGTGTAATAGAAGGTTGCTATGTGCAGAATTGTTGCTACTATGTTCTAAAACTGTTGCATTTTGTACATGGCTCTCACTTCCTAAATACTTTTTTCTGAATACGGTCCATTTCTTCTTGTAAGTATTTGGGTGTACCATGCTGAAGAGTGGTATTTAAATTGCCTAATTCTGAAGCTGGACATTTTGCATAGTATATTTTATACACTAAATCTCTTACATTGGAATGATGTACTGATATTCTTTTGATATCATGGAAGGTACCTTTGCAAATAGGCCCAGAAAGGCAGGCTAATGAATGTCCTTTTAGTCCTGTGTCTTTCCGCACTGCACAAACATCCATATTTTGCAGCACTTTCATTTTACTTTTGTCTTTACCTTTTACATATTGATTGAGGAACTGACTGACGTAAAGATTTCAAAGCTTTGTTTGGAATGGCACACATTGATGTTCACGGCCATTTGTATACTGGACGGTGTGGTTCTGCTGAATCGAGAGGTAATTCTGAGTTTTCAGGAGATAGTTTTGTAAGCAGTGTTTCTTGTTGCATGATGGTAGTATTGATTTTCTCAGACCCTCGTCCACTGCTATGGATGGCAATTGTGTTTGTTTGATTTTGTGTATATGCTTCTTCATTAAAATATGGCTTTGTGGTTGTTGTGTGACACCATTCACCACCACAAACATGCAAGAAATTATTTTTGTTCACATTCCGTTTATTGCTGAGTTTCTTTTGTAGTTTGGTACTTAGTTTTGTTAGTGCTTTCATCCTATTTAACACTAATATGAACAACTTCCTTTTGAGAAGGATTGCACTGTCCATGAGTGCTTGTAGAATTAACTTTCTACGGTACATTTTAAGGGGTGAGGATGATTTTGGTCCTCTTCTTAGTAGATTCTGAAGGACTCTGTGATGAAACATTTTTGCTAACATACTTTTTTTACTATGGGTTCTTCTTACACTATCAGGATTATTAGGAACATTCCTAGCTGTACTGGCAGCCGTTGTTTTTACAACATTTCAGTGTTTTGTGACACTTATTGATGGAGGAGGTACAGTTTTGGTAGTTGAGACTTCCTTTATTTTGTTATCCAACTGTATTAGCTGGTTTGTACCAAGATTCTCTACAAACTCTACAACAGGTGGATGCTTACGTTGGGCACCTTTATTTTTATTTGCTCTAATTCTGCTTCCCTTTCTATGGAGTTGCTTTTTGGTAGGCATTCTTTGGTGTCTGTTGAGAAAAAAAATATACTTTGGTCTGTTGTCCAATGTATGTGTGCAGTGTGCATGTGTGCATAAGTCTGATGGGGAAGCTCTTTTTCATGATGTGTCAACGTACAGTGACCTCTAACAATGATTTGGTAAGGTTACTTTACTGTTTGTATACTACTACAAAGTGCTTACGATGAGAGTACAAAGTGGCCTACTTGTGACGAGAACCATTATTAATAACCGAAATGCCAAAAACTTGCTATAGCAACTTCTTTTCACAATCTAACCTTCTAAGGATTACCTATGTTATTTGAGTACCAAACACACAGGGATTTGTCAGCCATTCTGCCTGTTATTCTTTGTTCAATAAATGGATATTTGTAGGTAGAATGGTTTACAAATCAATGCTTGCTTTGGTGCCCAAAATAAACAAATAACCCATGCAGCCTCTTTAAGGAATAGTTGCAATATAAGGTTGTACTGTACTTACTTTTCTGTGCAAGATGACCAGGTTTCTTCGGATATGTAGTCTGCAGGGTAGATGCTGTTGATTCTCAGGAGAGTAGTCTTCACTGCGAATTAAAAAAACAAAATCAATTACTTTGTGTGTTTGCAGCAGTGGTGATACTGCTGACATTACTTGTGCTTCTTTCGTCAGAGCATTGAACTTTCATATTTCAACTCAGTGCACGTGCACATTTCACTTCACTCTGTGCAGTCTTTGCACAGTACTTGCAATATGGTACTTGAAAGTCCTTCAAAATAACTAAAACTTTTAAGGGTATGGAAATGCCTTGTTGTTTACAAAGTGTACTATGCATAGGAGAGAGATTTGTAAGCGATAGGGCACAGTACTAGATGGGGAAACATGTTCTACTTGTTAATGAAAAGCACGATGTTCAAAAATCGGGAGACCCTCAGAAGGAAATGTCACCACTACAATCGGGAGCGCTTACTATTCTCATACAATCACATTGGAAGTAGCATTACTGTAGGCCGTACAGAGTACACAACTCCGACATTTTCACATACAAAATTGAGGTCTGCCCTAAATAGGCATGCTGCAACGTATGTACAAGTTATGTGGAAGACAGTAAGCAGTCGTGCAATTTGTGAATGACAAATCGGCAATCGTGCACTTTAAAGGAGGAGCGTTGTTATGTATTCCCTATGGACATTTAGCGTCATTATTTTGTCTAAATTAAATCATAAGGCTTCCACATGTTCTCTGATTAAAATATACATACCTGTACTCTATATTGATGCATGTGGACATGCATGGAGCTGTACGTAGTAATTCGCAATCCTTGCACAGTAGCTTGTGAAGTAGGTGCTTTGCAATGGTATGCGACTTCCATTCAGAATCATCAACAGTAATTTTGAAGTGCGCAATGTTGATGACGGAGTTAAAATTAGCGATGTTCTATGTAATTGGTGGATGATTGTGTGACCGCTTAGTTGTGTCCAATGAGTGACTCCACTGTAGAGGGTGGAAGGACTGGGTAAGAGTTACGTGCCGCACCTAGGCAACGCTTGTCCGCTGGTAGGGCGTGTCACATACGGGTTTCTACATCAAATCCTGCATTGAAAGGCGACTGTAGGCATCAGCCAATAAGATGTTCACATTACTCTTTTGTGTCGAAAGACGGTGCGCACACTGAAGATGGCAGAGGTGTAGAGGGTCAGGGTTTTGATGCTTGGAGACATTTTTGTGCAAGGCTTACAACACTATGCCGAGAGTAGGCATGTGGCACACCATTTCGATGTGCGAGGAGTGGAGGTGGTGTGAAGCGCTGACACTGATGCCAATGCTGCGGCAATTCAGCAAGTTTGTAGAGACATGCGTAGAATGACCACTCCTCATGTGGTCATTTTGCACTACGGTGCTTGCCATTTGGGATACGTGACTTCACGTACTTTGTTGGCAGATTTGGCACAGTTGGTTGAAGCACTCATGACCATCTTCCCAACAACGAAAGTAATTCTTTCTGCTTTACTCCCGAGAGTACAATGGAACAACAGTTCAGTTTTCTGTCCAGATCAAAGCATCGAGAGGTGTATCATCAATCGCGGCATGCGTGCATTCATGCTACGAGTTGGTATGTTTTTTTGTAGCCGCAATAACATTTCTCCAAGCAATGCGCATTACTTTGAAGGAGATGGTATTGCGCTATCTTCTTTGGGAAATGCGATGTTCTTTTGGAACGTAAGGCTTGCTTTAGAAAAGGTTCTGTAATGTTTGCAAGAGTGAAACAAGGACAAAAAATACAAAAAAATACATAAAATACCAGATGTCTGTAAGGTATCTGGCCAAAAATAAAAAACAGCTCTTTTCAGAGCCTACCTTAAAGGGGAAAAAGGGGAATAGCACTTTAATGTACCGTCGTCACGCTCTGATCCTGTACATGTCCGCGAACATGGCAGTAGTTAGCTGCCAGCACATATCACTACCGGGGATTCAAGGGTGGAGCCACATGTAAATGAGAATGAGCGGAGCTAGGGATTGGTCCATAAAGTTCAGTCAGTGTGTTCTGACTGACGTACATTAATAAGACCGTCTTCTCCCTCACAGGAGACACACAGCCTTGGCTTTCCATGCTCAAAAAAAGATTATCTGGATTTTGGGAGACTCATGGATACATTGGTTGAAGGTGCATGCATAAAGCTGCGGTGTATCTACAAATCTCAGATTTCCTCATGCGGAAGTGCACTGGCATGGCGTGCGTGGCATTGAGATGGCTGATCTTGGTACCTCTTTGTGTTACTTTATTGACAGAGAGTCCTCCAGATATACTGATCATTCATTGTGGAGGAAACAGTTTAGGCCATGTATCTGTAATTTCTTTGCAATTTGCAATGAAGGAAGGACTCGTGAAGCTCATGGACATGTTTCCAAATTGTCAAATACTTTTTTCCCGTATTACCCAAAGACAAATATGGCTGCATTCTTCTGTGTTTGGTCCACAAATGGAGAAAGCGAGACGCAATGTGAATAAGGCTGTGTGTGCATTTTTAAGAGATGTTGGCATGTCCTCTTTCCACAATGAAAACATTTTGTTTCGCAGCACTTTCATTTTCCGCAGAGATGGAGTCCACCTCATATATGCTGGCAATCAGATTTTTCTTTGCAATGTACAAAATGCATTGTGACCTCTTTTGCAATCACATTAACCTATCTGGCAATCAGTTTTCCCCAATCCACTGTTTTTGACCCACACAACACACCACCGAAAGGCTCTTTGCAGAGCCGCCACTAACTCCCAACGTACACTTTATTGCGTTTGCTCCACTTGCACCCTCCCTTTTTTCCTCTATGACTGTCCGCAAACTTTTTCAGAACTCCGCAGGGGTCTACGACCATCACTTCATAGTTCTATTGTTATACTGAGAAAGGCGGCTCTGAAAACAACCTTTTCTGTACTTTTTGTTGTTTTTACGTTCATTGCTTAACAGCACACGGCACGCTAGGAGAAGAGGCCAAAGGAGGGTAAGGAAGGGACACCAGCTACGGGGATAACAAAGGGCAACTGAACAGAGAAAGATGTAAGGTGTGCTTTATTTAGGCAAGGAGCAGATCTTCTGGTGCTCGGTGACTGCAGCCTCAAAAGCACTTTGAAAACTCTCCCCCCTGCAGAGTACTGCATCACAATACATGCACACTACTGTCACCTTTGAAAGGTAAGGGTCAACAGCATTGCGAATGGCTTGTGAGGTAGCTGGAGGGAGGCGCTCCCCCACAGCAGTGTCTCTTGTGGTGGGAGAATCGGATACCAAGCATGCTGTGGAGGAACTCAAACGAATACGCTCTTCACATGGCACCACCTTGCGAATCTCCGGAGTGTGGAACAAAGTGAGGTGCCATTTCATGGTTGTCGTACCAAAACTGTATGCTCCAAATCTCCAGCGACTCAACACCACCTCGCACTGGTTACACTTCACCAGGTTCGCACGTGCTTTTGGTACTTTCCCATAAACGGAAAACAACCGCCACACCCACGACTCCCGCCGAGTGCTCCTAGTGCGGAGTTCCCCCACTTCATTCTCTTCCTCCTCTTCTTCCTCGATCACTACATCCTCACCCATATATCTCTCTGCAGGCCCTTGGTGAGGTGGTGGTGGTGGCGGGTTTGGGGGTGGTGCAGAGGCTAATGACCCAACAGCAGCCTTGGAAGCCATACCGATTAGTTTATTTTTGGTCACTATAGTAGTAAAGGCAGCACTCCTCAATCTGCTATAGCTAGAAGGACAATGATGATGCGCCCGGGGTTGTGGCCTTTTGTAGAGGTGCAGGGGTGTGCCTCGTGACTGTCTTCATCCCTACAAAGCGGTACACAAATTTTACACAGCAAGTTCTGAGGTGCCCTATTGTCTGGGATGTGTTAAATTACATTTTTACACTCTACAATACTTTGCCTTGTGTCTACAAGTTCATTTGTATTGTTGCGGAAGCACACCAAACGCGCAAATTAGTCCCTGCGCTCAGCATAGGTGCGGTCACATGATGACGTCCTCAACACATCCGCCCCAGTAATGAAAGTCCCCTGGACAGCAAATGCAAAGAATCAAACGTGCGCATGCGAACAAGTGTCCTACGGACAGTGTTCAGGTTCTCAAACTACTTCAAAGTGCGACACAAGTGAGACGGGCAGTTAGGAACAGGCGCAATGTTCGCAATACTTACGTTTCTACTGCGCATGTGCACGCATGCTATGTTCACTGTACGGACAGTTCCAGTGTCCTTAGGACAACTCCATTTTGTTTGCCTATGAACTTGCCGCCCACCGCGCCTGTTCTACGGACGGCACCATTTTGGCTGCGCCCGATACGGACCGCTATACTGTCCTTCACACACTCCCATTTTCCTCATTTACACCCATTACGGACATCTGGTGTGTTCTACGAACATGTATTATCTTGTTGATGTCCTGGGTGTTAGTTTTAGCAATGCACGTAGATGGCGCGAGTTATGGTTGCTTAGCTTACTATAATGGGGCAATGTGCAGTGGTGTTTGGTTGCACTGTGAAGTACAACATTCCTTTAGTGAATTTTTTTTACTGAATTTACATATATATGTATGGCAGGGAAGGAAAGGAAAGGGGCTAAACAAGTGATGTTGTCATTGATGTCCTCATTGACATGTGAGATTACATCTTTCATGGTCTGGGTGTTAGTGTTAGCAGTGCACAGGGCTGGTGGCAGGGTTTGGGGCTTAGTTTACCATAACTGTCGAATTTCAGGGGGTTTTCGGTTTTAATTTGAAGCATAAAGGGGAGGTGGAAAGTCTTTTTTTGTGAAGTGTACAGGTTTTTGTTAGGGCAACTTAATATATATATATATAAATGTATATAATAAGAAATCCTAATATTTAAGGATAACTAATTATTGGGCATATAAGGACCAGCTCGTTAGTGGGCTATAGTGATAACCTCCTTCGCCCTTACTGAACCAACAAAGCAGTGGGCCTGCACTAGACACCGTAAAGGTAATAGGCACACAGCACTATCAAGATGTCTGAGTTTGAATGGAGCGATTTCTTATTCCCTGGACCTCACTGCCAGTTTCAAAAAGTGCTGGGGAGCTCGTTGGCAGACGCAGTGGCACAAGGGGTGAAAACCCTTCAAGAGAGGGTGGAGACCCTAGAGTCTATGCTGACCCAGCCCAGAGAGAGCACCTTGAAAAAGAACAGCACGCCTACAGAAGCTAAGGGGAGTACACAGACCCGTAAGAGGAAGGCCTCTTATTACCCCCCGGGTCGACCACACAGGGTACCTGATAAGGCCCCAGAGGCTGCCGATGCTTTCTCCAAGTTTAAGGAAGCTTTTATACATCGGTCGGCTGTGCCAAGCCTCCAGACCCCCAGCCCATGGGAAGAAAATATGGGGACTGAGGACCTAGGCTCAGAAGAAGAGCCAGCGGAGGATGAGCGATCCTCGCTAGAAGGAGATGAGAAGGAAGAGGAGGAATGGGTGAATCCCAGCGGTAAAAAAACCTGCAAAGAAAACACCTGGACGAGGAGCCAGAGGAGGATTCCAATATGTTTGATCCCGATAATATTAGGAATCCGAAAGCCTCCGATTGGCAACCATCTTCAAGAGTGACAAAATATATGACGGCCAGGCTAAGAAAAGCCTTAGACAAAGACGTGAGGCAGCACCTCCAGGCGGAATGCCCTCGCCCGGACCTACCAGGCCAGGTATTTATTTATTTATTTATTTATTTACATTTATAAAGCGCTCACACAGCCCGCAGGCATCGAGGCGCTGTTACAGGAATTGTTAGTTTTTCTTAGTTGTGCAATTGTGTTTTTTTTTTCTTTGTCTTAGTTACGTATTTATAACGCGCTTAAACACTCAGAGGTTTTTAAGCGCGGACCCGGGGATCGAACCTGTTGTTGCTTTGTGTCGTCTTGCTTCCAAGACGCGCACGCTGCCGCTGTGCTATCCTCCCGGGACTGAGACGAGGTAGCGGAGACGAGGGACCTAGATTCGAAGATGCTGGCTTTTGTCGCTAAAACAAGCAAAGACCCGAGGAAGGGTATCGATAGGTCCTGGCGGAGTTGCCAGGAGAAGGTCCTGGATATTGCAGGACCCCTGGCGAAGATGATGGACCTGGCCGAGAGAGCCAGAGACACGGGGGAGGAAATTGACCCTGAAGCACTGGCGAACTGGTCCCAGGGGGCGGTATACCTTCTGGGGAATGCTAATTGTGCCATCTCGTCCGAGAGGAGACGAGGCCTCTTACTCAAGATTGATCCCAAATTAAGCGATCTAGCGAACTACGAAGCAGGAGAGGCAGCCCAGGGACTTCTATTCGGAGCCACCTTCTGCAAGGAGATGGGTAAATTCGTTACCACCTACACCTCTTTAGAAAAGGCTCAAGCATCCATCCGCAGGATATTTCCTGGCAGAGTTTTTGCTGGGACCGGCCATCATCGGGGTCGATCGGCCGGTCGCCACCAGGGAGGAAGAAGACCCCATAATTCAAGAGGCAGTATTGGGAGTAAAAACAGCAAGACATCTTCCCATCAAGAGGTCGCTTCCCTGGAGGTTGCAGAGGAAGAGGAGCCGGCCCTGGCCAGAACTTTACACCAGGTGAGAGAAGGGTACTATTCTCCAGTGGGGGGGGGGGACTCAGCTCTGTTGGGAGAGATGGCGCAAGCTATCCTCCGATGCATGAGTTCTGCAAACAGTAAGACGGTTACACATAGATTTCATTCAGGTGCCAGCACAAGTGACCTGCCTGGCAGAGATTCACCTGCAGCAAGCAGACTGGGTCAAGCTGCATCACGAACTTCAGCAGCTCCGGCTGAAAGGAGCCATAGAAATCTGCAAAGCGAACCCTTGCGTTGTCAGTCCTATGTTCCTGGTCCACAGGAAAGGGAAGGTGCGAGCCCATTATAACTCTAAAGGAGCTGAACGGCTGGGTAGTATACCGGCATTTCAAAATGGAGGGCATACACCAACTGCGGGACACCCTGAGAGAGGGAGACTGGCTAACCAGGATAGACCTGAAAGACGCCTACCTCACAGTGCCAGTGCAGGCGGAGTTTAGGGACTATCTAGCATTCCGTTGGAAGGGGCAACTGTGGTGTTTCAGCACAATGCCCTTGGGGCTAGCCTCTGCTCCCTGGGTCTTCACCAAACTGATGAAGCCAGTAGGGGCAGCGATTCGGGAAAAGGGTATTCGAATGATTATATACCTGGAAGATCTCCTTCTCCTAGCTCAGGATCGGAGTACGCTGGTGTATTAAACCTCCTGGGTTCAGGGGCTCCTGCAATCTCTGGGCTTTCTAGTGAACAGAGAAAAGTCTCAGACCAAGCCAGCGCAAAGGCTAAACTTCCTGGGTTTTGTCCTAGACACCAGAAAAACAATCTTGGAATTACCGAATAGAAAGATCAATGACATCAAAAAGGCGATCAGAGGCTGCCTGAAAGAACAAGAGATTTCTATCCGGAGACTAGCGAGGATAATGGAGATGCTAGCCACCTCAATCCAAGCTATTTTCCCAGGGCCCTTACACTATCGGGCCCTACAGTGGCTGAAGATCAGACACCTGCAGCAGGGTCTGAGATACCACCAGAGGGTGTCCCTAGATCGGGATGCTATCACAGAACTGGAGTGGTGGTTGAAGAATATGGATGCCTGGAATGGGCGTGCCATCTTTGGAGACCAACCAGACCTTGTGATAGAATAAGACTCCAGTCGACAAGGTTGGGAGCGAGATGCGGGTCCCTGGAGACCGAAGGGAAATGGAGCAAAGAAGAACTTCAGCTTCACATAAACTGCCTGCTTCTGGCAGGGTCATTTGCCATCAAGGCATTCACCAGAGAGAGAGTGGGCTCCTGTGTAATCCTCAAAATGGACAACATATCAGCCGTGAGATATATAAATCACTTGGGCGGTATGAGGTCCAAACTGCTAGCAGAACTGGCAAAGCATTTCTGGCACTCGTGCCTGTAGTCGAAAACATTAGTCACAGCAGAATACTTGCTGGGAGAACTCAACGTGAGAGCCGATTGGAACTCCCGCTATCTGACAGACTCCAGCGATTGGAAGCTGGATCCAGAGGCGATCTGGCACCTAAATCAGAGATGAGGCTCGGTACACTACGACCTATTTGTGTCACGGCTCAACACGCAGACAAACAGTTTTTTCAGTTGGAGGCTGGGCCCAGCCGCGCAGGGCACAGACGCATTTCTCCATTCATGGTCAGGGGAGATACATTACGCCTTTCCCCCCTTCGCGATGCTGAGCAGAGTGCTAGCGAAGTGTCGTCGGGAAAGAGCGGAGCTAATCCTAGTAGCCCTGATGTGAAAGTCACAAGTGTGGTTTCTGACATTGATGGAGATGACCGCGGATATTCTGCTGTTGCTCCCAGAAGGGCAGCACCTGCTCACGGACCCAGCTGGATAGTTTCACCCTCTGAGAGTGAGGGGGATGCTCCCGCTGATAGCGTGGAGAGTATCAGGAGATGCTGGGAGCTGCCAGGCATTTCGATACAGGCTGCAGAGCTTATCCCGGAATCCTGTACTCCCTCCACCCAGAGGAGCTACCATGCGGCTTGGTTCAGGTGGACAAAAAGGTGCAGAGGGAGAAAGGTTCATCCCGTTTCAGCACCTATAGAGGCAATCTTGAATTTTTTGGCACACCTGTTACAGGATGGTAATGCCTTCACGACGATTGGGGTCTACAGGTCGGACATTTCAGCAGGCCACTTGCCAGTAGAGGGCATGCCGGCAGGAGAACACCCGGCAGTAGCCAGACTCATAAAGGGAGCTCGATACAAGGCACCCCCCGAGCCAAGGTACAGACAACTGTGGGACTTGACAGTTGTGCTCAGGCTGATAGTTGGCCATCAGACAGATGTTTATCGTTGAAGCAACTATCAGGCAAACTAGCGATGCTGTTGTACCTGATATCTTGTAAGAGGGTAGCTGACGTTAAGGCCTTAGAGATCCATATAAAGCTTTTTGGACCCGAAGGCGTAACATTCTCGATAGTGAGGAGAACAAAGACGGGTTCCACCTCAGTTCACTACCCTTATTTTTTGGACAACTCCAAATGGTGCGTCGCTAAATGCCTTAAAGAATATGAGAACAGAACAGCAGAGTACAGAGCAGCCGGCACTACTCAATTATTAATAGCACACAGGAAACCTTTTCAGGTAGTTGCTACAGCTACCATAGCTAGATGGGTACGCGAGGTGATGCAATTGGCAGGCCTAGACCTCAGGGAATACGGAGCACACTCAGTGAGAGGGGCCATGGCGTCCAAAGCTTTCATAGCTGGGGTAACCCTCCAGGAAATTATGCAGGCAGCATACTGGGCTAGCGATTGTACATTTAAACAGATTTATTTTAAACCAATTAGAGGGATAGCAACAACTGTGTTAGGGAAGCTTTAAACAAGCATAATGCTCGCCTCCAGTCTTGCCCTTTGTTAACTGCGCATGGAGTATTAATTCTATTAAAGACTAGGAGGCGAGCATTACTTTCCCTCCCTCATACGTACTGCAATGTTGGCATTGTTTGTGGTTATGTGGAAACAGTACCGTAACACCACCCTGACATACCATAACACCACCCTGATATTATTGTTTGTATGCTCCTCAGGAGAAGATCAAAAGAACAACTGAGATTGAGATATTCGAATGAACAGATATGGAAGAATATTTGCCTCGCAGCGAGAGTCGCATCACGGACAGGCACCAGTTCAAAGAGTTCATCACGTTGTTGGATCACCCATTTTGCAAGTTGAAAGGATTCAGTCCAGAGCATCAAAAGAAGAGGAGGAGCCTAAAGGAGAGGATGTGGTCATAGCTGGGGACAGTACTAAATGGACTACAGATATCTTGGAACTTGTAGTTTTATTTAAGGAAAAAAGAAAAGTGCTGAATAGAAAGACACCTTTTCAGTTTTTTTCCCATGTTATAGTTGAAACTGCTGAAGAGTCATAAAAGAAGTTGAAGCATAATGCACGCCTCCTAGTCTTTACCAGAATGAATACTCCCTACGCAGTTAGCAGGGGTAATCTACAGTGTGTTCCAATGTTTAGGTGCTAACAAAGTGAATGAACAAAAACAAGAATGGATCGAGGGCGAGTGAGGAACAGTTAAAAGAAATTGAGACTGTGAGTGATGAGATCGACATGGAGAGTAGAACGAAACCAGAGAGGAGAGATAAGGAGGAGCCATGCCAGGGAAGGCTTTTTAAACACAAGTCAGAGAAAGTTAAATAATACATGATACTCGAAGGAAAGCCAGTGAAGTGATTGTAAAGCAGGACTAATAGAGTCATAGGAAGATAGACCATAAAGAAAACAAATAGATTCATTATAAATTGAGTGTGGATGTACAAGCTGAAAGGCTGTAAGACCAAGAAGAAGACTAGAACAATAAAAGTGTTGACTGAAGATAAGAGATAAGACCAGAGTTCTAGTGACACGAAATTGAGAAAAAAAACGTGCCTCCCAGATGTTTAAAAGATGGAAATGACAAGAGGGAGCCATGGAAGAGAAATGAGCAGAAGATTAGAGTTTGGAATCGAAAATAACTTGACGTACCCGGAAACTGAACGCAGGCTGTAGAACTAACTTGCCCGCTGTGTTTGACTGCAGTCCAATCAAAAGTTCATGTTATGCTACTCTGTCCTGCCTATGATGGAGCTCCATTTATCCAATCTGTACGAGTAGACCTGATTGTTATGGTTTTGGATTGCGTTAAAACCTTTAATGCTAGTTGTTTCTTTCTATGCGTTGTGTGTTTTACAGTGTGTTTTATGAGTGTGTTCATTCCGAATAAACAAGTGATTGATTGAGTGAAAATAACTCCCAGGTTAAGGGTGGATCTCGCAACCATGGAACACGGTGCTGCACTGTGAGTTTAAGCTACATGCCATGTGAACATAATGACGAATGAATATAGCCAGAGGCAGTTCAAAAGAATGCTTCATTGCTGAAATACAGGTTTTAGCACTTTAAAAATGCTATAGGTTTCATAATGAAACTGCCTAAAATCAAAAGTAACTTGAGCTGTGACATGTGTCTACTTCTTTTGTAGTGAAGATGAATACGTTTTGATAAAATGAGAAATTCGACTTTATCCTAGCCATTAGTGTCAAACACTCTTAGCTCATCACATTACTACCATTTAGAATTTGACATTTTTCATGGTTTTACCTTTGAGCATAATGTAAAGGAGCTAACATATTCTGAAGCTGCTGCTGGAATGGACATGGCAAATGTCGATCAATCGCGTGTTTGGTAAATTGAGCATTTCCATGCCATTCTGAAGGAATGTTCCCACGTGAGAAGAAAACATGCTGCATCATATTTTCTCTGTTTGCCAACCAACTATGAATGTTGATTCTATTATTGGATCAAAACTGGGCCCTATCTAATGCCCATGACTTTGCAGCTAATAAAAGCAACCGTGTTGAGGGGTCTGCAACCTATTGTGAAAGTGGATTTGGTGTCTAGATAACATTGGCGAAACTAGAATGATTGGAATGTGCAGGTGGAAATGGGTAATGATCTCTGCAAACTAATGATTGACGACGATGGGAAGATGGGGACATTTCTGTTGAGCAGGGTCTGAAAAGGGCACTGTGTAGTTTAATTTGGTCATTATTACTTCTCCTGAGTTTGAAGAACAAGGGATAGCTATGGTTTAAAAGTATTAAGCTGAAGCTACTGAATCAGAACAGGGTTTTGAGGTGTGCTTTGTTGAAAATTCAACACAGATACAGGCTTACTGGCTAACTCTGTGTCGACTACAGGTCTCCTTCATTGTGCGGGCCGGCATGGGTCCAAAGAAGAGCATTCTCTAATCTGGCTGAGCAGGTTATAAAGGGAGGCTAAGCAGGGTTCTAGTCTTCCACTAGGAAGGGGGAAGGAGTCAGTCTTATGACATGGTGTCAGTGGTGTCCTGAAAGAGGAATCATGGTTGACAGCTATACATTCTGCAGTTGACTTCAGGAAGGGAGATATTAAAGATATGCATGTATTCATTTATTTGAGCAATATGGTTTACATCAAACCTTGTGCTTTTATCACATACAAAATTAGCTCATTTCATCTTGCATAAAAACATCACCTAATATATTCCACAAAATATAAATTGCTATAGATTTCTAAACGCAGTTACTCTCTAAGATATTTATAATGCATCAAATTCCAAAATCTCACAACAGCGATATCCAGTGAGATGTTCCTTCCTAACATTGGTCTCTTCCAAAATGTTTCATTGTGTATCATAAGCACATTCTCTACACAATGGAGAAATACTAAAATGTTCAAATCTTGACACCCATAACATGAATAACATGCAATAACTATATGACGCAAGGTCTCAATACAAATGGTCCTTTTGTACATACAACAGGTTAATAAATTATGAGGAAAATTATTCCATGCTCCTATCACTTAATTTGTAAGGAGTACATTTAATCTAAATCACATACAAATTTTGTCCCTGACTTATTACACAATATTTATGTTGTCATTTAAGAGCTGGAAAAAAACATATATTCTCTCAGTGAATACTTTTCTATCACCTGTATTTAGCTACACTCATGGTCCCATAAGTCTATTTTATAAAACACACATTTTCTAAAAATAGCAATCTTCGCTAAAACATACTCCTCTACATCAATAGATTTAAAAAAAATAATGACAATCCTTAACGAAAGTATTGATCACATTACAAACACTTTCCTGGTGTAATCCCTGTAGTATCCCATATATATTCAAAGCCCCATCTTCATATTTAATGTTTCGGGACCATCATCAACCTCCATTTCATTACCCAAGTCAATAAAGAGCTTAAAGCAAGCTCATTTCTGATCACTTGTACCCGGATACCCTGAGGCAGTCCCTAAAGCTTTCTCAAAATATAACCCTCAATTCTCTTTAATGTGTCTCAATCCAGGTTTAATTATATTTCAATACCATACAATTCTATAGGTATACCTTTTGAATGATAAACAGTTCACAGCAGTACCCATGAAAATTCACCATGTTCTTTGTCTAGTCTTTTCATTTCAGACAAAACTGGATAGATCTTATTCTTAAATCAGGCTAATTCATTCCTTGGGGATAGCTTTGAGTACATAGGGAATCCTAAATAAACATTTCCTCAAATACCTTTAAGGGGTTACCTTCAATATGAATGTTTTTTATTTCTTATTTTTATTGTTTAAAGTGCATTCCTAGCTGAAGCGCAGCAGAGTGTCATGCTATGTGTGGGAAGTCAGCGTTTGGGATGGCATCTTTTAACAGTAGCGCAGTACTGTGAGTTGCGGCCTGTGCTTCCATTGGAATTAATCGATGGTAATGTACATTTTCTTTTCCTAAACTTAAAGGGACCCGTGATTGTCACCTTTTCAATATTGTCAGACTAAAGGTGACTGGAATATGGTTACACCAACGCCGAACCCAGACGGAGCTGGTCTTGGCTTGAAGTAAGTAAGACCTTCCAATTGATGAATCCCTCTGGCTGACAAGAGTCATACAGTCAGAGCAATGAATCAATGGAAAGGGCAGGGAATGACAACAACACACACCCAGCTGTACAAACAAAAACAAAATGTAGTATCTATCCTCAATTGAAGACTCTACTATTACTTAGTCCAGAAAAACCCACTGACATGTAGGCGTCTTGAGTCCTGCAAAAGGATCCAGAGATGATTAGCACAAAAAGAATCTCAAAGGAAAACTACGACCAGGGAAAAGGAAATCAGTAAGGAAACTAGTTCCCGCACGGCATGAAGGTCGCACAAGGGCCGGGTTATTGCACCCTGGATAGCGTCCATAAAGTTCAGTGCACTTGTAGAAATAAAAGAAACTGAGCTCCATTAAGGTGACCCATCGCCCCGGGCACACAGAGCGTGTCCCATGGAGACTGCACTGAGGTTGTGTTTGTTTGGAGATAGTGAAAATAGAATAAAGTATGGCAACAGGAGATCTCAGAAAATTAAGGGAAAGCTATTTGCACAAGAGACTTGAAAAGTACAAATATTTATACAAGAAAAAACATTATATCTTCAGTCATTTTGCACAGGCGCACGTGGGAGAAACCCCACAGTACAAGTAATGAGGATTTACAGTAATTCAAACCCAGGTGTCAGCAGAATCTAGGTATACTTACAGCTTGTCTAGTTGACATTTGCTGATCTAGGCATTTGGTGATTCCCTAAAAGCTGTGAAGATTTCCACTTGCGAGTACCTAGAAATTCGGTTTACAGATGGACAATAATAGCAGGATGAAGAATGTCAAGTTGGGAACTACTAGAGTATCCTAAAAATTACTTCCCCATACCATGAATACTAGTTGTCTGCATGGACAAACCAAACCTTTTCTTACTTGCCAAGTGCGAGTTCTTACTCACTAATGGTAATACTTTTTATGACCTGAAAACAGTTGTGTTACTTCATTACATGAGACCTACACCAAAGGCAGAATCCCAGGCCTCTACAGTGTTTGTGCCTGAAAGTAAGTCTTAGTGATTCATACTCCTAGGCACAGGTTGCTCCTGCTAAAACTAAAGTGCTGGCTTGTCATCCTAACATGGGCCAGAAAAGCAAGCCCTTGCTGCCGTCACCATCTGCAGCCTCACTCGCTCTCCTCCAGAATAGTGTCCCACACAGACCAAACCCCATGACTGAGTCCACTGTGCTCGCACAGTGCACCGTAGGCCGGGCACTTTGCGTGCCCAAACAGCACCATTGCCTCCAGCCAGGCCATGCACGTTGCCTCCCATGGTATAATCTGTTTAGATTTTGAGTGCAGCCCCCTCATCCATCTCTTTGGGGACATTGAATAGACACTAAAGAAAGGGAGAAAGCTTGAAATGCTGCGCCAGAATGGCAGGCTCGCATGACTCTCTGACCCCTGACAAAAGGGTTGGATTTACAATTAACTGACCCAACTGCATGGAAGGTCTTGCTTCTAATAAATTACCTGAATCCCAACTAATGCCGATCTTTGCATCAGGCCGTGCATTTTTGAAATCCAATGTTTATCCAGTGCTTTTAATCCTGCAAGTTAATTTTTACCCCAGCCACCCATTCACACCTCGTTACTTTTGTTCTTATGGAGGGGAGCGACCGAGTGAGGGGGATAGTGGGGTACAAGCAACCAAATCTGACTTACCTAATCAATAAAACACCATATGTCAATGGCAAACAGGTGGCTTCTCCCTCTTTCTGAGTTCTGCCCTGCTGCCTGGACCTGCTGATCCTGTGCCTGGGCAGCTGAATCTTGATCCACCGAGCCTGATGATGGATGGTGATGAATGACTCCCTAAGGTTTGACCTTAGAGTGTCCGTTGACGGTCCATGCTGCTGGGAGCCAGCCAGCCCAATAATCAATCACCACCCCCTCATGACTGCAGCGCAAGCACATGCGCTGAGGAGGAGGCACGTGCAATTAGGCCTGGCTGCGCCCAGCCTAGGGAACTGAAAAGCAACAAATGTTGCTTTTTAATTACTTGGATCATAAACATCTGGGGCTTGCAGATCCCAGATAGCCTAGCTTTCCTGGACAGCAGCAACAGGCATCATTCATGCAGTCAGTGGGCTCAGACTGAGGAGTAGCACTTTTTGTACATAGACATGGTAACATCACACCTGGTAACGTACGTAGTGTACTTTATGAAATTAAATGATTCATCCAGCAGCAGCATCATGACGGTGATCAGCAGTGTTCCATCCTTTTGGAGGACTCAGACAGCTGGTGGCGGCGCCAGCACAGCCTGATGCAAAGACCGGCCCTGATGTGTAGTGTAGCGAGATCTCAACGTTCAATTTGAGCCACTTGATTTCTTGGACTGCTGCTCACACCGAGGAGGACTTAGCCTTTGATATCCCTGACACAAAGGTTCCAACCCCAAAAGACCAAAAATTGAGTTGCTCTAGAAACAGTCAATACATGGTCCAGACTAGGTGCAAGAGCACTTAATAGGGGCCTTGGGAAAGACAATTCGATTCATCCAACATTTAGAGGCTTCGGATGTTTGAGTCATATTGACTATATATTAATTCACTGAAAAAACTTTGTTAAAGGGTCATTATGGTTGCACTAATAAAAACCTACGAAATTCAATGGAAAAGCCTTGTTAAAGGGACATTATGGTTACAGGTAAAACCGAAAAACCTCTGAAATTTGCAAGTTATGGTAAGCTAAGCAACCATATCTCGCGCTACCACTGTGCACTGCTAAGACTAACACCCAGGACATCAAAGATGACATCACAAATGTCATTGATGACATCACTGATGACATCGCATATCTGGGCCACTAGTTTTTGTTTACTGACATGATTAGGCTCCTTTTTTGTTTTTACTAACAATGAGAATTTCCAAAGTTTAAAAGGTGCCGTATATCTACAAATTAACCTTTTTATATGTTCTTAAGTGCTTTCCTTAGAGTTTGGTCTCAGCCCATGGTGCACATACATACCAGGCCTCAAACTCACAATGTATTTGTATACATGAAGATACACTTTAATGTTACTAACATTTTGTGGTGATGATGTTTCTTTTATCCTTACTTTAGTTTCCCTGTATGCACCTCTCATTTGTATGCATCGTGGGTCTTCAAATGTATTGGATGTACTAGGACAAATATGTAGTAACTCTTGAATTGTTAGCTAGTAATTACATGTTTAACATTACTCCAAACTCTGCTAAGGTAGCATTCATTATTGTGCGATCCAAAATTACAAGATTATAAATATTGTACTTCCATGGTGCAGGCTGCAGCCATTGCCTATGTTTATGTACGATTAGGTTCCTGTATTAACAACAATACTCCATTATAATGTTTTGTTTAATAGATTAAGTAGTTCATGATAGGTCTCCCGATCACCCCTCGCATCTTGTTGCCAACATTATAAACACAACCCATTGTAGGAACTTGGCATCAACATTAATTTCATATTTGATGTCATCAGGGATGTCATCGATGACATTTGTCATGTCATCTTTGATGTCCTGGGTGTTAGTCTTACCAGTGTACGGTTGTGGCGCAAGTTAGGGTTGTTTAGTTTACCATAACTTGCGAATTTCTGAGGTTTTTCTGTTTTACTTGTAGCCATAACATTGCATTTAACATTTTTCATTGAATTTCATAGGTTTTTATTAGTGCAACGTAACCATAACGTCCCTTTGACAAAGTTGTTTCAGTGAATTTCATGGGTTTTTACCAGTGCATGCTAATTTCCTACTGCGTACTAATATCATACTTACCCCAATATAGCAACATTTCTGTGCAATTTACAAAGTTTCACCTTAAAACTCTGCCATTTCCCAACTTCTAGCATCATTTTTAAAACTTCAATACACTTTTTTTGCAACTTTCTCCACTGTTTTTGCGTCCATTAAGCGACACCTTCTCAGGAGCATTCGGTCCTCTGGCTCCATCTCATTGCAGGTCTAACGCTTCTCCAAGCAGAAAGTGGGAGGTAGATCCCTTTCCTCGGCTGGCACCTCCCTCTGGAACACCCCGCCCACCCTCAGACTTGAGCTGGATCTTCTTAAATTCTGAAAAATTCTGAAGACTTTCCTTTTCTCCTCTTCCTTCCTTCTCCCCCTCCCGTGTTAACTCTCCCTCTGCCGCTGAGACTGGGGCCTGGTCCCTTCAGAGTCATACAGGGTCCAGACCACCCCCGACTGGTCCCCGAGCATCCTTTGTCAGCACTTGCCCTCTGCCTCCCTTTCCCCCTTGCACTTGCCACCTTGGCCTGCACAGCACTAGCCTGTCCGTCTTCTCTGGGGGCACCCCACTCCGGCACTTCTCCCTCTGTACCCTCCCCCCTTGCACTCACCACCTTGTCAAGCACTTGCACCTGTCACATGGCCAATATAATTGTTTCTGTTGTTCTACTTTTGTGATTCCCATGTCGTCGTCCCATCTTGTCTTGTGGCGCCTAGAAACACTTGTGTATAGGTGCCTTACAAATGTACAATAAATACAATAAGCTTGCATCTAAAATATGGGAATTAGCCTGCTATTATGTTATTTTATTTGGGACCTCTTAGCTACAATTCCGGAACTAGTGCAGTGCTGGGCACACTAACCTTTTGCCAGTAATGGTACCAGATGCACACTGGCATCACAAAAAACAGAACACACAATGACAGGCCACACACGTTTCTTTTTACAATAGTGCTTTTTGGCTTTTATCTAAATCTGTTATAAATAGGACATAGTCAAATGCAGCTTATCAAAATGCAGTTGGAAAGTCTCAGTACAGCATGAAACACTCAAGTACAAGAAAAATAGACATTAGTAAAGTGCTTACATGGATTTCTATTTCGTACGGAGGATAAAACGAGCATTTCACATTATATATGTTCCTAGACAGCTCAGTAATGCAAATATACTCTGAAGCCCTTTTTTAACATCAAATCTCCCAAAAGAGAAACTTGGCAGGCTGTAGGAAGTTATCTGTGCAACTTTGAAATGTACTTAAAACCTTCACAAGCTTGTAAGTGACTATTTGCGTGCAGAAAACAGATCTCTGTATTCTATTGCAGGTAGGGAGCATGATGTCTTTGTTTTTAGTTATTTTTCTAATTTTGTTACTTATGCTTACCAAGAGCTTAGGGGAATCCTGTTTGTGTTGCTGACAGCGAGATAAAGTTTAGCGAAGGCCACCCAACACCCTCCTTCTTCTGCTCACTCTCTCTCTGAGCAGCAGCCCTGCTCAGCTCTGACACTGCAGATCCCAGCACACACACAGCCTGCCACCAGTAGTCCCCCGAATTACTTGAATGTTTCCTCTTCTCTCTCAAATCTCATTCTTGTCCCTCTTTCTGTTGGAAGCCATCTCTCTGTTTACTCCTCCTTTTAAAGCCTTTTTCCTTTTGTCCCACTTTGCCTATACATTCATAAAGAAAGTATATGATTTTACCACCCCTTCCCATACCTGCTGCTGTGATGTCACCAATCTATCAAATACCTCCCCTTCAGCGAACACCCGGAAAGTTTCCTGAAGTCTTTTGCTTCTTATTATATGATATGATATGATCGTTTATTTATATAGCGCCTATACACAATGTGTTTCAAAGCGCTTCAAGGCAAGGGAGGGAACAAGGGAAAATACAACCACATTCTTACAGGCCATGAACAGTAAGGATGTGAAATTAACTATCTTACTCGGCCTGACGTCATTTTAGATAGTGCAAGAGCTAAGACATAGAAAAGGAAGGGAAGGGGAGAGTGGGAAGGAAATGGAAACAGACAGGCAACTACTGTACTAGGCCTGATGACATTTCTGGTAGAGCCGGAGAAAAACAAAACGTGAGAGAGAGGGGTGCAGAAAGGGAGGGGAGGAACAAAACAAGCGACTATCATACTAGGCATGACGACATTTCAGATAGTGCTGGAGGGATGGTGGGGAGGAAAAAAACAGTAATGGGAGGGTGGAGGAAACAGACGAGGTTGCTATAATATCTTAACAATCACCTTTGTGCAGCGCTGATTCTCCAGACCCAGATGAACATGCAACATTTTGATCATGCTGCTTCCTTTGCATTTTCCTGTACAAACAATAGGCTGTTCTTGCCACCACATTTTTCTGCCTCCTTGCTCTACACCTCACGTTCAGCACACAGCAGAAAGCTTTTAATTTGCATTTTCTTCTCTAGTCCAAGAGCCGGGTTGTGATCTAGGCAAACCGATTCTAATTACTAATATTCTCTAACATTCGTTTTGTTAAAGTTAGTGAGGTAAGTATGTTAGGTAGGTTGGTAAAATTAATTGTTAGTTCCTTAACCACACTACACTATCATACTTTGTTATGCCATGCATGGCTCTGCTATTTTTCACCGGCTCTCTTGCTCTTGGGTTGTGTCTTCTCTCCTCCACTGCAAGGACTTCTTGACTCTGTAGTCCAGAAGAGAGGAAATGTAACACTGGCAAGAACGGAACAGAGCAAGTATGAGTTGATAACAGGTGGTACTTCACTGCTGCATCCAACAACAATCAGGGAACCTGATTAGGGTAAAAAAGCACCTTAGAGGGTATTAGCCCTATTGTTAGGTATTCTATTGTTGGCTCCTGCTCTCGCTGATTTCTGCAACCACTCCTTCACCAGTGGAGTCTTCCCCTCCTCTTGAAGCACTCCTTGTGCACACTTTTCTTAAATAAACCGTCTGATGACCCTTCCTGCCTGGCTAACTATCGTCCAATCTCCATCACTCCTTTCCTGGGCAATCTCCTGGAAAAGCTGGCCATCTCCCAGCTTAATCTTCACACTGATGGTTGTCTCCCTGACCATCAGTCTGGCTTCAGAGCTGCCAGTAGCATGGAAACTGCTCTCCTGAACATCCATGAAGACTTGCTCTCCAACCTCGATTCCAACACCCTCTGTGTCCTCATCTTACTTGATCTCTCCTCTGCCTTCGACATGGTCAACCATGCCATCCTGCTCAACTGTCTCCGTGATAACCTGGTTATCACTGGTCAGACCCTGGCTTGGCTGACCTCCTTCCTCTCAGATCGACCCTTCCAGGCCCAATTTGGGTCCTTCCTCTCCTCTATCTCTATCTCTATCTGTGGTGTTCACCAGGAGACAAACCTCTCTCCCCAGCTGTTCAACCAATACCAGGCACTTCTTGCCCACTGCATTGCCGCTCTCTGCCCCAACTTTCAGTGCTATGCGGATGACACCCAGCCCATCTTCAGGCTCCCTTCCGCCACCTCTTCTCCTTCTCTCATCCCTGACTGTCTGTCCGCCATCCAAGAGTGGTGCAACGCCAATGATCTCTGCCTTAATGCCAGTAAGACCGAGATTCACCTCATCAGCACTCCTGCTCCCTCCTTTCTTGTTACTCTCTGGCCGGCCTCTCTTGGCCTTCTTCCTGCTCCGACCTGTGAGGCTAAAAACCTCAGGGTCATCTTCGACTCCACACTTCCCTTCTCTCCTCACATCTCTGATGTCTCTAAGAAGTCACACTACCAGCTGCACCTCCTCAGAGGTATTCTCCCTTTCCTCTCCTTCCCCCAGAGCCCACTGTCTCCAGAGCTCTGGTTCTCTCTAGGCTGGACTACTGCAACAGCCTCTTTCTAAATCTGCCTGCCTTTACTCTCCGCCTTCTGCAACTCATCCAAAAAAGGACTGCGAGACTTGTCCTTGGCCTCAAGCCCAGGGATTGTATATCTCCAGGACTGAAATCTCTGCACTGGCTCCCAGTGGTAGCGAGGATTAAGTTAAAAACCCTCTGCATTTTCCACAAGGCCTTCTTGGGCCTGTGACCTCAATACCTTCAACTCTCTCTTCCTAAATGTCTTCCCTCTCGAGCTCTTAGCTCATCCACCTCCAACTCCCGCAGGGTCAGTCGCTTCTCCAAACAGCAAGTTGGTGGTAGATCTCTTTGTTCTGCTGGGGCTTCCCTCTGGAACAGCTTCCCTGCCTCTCTGAAACTTGAGGAGAACCATCTCCGGTTCCGGCAGCACCTCAAGAACCTCCTCTTTGCTTCTGTTTTCTCTCCACCTCGCCCCTGCTGGTCTCCCGGCTGAATCTGAAACTGCACTGGCTACAGGGTTAACCTCTGATCTCAGGACCAGGTCCCTCACCCCGCCATTTGCACACCTACACTGCCCCCGTGGCAACCCTTGCACTCAGGGACTGTTCTGTATTCCTGCAGCCCCTCCTAGCACTTGACACCTGATGTCTGCACTTATCCTTGCACTTGCCACCAGCTGGCTGCACTTTTATTTATTGTCCTTATTTATCTTACTGATATCCTATATAATGCACTGTCCTCTCCCCTTTTCCCCTGCACTTTTCCCCTTCCCCCCTCCCCTGCACTTTCACGATCTCAATGTCACCTGGTCTAGTAGGATCGCTGTCTCTGTCCGCCCTCTGTTTCCCCGCCCTTCCTCGTCGTACCTTGAAACACTTGTGTATAGGCACGTTATAAATGCCATATCATATCATATCATATCATATCATATCATTCAATGTATTGTAACACACACAAACAACCATATAGCAAACGTATTATTTGTAACAACAGTGTATTAACAGCTGACACTTAATGTATATGCTAGCATTGTCCCTAGGCAGAAACACACCCTATCCCTATAGCATAATGCTGTCCCTAGGTCAAAGCTGGTGTGCCGCCTATCTAATAGGAAAGAGCAGAGAAAATCTATCCCTGCATCTACAATGTGTAGAATTACAGCGTATTCAGAAGCAGGAATTGTTGAACCAAGTCTATATTTCTTGCATGAACATTTCAATGAGGATGTATTTCCATTGGGGACAGAGACATTTTTTTTCTTTATTCATGCCCAAAGAAGTGTGTACACACTGTATAAATCAGTTGGTATGTTTTGGTTCAACAGATACTAAAAGGTTTTTTAAAGAATTACTTTAGAAAAGGTGGTTATTCTTGTGAGCTGTCATAACAATTTAGTTTATCGGGACCAAATGCTTATTCTTATCTCGGTAACCCATGGGTTGTACTTTTCCTCAGTTCTCACAAGATGAATCTGATAAATACCACCAAAAAAGTGTCGGTACTACCGACAGTGAGGTTTTAATGAGCTTGTACTGCATCCCCAATTCCTTTCAGGGCTATCATACAGTGGGAGGGTCGACCGGTTTCGATGACAGGATAAGTGTAGACATCTTCTTTAGGATCTGTCATTTGAATGCGTCCTAACGATTGCGTTGTCCATCAGATATTTTGGGGCCTCCATGTCCGTCCTGGGGAAAAACACTATTTGACCAGGATGTGCTAAGTATCCCTTTTTGTTTGCAGATAAATGCCAGAATCATTATAAAAGATCATATCGATCTGGTAGTAACCTGTTCCCTACCAGGAGGAACCCTTGCCCACACGGAGGCAGGTGAACCTCTAGTTTCCCTATTCTCCTTGTCTTTTCTTAGCAAACATTCTGGATTTTTTTTAACGCATTCCCAAAGGTCGTGCCTCTCGATCTAGGCTGGGAGGATGTTACTTTCCTTCTTTTGTGCTGTCTCCCTTTGATGGCTCCAATTCAGGGTGTAGCTAAACCAATTTCAAAAACAGGGGTGGGTTTATTAAAATCATTTACTTATACGCCGTTGCTGTGCAAGAGGCGCATTTACATGAAAACTTCAGTGGGAATATTACATGCCCACGGTAATGTGCAGGATATGGTTTCGTTTTGGATAGAAAGAAAGAAGAAAATGTATCCCAGTCATTTTGTTGACTGTACTTCATTCTTCACAGCAATTACATGAAGTGTAGTGAGTATTGTTTCTTTTAAAAACATTAATTGTACGTCGCAAGGACTGGCTTCCCTAAGTAGGAGCATGTTTAATTAATCTGAGCGTGAGCATTAATTTCAGAAGAGGGGCGGGTGGTATGCTTCTAAAGTATGCGTTCGCACGGAGCTGGGATCCGCGTGGCACCTTGAACGTGAATTTGCGGTGCTCACATGTTATCAATTCCTATGCGTCTCGTGCCCGCTGCAGCCTCTCGCTACTGTTGATAAGCTATATTTAATGTTGCAGAGGGAACTGTCCTTACCGTCGGAATGGAGTGCTCGTCCCACTGGGATTCTTCCTGCTGTGGTCCAAGTCGCGCAGGCAGTCAAACAAACTGGTTACTAGGCAACCCTGTCTGAATGTTTTTAAAAGATACAATACTCACTGCGCCTTCATGTAATTGTGGCGCAGCATGAAGTACAGTTAGCAAAATGACTACGAAACATTTTCACAGGCATGTAATATTCCGACAGAATGCTTTAATATAAATGTGCCTCTATATTTTCTTAGTTTTCTAGAGTTGCTTTTTAGTAGGTATTCTGTTGTTTCTTTTGGAAAAAAAGGACGTGTGTTCTAAAGTTGTGGACTGTTTATGTGTGTGTTATTGTATACATTTGATGGGTGTACAGGTGTAATTGTAGAGGGTAATTGTAGTGGCTGATTGTGTAGTGGGGTGGTAGGTGTGATTGGGAAGGTTGTAAGAGTGAGAGGTTGTATATATGTTGGTGGGTTTGGGTAAATATGACATTGAAGTCCGGAGTTGTGTGAAATAAGCATGTGTATGCAATGGGGAATGGGATATTTATAGTACTATGTGTTGCACAGTACTGATGTTAGTGAGTAAGGGAGAGGTCGTGTTATTGAATAAGTATTAATATGATTCTGAGATGTGAAAAACAGTGTTTGCTGTAATGGTGTGATTTACTGTACCAGTATGAGGGTTTTGTGGGTGTAATGGTAAAATGATGAGGAAGAGTGTGTATGTGTTTTTATATGTGTTAGTAATTTGGATCACAATGAGTGTGAACGTTTTTGGGTTCGATTTCAGGAGTTGATGAGGATATGGGTATGCAAGAATAAAGAAATGAAATTGTAGTATAGAAGGTCTATGAGAGAAAGTTGAGTTGTTAGGCAATAAGGGATTGGTGGTCTATTGAATAAAGAACAATGTTGAGATGGCATTAGAAATAGTGTGACTGCTGCAATGGAATGAGTAAGAGTGTAATGCAATACTGTTTATGGGAAAAGAATGGTTTAAGCTAATACATGGTGAAATTACGTTGTTTCAATTAGAGAGGAATAGATACTATATATTTTTTATTTAATTGTATTTGGTTTACAGTCTACATACAATAGATAAAAAAACCTTTACAATGTGATGTTCAACCTTCTGAAATAAAATGTATAAGTCAGTTTCTGTTAGTCTTGCACGTTTCGGATAACAAGTTAAGAAAGAAAAGACAATAAATGAAGAAAAAAATAGATTAAAAAACCAAAGAGGAAAATGAGGAGAGGGAGAGAAATAAAAAAAAATAAAAGAAAAAAAGAAAATACAAATAGAAGAGATAAACTTTTCTAGAGTCCGAACTTTCCTCCTTTGTCTTTCACAGTTCATTAGGGGCAGTTCATACTGTGACAGCTGTTTCATTCATTTATTTTTGGATATCCCTCTCCCCCTTCAAGTAATACATATGTCAAAATGTATTTAGTTTGTTATTACACCAACCAGTCGTCTTGCTGATCTTTAAATTTCCGATAGTGCTGATCTGTGTTTGTTTCTTCAGTCTTTCTTTTTAGTTGAAATATTGCAGCCCATCAAGTTAATTGATTGGAGAAATCTTACCACTGCTGCTGTGAGCTGTGTTTCATGCCCTGCTATTATTCTATGCCAAGTGTTTTCTGATAACAGCTAATCAGTTCTTTCTATGAATCTTCCTAATATTTTTACTCTTCAATCCCATGTTCCTTTAAATCAAACAGTAGATGTCTCAGGGACTGGTTCCTTGGATTCGCACATCTCTCACAATATTGTACTGCCCGTTCAGATTGATTTCGCATTTCCAGTGTTTCCCCTGTGGGTAGTAAATTTAGTCTTGCTCTGAGAAAGATGTTCCTGATCTTTTCGTCCGGGAATTTTTCTAGGTAACTAGGGAGGGTTCCCATTTTCTTATTGGCGACCAGGAAGTTGTTCTCTGGGATCGATGATCTTGTTTTCCCGACTGTCTATATCCAGTCTAATGTTTACAGCTCTTTTTTTACCTTCAGAGGGTTTTTAATAATTAATATACTTACTTTGGATTGGATTTTATTTATTAAGCGCAACGTTCGCCCGAAGGCATCTTACATTACATTAAATTACATTTGTTATGCGCACTATTGACCCTTGGGCATAAAGGCGCAGACCACAGAAAAAACAAACAACACCAAGGAGAGGTCATTAAAGAAAGAGAGATCTTAAGGCTTTAAGGAAGAATTTCCGCAATCCCCAGTAATATGAGACACGCTATTGGAAAACTCCGTATTTTTTAGTATATTTGGCAAACAGAAAGGCCTTCAATTCCTTCTTAAAGGATAGGCACTCCCTGTAGGACAGAAAAAGAAATCGCTTAAGAAAGGATCATTTTAAGAGTTTTGTGAAATGCAAGGTGAACAGGGGTAGCTCTAAGCAAAAGATGGAGGGAGTTCCAGAGAACTGCAGCAGCCACTGAAAAAGAGCGGCCGCCAATACAGCTATACCTGACTGGAGGGACAGTCAGCAGACAGGCATCTGCTGACCGCAAAGTCCGGCTCAGGATGTAAAACAGGAATTTATCCCTAAGATATTCTGCCCCCTGGCCATAAAAAGCCTGGTGCCGTGGACCAAACAGAGCGCCTTGAACTGAATACGTTTAGTCACTGGTAACCAATGAAGTTGGCAGAGAACAGGGGAAATGTGGCATCCGCATGGAGTAGAAGTCGCCAGCCGAGCTGCAGAGTTCTGAAGAACTTGCAAGCAATGGAGTGCATATGCAGGCTGGCCAAAATACAGGGAGTTAGAATAGTCCAACGAGTATGTGACCAAGTGCAGAGATAACGGAGGCAAGGAGGTGATCTGGAATGACAGTAGTGACCCGTCATACAAGCCTAAGCTGGAAATGGCCCCGTTTTCAAACAGAGCTTACCGGCGGCTCCATGGACAGGGTTGACATGAGTTTAGCCCCCATGTACTTGACTGTGGAGACAGGCTGAGGAAAAGGGCCCAAGGAGGCTGGCCAGAAAGCAGGCATCCAGAGAAAAGCAGCGGGGGGACCCCCACTAAGACCTCGGTCTTATCACCTTTCAGTTTAAGCCAATTATCAAGCATCCACTCCCCCACAGCTTGCAGAAAGGCATGAAATCTGGCAGCTGACTCTGGGCTGGAAAGATCCAGTTGAACCACGATTTGTGTTTCGTCAGCATGTGAATAGGCAAAGTAAGCCGTGGGAGAATATCAACTTGGTAAGAGGCTGAACGTAGATGTTAAATATGACCGGGGAGATGACGGACCCTTGAGGAACACCACAAGTGAGAGCCATAGCTATAGAAAAGAAAGGAGGAAGAGAAAGAATTTGGTGACAATCAGCGAGAAAAGAAGAGAACCAGGCCAGGCCGGTGCCTGAGAGGCCTGCCCCGGCAAGCCGACCTAGCAGGAAACCATGATCGATGGTATCAAAGGCAGCCGACAGGTCCAACAAAATAAGATCACTGATGCCGCCCTGGTCACGAGTCTACACCAGGCCATCCATGGCAGAGACTAGTACACGCTCAGTCCCACGGCCTGGACTGAAACCAGGCTGTGAAGTGTGAAAAAAAGAAGATTCCTCAAGAAAGGACAGACCAAAGATTCAAGAAGTTTCATAGGAAAAGGAAGAAGAGAGATAGGCTGAAAATTAGAAGGAACCAGTGGATCCAGCAAATGTTTCTTTACAAGTGGGATAACTGTAGCCAACTTCAAAGGAGCTGGGTCCCTCCAGTGGAAAGGGACGTGTTAACTGCTTCTGAAAGCAGATGTACAAGATGGGGAAGGATGTCCTTAATAGGATGGAGAGGGATAGGATCAAGAGGGAAGGGTGACCTAAGACAAATAACTGCTGTGGTGACTTCTGAAACAGAAAAAGTAGGGACCACAGACCAAGATGCAATAGGAGAAGGTTCAGATGACCCTGGGTCAACAACAGGAGGTGAGTGAGAAGCCTCAATGTGAGACCGAATACAGCTAATTTTGTCCATGTAAAATAAGGACAGAGAATCACAAAGGGCCTGAGAGGTGGGGAGCAGAGGCGGTGAGGTGATAGAAAGATTACGAACCACCTTAAACAATTCTCTGTGATGATTCACAGAGGTTGTATTAAGAGATGCGAAATAGACGCGTTTGGCATCAATGATAGCAAGGTGATACTAGGAGGCGACCTGGGAATAAGCAAGCTTGTCCCCTGGCAAGCTTGCTTATTCCAAGCAAGCTTGGATCGCCTCCATTTTCGTTCCATCTGCCTGTGTTGCAGGTGAAGGGCCCACAGCTTGTCCATAAACCACAGCTGAAAGGGGCACAAAGACACCCCAGATTTCTTAAGGGGGCTGGTCTGTCAGCAACTTTGAACAGAGTAGCGGTTAGTGAACTCATGTCCACGGGAGAAGGCACTGAGTGATGGGCATGTATAAGAGAGACCATGTCAGTTTTGGCTACTGAATGCCACCCGTGCCACAGGATCAATTTGGCCTGTGGGACAGATAATGGGCCCTCTATGTTCCAAATAAAAGGGACCACAAAGTGGTCTGACCACGGGACTCGGAAAGCCATGAAAACAGCAACCCCGGTGCATGATGAGAAAATTCAGGTGTAAGGTGTTACCTAAAGAGTGGGTCTACTCACTGACCAGATGATCGAGGAAGACCTCTTTCATAGAAGTCAGAAAGTTTCAAACCTTCGAGTTCTCAACCTCATTCAATTTTAGATCCAAATTATCCAAAATGATAAGGTGCGCATGCTTCAGCTACAAATCTGCTGCAAGGTCAAGGAAGGCATCCAAAAATATGGGGTCCCGAGCCGGAGGCCGTTAAACCACCAATAAGTGGACACAAAGTTTAGAAGGGAGAGAGAAATGTACCACCATGGACTCCATGTTAACATGGTAACTTATAACAAGAAGTGATGCACTTTAACAGTACTTAAAGATAATGGCAATGTAGCATGTGAAGAGTTTTCTTTGTTCAGTAGCTGTTTTTGCCAATCTTTTTTCTGCAATTTGTGGGCTACATTAACCCACTCGCCAGAATTCCCATCCATAACCAAGCTGCACTTCTGCAGTTAACACCAAAATGGCTGAGCTGGCTCCTTGGAGCACCATTGCATCAAAACTGTGTTTTGCAGTGACAAAAGGATGGCTGCACCATATTGCCAAACACCTATTGGGCAGGATGGAACAGGGGGGCACACTGAGAAAGCCTGCCAGTGTGTTTCTTACATGCACCAAGAAGAAAATTGAGACATCACACTGCTTTCATCAATGAGGCCCTGCAATGCCCACCCATATCCAGGTTGTGCTGCAGCAAAATAGAACATTATTCCTGTATGATAGGCCGTGTTAGCCAAACCTGAGAAATCAAAAGAAGCTTTATTTTCAGTCTCACAGGAAAATGCTTGACTTTTGAGTTACAAAGTGTCAAATATCAATGCTGCAAAAGAGACTTTGGCTCGCTGGGCCTATGTCAATTTCAATGGACCTGTGTCTTTAACAGATTGTTGTATAAGTGAAACTGGCTAGGGCTGCAAAACAATGTGGGAAATTCAGAGAAAAACCTTTTGTAAATGGGCAGCTCCAGCAGACTTCACCATGTGTTAAAATGCGTTTTTGTAAATAAGGAAAAATGCCTGTTTTAAAAGTGTAATGTTGAAAGAAGGCCTTGTTTTGGCATAGCAATGTTAATGTTTTTTTTGCTGGGAAACATATATGGGATGTTTTATTCAACAGGCTTGCTTTTGATATAAAACAAAATAAAATAAAATAAGAAATAAAGACATGGACTGCCTTCTGAAAACTAGCCTAACCGATTTCTGCTTGGGGGGTTGCTAGCAACAGAAGGAGTCACAATAGATTCTAGGACATATGAGTGCTAATTGCTACCTTGGAAATCTTTGAACGGAACAAAAGCATTGAACTGCCTAGGCATCAGGCTACTGTCTGGGCTGAGGCATCTTGCAATGGAGATTCTGGGACACAGACATGTGAAATAGGAAATCACCCATCCCTGCGACTTCTACTGGGAGCTTCAAAGCCAACTCAAGAGCAGCCTTGGAACTATGCCCTTATATGGTGAACAATGCTTATAATTTGGGCTCTAAGGACTATTTTATTAATAAACTTTTAAGACTTTTATCTTTGTAACATGACTTCGCAGGAATGTAAAAAGTTAATAGTTTAAATGTAATTTTGTGGTTTTTAATTTAAGACTTGGTAGCCTTCCCTGCCATATTGGGAACAGACATGGCAGAGAATTGGACAGTTTGAAGAAAGTGAGGAAAGTGCACATGATGCCACTGTGAAATTCAATACATACATGACTTATGATAATCTATACCCATGAATTTCAGGTCGAATATTTATCACTGAAAATCGCAAAAAACTATTAGACAGGCGAAACAAAGTCCTACAGACATGAGGGTGGGAATGCCATGCACTGCATAAAATATGTAATCTGGCTATGTAATTTGTTAAGATGCCACAACTGTAAAAATGTGCCATTTATGTCAAAACTGGATTTTAGCTAAAGTAACTGCGGGAAGATCCTAGGCATTTTAAGGCTACATCATAAAGCTGATGTCATGTCTCTAAAAGGCCAACCAGCTGACAGCAAGGCGGTAACAATCACCCCTTGCAATTCCAGTTGTTAGAGGCATGGCCGGCCTAAGCCTGCCCCACCATATAATTCTATGATCTCACCATGCCTTATAAATAAGGGAGCCTGACAGAACTCTGGACACTCTCTTCTGAATTTTCCAGTGCCTGCGTATCCAGATATTCCACCTTCACTCTGCAAGATTCCAGAAACCACTGCCAGAAAAAGGATAGTTGACCCAGGCATTCCTATCCACGCAGAACTACCATTCAGCACTAAAACCCCATAACAAAATTCCACTAACTTTAGGGAGAAAGGGGAAAGGTGGCTGAGCCGACTTTAGGATTCTCCAGTCCCGCCTGCTTGCCCTGCTTACCCACGTAATCCAGCTAAGGCATTGCTGTGCCATGACTAGACCTTTGCCCAGCTGCCTTTTGCCAGGAGAGCCCGCTATCCGGTGACTAGAACCTTTTGAGCCCAGAACCCGGTTGGCTGCCCTAAATTCCAAACTCAACTGCTGATTGTGAGTATTTCCCCTCCCAAAGTCACACATAGCATACCCCATCTTGACCCCTTTGTCTTTACCTTATTTTCTAAGTAATCCTATCCGTATGCTGATAACTTGTCTAAACTGTTCTAATTCTCTGTGCACCCTGTCCTTGTTATTCTAGTGTTAGCGCAATTCTTTCATTCACCCCATCTTGTAACTCCTTAGCAATATTTGGAATAATTTAAATTAATTCCCACATAGATCTGAATGCGGGGTGAAAGGGTTAAGTTGCAAATTAACCTGGGATGGTACCGTGGCTTTCCTTAACAATTTAGTCTGAAAAATCTAGTTAAAGTAAAACTTTTTCTTTCCAAACCGATTTCCTCCCTTTAACGGCTTTATTTTACCAAAACTGAATCTCCTTCTATCTTGCAAATTTCATCCAGGTCTTCAGCTATAGCCCTCCTTTCACTTCTATATTGTCCCTGTGATGTGCATCTATCCCCAGCCCAAAAAAACGCATTCTGATTCAGGGTATTTCACCAGTTTTTTCGGAAAAAAACATTTTTGAAATTTAAAACTGCAAACTAAAAAAATTCAACTTTTACATGTGTGATTGACTGCACTGTGTTTTCAATGTCAACCTTCTTTGTTAACTGTATGCCTTTTGTGATACCATGCCTTATAGTTGCTAGTGGTATAACATCCCTGATACTGTGGTAAAACATATGTACGTCATTATTTTATTACACATATAATTAATTATTTGTTAAAATCCGAGTGTCATTTTGGCCATTGCAAAGGGTCTTTGCCTCTTATTTTGTAAGGAGATTTTGTTTCTGTTTGCTGCCTCATATCCCTGAATATCTACTGCTTCTTTCTATCCACTCAGATTTCCAGTCATTGTGGGTTGAGGGAACATTGTAGGGGAAACCTTAACTTGGGTGCTATCTATCCTAATTCAAAAAGTGCTCCTATTCATTTGTGCTTTGGACTTGTTAGCCAAGTGTATTTCAGTGATTTTCATTGTAATTATCACCCCATTGGTAATTGCTGCCCCATAAAAAAATTATGTGATTTTCTTTGAAATTAAAATTAATAAATATTGTGTTACCACCCACCGGCCTGGTTCATGGTCCATTGTGACCCAGGGTATTTGTAAAAGGGGGTGTGAGACGGGTTGGGTATCGGCTCAATTGAATTTGTTAAAATTAAAGACAAATCATTCTAATCGCATGCCACATCTAAGGCTGAGGGCGAAGGTCATGGTCCGGTGTGTGACGCCCGATTGGAATCCTTCACAAATTGAGGGCTCGTAGTTTATTCACCCGTCACCCGTGACAGCTTAACACAGCATGCTAACCTTCAAGGTAAGTAATACTCTGTGTGGCTGGAACACTTTTTGACGCTATAGAAGCACCCCCCCCAAAAACAAAATCCTAAATACCAAGCCTGTGTATAAAATTAAAGCTAAATCAACCCTAAAAATAGACAAAAAGCAACAGAATACAGATTACCCTTATAGAAATAAATGAATAAAGAAAGAACACTTTCCAAAATGGCCACAGTAGAGATCAATATAGCTAGGGAGCACCTTCTGCACAAATTATTTGTCAGAGGGAATGGCCAGAGCAAGACGAAAAAGTCTGACTAGAATAAATGGTGCAACAGGTCACCGCCATGAACATGGACATGTGGCAGAACGGTGGCCTATTACACCAAGCTTTGAGTGAGTTATACATGACTCCGAAAATTAAAGAGGAGCAGATTAAAATTGTCAGAATCGGGGCCTACATCTATCTCCATATGGGAGTGATGCGGGAAAAGCGTGAGGAAAATACAACTCTTGCGTGAAATCAATCTGAACTCTTAACTAAAATCCAGACTGAACTAAAATTAACAGAACAAAAATTACAAAAGAGCCAAGATGCTGAGGCAGAATCTGGAAATTACAAACAGCAGAATAATGTAGACCAAGAGGCCCAATTAGATGCATTAAAAATAGAGTGTCAGGAAAAGGTTGACAGAAGCTGACTCAACAATCAACATATAACTGCGGCTGCTCAGGACAAATAACCATGCTGCAAGATCAGGTCTAAAGGTTGGAATAGGAAAAAAATTAACTTATTATTAAAGAACTCCACTCCCAAGCAGAATTTGATAAAGAGGGCCATCAATTAAATACCATCAAGCAACAAAGGGATGACCTGGTTGAACAGAGGGGCACCTTAAATCTGGAGAAAGATGCCCTATGTCAGGAAGTAAGCAATTTAAAAACAGAGTTACAGGAAAGTGAGTTGGTTCTCCAGAAACGAAATGAACTCAAAACAGAATATGGAAAGTTATTGGAGCACACCAGACGGGTAGAAGGTGCTCTGGAAGAGAACATCCAAACAAAAAATGCACAATCTCAGGAGGTGAGTCTCATGAAAAAGAAATTGGTGCAGTGTTCCCAAACTATACAGGCAGCACAAAGAGATAATGAGGCCCTCTGTGAGGAGAAAGATGGGCTCCAAAAGCAAGTGGCAGCTCAAGAGTGGGTCATAGAGGCCAGTAAAGCCCTGGTAGCCGAGCAAAAGGCTCAGATCTTTGCCTATTATCAAGATATAGGGGCTGAAAAGGAAAAACTAGCGAGGTAGGAGAAAGAGTATCATAGATCTAATCCAAACTGGAGGAACCCCGAACAGGTAGAGTGGGACAGGGCAACCCCTGATCATAGTATGATGACCTCTGTACTAAGGGACTCCAACCCATTTAATACTTTGTGCACTGCTGACTTCATGGCTACCGGTTCACATGAGCCAGAAACCATGAGGCCATCAGAATTAAATAAGCCTAGCATGATGAAGCTGACAGGTCAGCGCCTCCCAGAAATTGATAGAGGGGCATCCCTGGATAGATACAAAAATATATTGGCTGATGTCTCTGACCCAAAAACTTCCTATGAGGAGAAATTCAGGGGATTTCGATCTGCAGAATCACTACCTCCAAAGGGACCAGTTGGTTCGATTTGCACAAGAACAACAGGAAAAGAGGCCCCAAAAGAGCATCCTGAAGACCTCCACCCAATCAGGGCAACGGGGGGGATACTCTGCCAACCCTGGAAGCAGAGAGGAGTCAGAAGACTACTCTCCTGTGTGCCACAGGAGAGAGGAAACTAGGCCCCACCATTCTGCGAGTTCTTCTCAAGCTCACAGAATCAGCGAGCGCCTAGATGATCATGAGGGGACCTCAAATAGCAGCGCTTCTGAGTCTGAGGGCGAATGGACTTGGGTGACGCAGCAAAAGAAGGCAGGTAAACCAAAAAGAGTTCTGCTGAAAGACCCCATTAGGCAGATCAAGGCCATAAGGAACTTCAAGACACTGTACAATAAAAATGCAAAATATTCTGTCTGGGAGCATTTGGAACTCTATGAACAAATGATGGACACATTGGGCTGAAGCAACATTGCAGGTGGAAACCTTAACTTGGGTCCTATCTATCGTAATTCAAAAAGTGTTTCTATTCATTTGTTCTTTGGGCACGTGCTTGTAGAAGGTTACCCAAGTGTATTTCAGTGATTTTCCTTGTAATTATCATCCCATTGGTGATTGCTGACCCATATAAAAATTGTGTGATTTTCTTTGAATTTAAAATAAATAAATATTGTGTTACCACCCACGGGCATGGTTCATGGTCCATTGTGACCCAGGGTATTTGTAAAAGGGGGTGTGAGATGGGTCGAGTATCGGCTCAATTGAATTAGTTGAAATTAAAGAAAAAGCATTCTAATTGCACGCTACATCTAAGACTGAGGGCGAAGGTCCTGGTCCGGTATGTGACGCCCAATTGGAATCCTTCACAAATTGTAAAAGAAAAATAGGTACTTGACACTGGTCAATCAGACTGGATTAAAATACAAAACTTTTTCTATCAAAAAATAATTACAAATACTAGTCATTATTTTCGGGGTGCCTGGCGCACCAATTAGAGTACAGGAACAAAATTCTATGTTTAATACCATCTGAGTAAAAGACTGGCAATCCATTGGTGTATAGGTAGCAGTACAATTTTTCTAATTCTGTAAACTTATGAAAAATGCACTTTTTGAAAATGTTTATGGTAGAATTAACTGCTACTTTGTGCGACTAGGCAGAGCATGTCACCAATATATGGGATCTGATAGCAGTGGTTATAGTTAAGGGACTCATTAAATAGCTCAGCAGCAACGTGTTCGCCTTAAAAACAAGATGACAAGAAGCAACACAGGTTTGATCCCTGGGTCTGCGCTTACAAATCTCTGGGTATAAGCGTGTTCTAAATACGCAACTAAGAGACATATTCCGGAAACAGCGCCTCGATGCCTCCGGGCTGTGTGGCCCCTTTAAAAATGCAAATAAATAAATAAATAAAGCAGCATACGTTATGGAGGTGCTGATACACATAAAATTGTGGTGAAAAAATTACATTTAAAAATACAAACATTCCTATACTCTGTCTTCTTAGATGTCTCAGGAGTTAGTTTTAGCAGTGCATGGCAAACCAAAACGTGTATATTTCTTCAGTGTTTTCAATTTTACTTTGTTGTAAGCATAACGTCCCTTTAACAAAAAATGTTCACTGAATATATTTGTGCATAAATGTGGGAGACTAAGCAATAGAGTACTATCATATAATTATTCTTTATTTTTTTAGATACCATTTACTCTTGAAGCATAAGGACCACCATTTACTTAAACTAAAATGGTCACCTTATAATCCCAGGAATTAAACATTATCATTCTGTCTAGCTCAAGTAATCATAACACTACGTCCTAAAGACGATATTAAAATTGTTAATATACTATTTCATTCTCTGTCCACAGGCAATTAACAGATAAATACAATCTCGGGCACTCTGTTTTTTTTGTTTTTTTTTATTTGGTCAACACAAGAAAAGCCAAAATTATTAATATGGATGTCCTGAAAAACATTGAGAAAGTTGTTGGAGGTTGATGCTTTAGATACAAATTTCAGACATATCAATCAGGAATAATTAATTTATGGACACTCAGGAAGATGGTTCAGGATACATAGTTTAGGCATGTACCACTGAAACATGATGTCAATGGTGATATGATATGATATGATATTTCATTTATAACGTGCCTATACACAAGTGTTTCAAGGTGTTTCAAATTAGGATCCTGAAAAATGTACTTCTGATTAAAGGAGTGGAGTCTTGATATACCTACCACATACTTTATTTTGTTTTGTGTTTACTTTTCTCTTTGGTAGTAAATTTGGGTATTGTGTCATTGAATGTCTGTTATCACTTTCTGTAAGATAGTTGCACATTAATTAATGTTGTATAGCATTGCCTTTTTTACTATATCTGTTGAGATGTCTTTTGTTTTCATATGTGTAATTTTTTCTTGCTTGACTTATACTATGATTTTAATGTTATATTTAAATAAAAAATATGTGTTCATATTTGTGCACAAAGGGTGAACATTGTGAAATAAGGGGAACACTATGGAAAGAAGAAGCACAGGACCAGGCTTAACCATCTCTTCCAAGTTCTGATCTTCCACCTCCTCCTGCACTGCCATCCCCAGCTTCTCCTCATCTGGTACCTTGCACCCCAATAACTCTGCTGCACCCACTCCCACTCTCCAATACAGCTTCAAATTTGGATACAGAATTTCCCTGAAATTACCTAAGTGTGCCCAACACTAAAACACCCTCCACCTGCCTTCCAGTCATCCTCGGTCATATTCCCAGTCACCTTTCTCTTAAGGAATAACTGGACCAGCACTGTTTCATCCACCTTTCCCTGAGTTATGTCCTCCTGTGGCAATTGAAAAAAATGCTATTATTATGGGCACTACCTCTTCCCCCAGTGGCATTGCTCAGTTAATCCTACCTCCTCTCTACTAGTTGATCTTTCGGGAACACTGTTTTTCAAAAACCTCTATAGTGTATTTGTGATGCAGGTTATCAACGCAAAAGTTAAAATGTACCATAATGAGATTAATTTGGTAAATAAAAGGCAAATATGACAAAACTGATAATTTACTCTTAGATGGTTGGGAGGTTCACTTGTTTGTGGAAAACCAATACCAGAAAAAGGAGGGGGTATGAGCGTCTAGTGCAGTTCTTAACAAAGTACTACAATGTGGAGAATCCTAATGTATAATTGCTGCTCCACTCCATCCATCATTAACTCTAATTCTCAGGATAACCTTTTTGTGTGATGAGCAGAGTTTGTTGATGATAGTGGGTGCGTTGTCTATGAACCAAGCCTTGTTAGAACAGCACTATTGTCCCTTCCCAAAGTTAAGAACACAACAGATCCCAAGAAAGTCCGGGAGGATGATTGATCAGTCCATTCTTGAAGTTGTTAACCATGAGTATGGTCATTTACAGTTTGGTGGGCTGATTAGTTTGACTAATAGCTTACTGGCTATTAGGTATTGGTTTGTGTTCCCCTTTCAAAGAACCTATTTATGCTTTAGGTTCTCTCAGTTAAGACACTGCAGCTTTACCTTTGTAATCTGCAGGACAGGATTTCTGGGTTCTTGTAGAAGATTGAATGGTGGCTGATAAGTTATACCCGTGGGGGTCTTAGCATCATAGCAATCGTCATTGCATGCTTTGGAGGAGTTTCACCTCTCCACCTGATAGGGCTTGTGCATAGTTTTGTGCAGTGGCCACTAGGCTGAATGTTCTCTCCATGTGGGACTATATATGGTGTAAGACATTGTTGAAAAAACAATATTCTTGGAAGTTAACTGGATCATGCACACATTGTCACAAACGTGGGGAAGATTAGTGCCCAAGTCTGGGTGTCTTGTTTGTAGTTAATGTCACATTTGGCTCATGGATCACTCCCAGTTTTAGAGGCAGATCAAGGGTTTTTATGAAAGGTTTTGTCTGGCCTATGGTGGTCCATCGATCTCTCGTCTGGTATTGAACCTCCTCCCACTCCACTCCTGGTTTTACTTCTTCCCTCCTTGCTCTTGTTCCTACTAATACCTTCTACTTCCCTCCTGAATTTCCTTCCTCTTTACTTTCTCCTGTTCCCAATACCACCTTCCACTCCATTCCTGGTTTTATTTCCCTCCATTCTCTCCTCTGAAATTCTCACGTTCATGTCTTGTGTAACGGGTATCTCCTCCTGTCTCTTGCTGTCACTTCTCCTGCTACCCTATACAGCACACTCATTTCTCCAACCTTCTCCAAATGAGCATCCTCCCTACCCCAGGCATCCATAGTCACAGTTATTTCCACTGAATGTTGACTGTTAATGTCTGAAACTGGTTTGTGCTAGTGGCGATGATATACAAGCCAGCTGTCTAAACTCCCTCAGGGACTTCTAAATGGTCTACTCTATCCGCTTGTTAGTGATCTAATGGTATCTGGACTGGTGCCTTACAAATACTCTGATTGATTCAGACTTTGTCTTGCCTGCACCATTTGATATTAGTCCTCCTTCTGCTACTACTACTACCCCCTTCTCTGCTCTTCACCCAAAACTATGAATCCTCCCTCTAAACCACTATCCTTCTCCCCATTTTGCCCCTTATGGTCTTGGAGATCTTTGGGTTGTTGTTAGATCTCCTCTCTAATATTTGGGAGCTCTGTGTCATTGCCGCGTATGGTTGCTGTGCCTCTTTCTCTCTGTCCAGGCATATGGGTGCACGTCGGCAGCTCTGTAGTCTCTTTGTCTCCCATTGGTAGTGTTCTGGCTTTCATTGGAAGGAATGGTCTTTCTGCTCTCTTCTCGTGGTGTTGTTCCTGATGGTTTTTCTCTCCTTCATGCATGGACATGATGTTTCTGAAAGAGAAAAAGAAGAGTGGGGAGCAACTTGAAGAGGCATTGCATGAGTTAGCAGTGGTTTGCCCACAAACATCTCAGCACAAGAGATATGAGAGTTGGAATTGCAGGATTCTCAACTGCCACCCTAAGGGTGGAAGCTAGCTCTGATTTTCTCCTGAGCCTCCCAACCCAGAGTGGTATCCACCCCCTCTTGACACATCCAGTTTACTGGCCTTGTCACATTAAGGAGGTCAGTCCTACATTTTTCAGTCCTGCTGTTGGAAGAGTGGTCCATGACAAACATTGATTTTCTTTTGTGAAGGTGGTCTACTTAGATATCTTGCTGTCATTGTTCAAAATGACTTCTGCAGGGAAGAACATTTCAAAGATGTTGGTTCTTTAGTGGCTAAGGGCTTTCTTATTGACATTAGGTTTCATCTTGGCTGACTCTGTGACAGAGCATCCCCTCTGGAGAACTGTAATAAACGGAACACGTCTCCCCATCTTTGTCTGACTCAACAGTAGGCCGGGGTTTGATAAGGATGAGATGAAGCCCTAAGGTGGATCGGTTTGTAGCTTTTCATTATGATAAAGGTCATGCTTTGATTAGTAGTAGATGATGATATAGACACAAGCAGAACTGTGTCTCCTTTAGGTATGTTGTCTGTATCCATGTTTAAGCAGTGAGTCAAGATGAAAGTCTGACTTCCTTTTATTGAATGTATTACTTAGAGAGCAAAAGTTCACACGCAGGTCTTTAGACGTTGCCTAGATAGTACAAAGATAGGAAGAAAAAAGACAAAAAACAAGCATAATAACAATAACCGATTTTTATAGCGCATCATGACAGATTCCACCCATTTACAAGCACCTTAGTAGTATCTGTTATTCGTATCCAATTTAATAGTACTATATTTATCAACTTCTGAACAATGAAGAGCTGAGTCTGTCGTGACAGAGGTTCGAACTTACACCACACAGTTCAATAAAGAAATATAATTATGATCCGGAGGGTCAACAGACGGCAAGTATGAGGTCAAGATCTAACAGATACCTTTGTCTTCGCAAGAAATGGGGAGCAAAGATACACCAATTTAATGTCCCACATACAGAAAACACCCATTTAGAAGTCGGTTATGCAAACCACACAGTAACGAGTAGGGGAATGGTGTTAGCTGGGATTAATTTACCTGTTGGAAGAACCACTCTCATTATGCAGTCAGGCACCCTTCCCCTAATCCATGCACTCACAGAGGCATGGTGGGGAGAGAAGGCAGCCCCAAAGAATGCCCAGCACCTATTCAGCAGATGATGCCCTGGTTTGCCATAACAGACCTGTCCCTTCAGCTTGGAGAGTCATGGGTGTCAAAGGGCAGGCCGACAGCCACAAGACAGTGACACAATACTTGTATTTATTTACTTTTATTTTAGTGATTATTGTTAAACCTGCATGTTCCTATACAACAGCTGCCCCACCGCACAAGAGGGGCCAGGGAAGGTGGGTGATATAGCGTACAAAAACAATGAGCCCAGTCAGCATAAGATTGTACTATGAGAGAAGGATAAGGAGGACTTCAGAGGAATGTAGACAGTGTGGGGATGAGATAACTATTCATAGTTGTTGTTTGACAGCATTTCAGTATTCCAAGTGTTCAAAAGTTAGCATACACAGCATACACAGCTCAGAGAGGTGCTATTGATTGATGAAGTGGTACATCAGAAAAACAAGGGCAAGAATTTGATTGGAGAATCGAGGAAGACTAATCAAGTAGAGTAAACATTGATAGTCTCGGGAGGAAAGCTCAGGGGCAAAGTGCTCGCCTTGGAAGCAAGACGGCATGGAGCCACATGGGTTCGATCCCTGGTTTCGCACTTAGAAACCTCTGGGTATTAAGCACGTTATAAATAACATATCATATCAATGGGGGAACTCTACTTAAGAAGTTTACGTAATCATTTAAAAGACCTTTAATTTCAAGTTTACTACCTTGTGCTTCTATGGTTCTATCTCCATGTTGAATTCTTTTACAGGGTAGCGGCAGAAGTCTACCAAGAAAACTCTGTCAGTGATTTAGCAGAAACGTGTTTCTTAAACAACCAAGAGATTTGTGAACTACCGTGGGATTTGTGGAGTAGTAAGTCAATTTGATGTTGTCATGGGTGGGGGTCTGTGATCAGATGGCCATAAACAATGGAAAGGCAGCCACGGGACAACGTACATCACCCAGTGTAGTTCTCCCTGCAATATCGTGCCTGGCTATGTCCACGCAGAGCCATGCCCTCCAGACTCTAGTGATAACATCCCTTAACCACATCCAGGATCCAAATTATTTCCATCCGTTGCACACCAATGATTAGGCAGCAGTGGCATGAAGGAAGAACACTCCAACTCCCACGAAACCTGGCGGTCACTGAATCAAGGCTCAGGCTTTGTACGTCACCTTTCAGATACTAGATCTCCAGCATTGGACCACCTACTACCACATACCTTCACTGTAAGCTATGCTGTAACCTGTAACTGTGCGGCAAGTACACAGAGCCTATCCTGATTCTATAGGTATACTGAGCAGACTATCCAACTCAGACTATTGTGTCTCCCATTAGTGAACAGTCAGATGTTTTTGGAGGAAGATACAGTTGAAATCAAAGTAGATTGAACCATTTGTGGAGATTATGAAAGATTGTTGTGATGGTGGCCAGTGAGGTCTAATGGAAGGTTTGGGCTTGTTGAGAGCGTGGAATTGAGTGCAGGCTGGATGGGCCCTGCCAAATAAGGGAGTAGGCAGAGCTGTGTCAGACAAGTAACTCGGTCTGATCAGGGTTCAGCCCGTTAGGACCGTCACCTGTGTTGTTATTTTTGCTCACAATGATGGCCTATGTTTAAGAAATACCTTTGTCTACTTATGAGGTGATGGTGGGTTAGCTGTTTGGAAGAGCATAGCAGTGTGTTAGCTGTGACAAAGTCACTTTTCTGACCTTGCTCGTGAACCTCCAAGGGGGCCAGGTGACGCCACAAGCCTGGTGATACAGAGACCAGGAGCTGTGTGGAGAGAATCCCCAGGCTACCCCCATCAGTCCATGCATGGGTGGAAGGGGCTCATCATATTGCTACCTCTGATGCTCCTGTCCATTTAAGGGAGCCGAGCATCGAGCGTGAGTGGCTATCCTGCTGAGTCGGGCATGCCTGTACGTTCTGCTGCCACCATTGCGCAGGTGCAGAATTCTATGTAATACTGCAAGGAGAAAGAGCCAAACCTAAACTAGGATGGGAAACTCAAGCAGTCAACCAGCCATCTTAGAAGGTCTATACACACATACAAATAAAACTGGTTAGGCTCAGAGACACCTCCCCAAGTGTGGGAGCGAAGGTGTTGCAAACAGAGAGAGGACCACATGTGGGAAGGGACTAGCAAACCCAAGCCCTGCATCAAAGCTAAAATTCGTTCCCACGGTCAGGACTATCATCTAATTCCCATAAAGGCTGCGTAGGGAGTCATTTGTGAGTTACTGCACACCAAAAAGAGGCGATAACGTGGATTCAGAGCTCTACAAACGGGACGGGAAACTCAAGCAGTCAGCCAGCCATTTTCGAAGGTCTCTACACATACTAAAAAAACTAGTTAGGCTAAGAGACACCCCCCCAAGGATGGGACCCATGGTGTTGCAAGCAGAGAGAGGACCACCTGTGGGAATGGACTAGCAAACCCAAGCCCCCCATCAAAGCTGAAATTCGTTCCCACGGTCAGGGCTATCATCTAATTCTCATAACAGCTGCATAGGGATCCATTCCTGAGTTCCTGCACACCAAAAAGAGTAAAGAAGGTTGATTGAAAGCCATAGAAAAGGTAAAGCTTGTGGAGGAAAGTATTGGGCGGTGGGAGAAAGAGCTCATTTGAAAAATAGAGCAGATGGAGATGGGGCAGAAACATAAGCCCAGAGGCGATGCATGGCTGGAAAGGAGAACCCAGGAGATGTGGATATGATTAAGAGATGATTCTGGAGGAGAGAACCAGGAGGCTGGGCAGAGACATAGCCACGAGGCTCGGGATGGTAGAACCAGGAGGCTGGGTAAAGTTGGACCAAGGAGACTGGGGTAACGTCGAGCCAGGAGGCAGGGGAGAGGCAGGCCCAGGAATCTGTTGATAGCAAGAGCCAGCCAGGAGGTTGGAGAGAGAAAGAACCAAAAGGTTGGGGAGACAGAGATGCATTAGACAGGGGAGGAAGAGAGCCCCAAAACTGGGGAGAGAAGGACGACAGATGTAAGAATGGACAGATTGTGAAGTTAACCCTGGTTACAAAGGGGTTTCAGGAGACGGTGGCAAGAGAAGTTAAGAAGTGTTTGAGGGTCTAGGAGAATGTGCGGTGCAGAAGGAGTTGAATGGACAGGGGGAGGGAGGTGGAGAAGCAGGAGGAGGGGGAGAGAGAGCAAAAGAGTTTGAAGGTGGAGAACATTACAGAGGAGGAGAGCGATGAAGAGGTTGGTGGAGGTGAACGTTGAAGAGGAGGTGGAGAAAGCAAATAGGGAAAGATAAAGCCAATTTAGAGATGCCTAAAGGGAGGTGCCAAAAGAGGAGCTAGTTAACAGTGAGAAGGAGATTAAAGGCAAGGATGACCAGGTACAGAGGATAAGCCTATAATTCACTGGTGTAAACTAGGGAAGGGAATTAAGGTGGCGAGAATAAGAGAGCAGGAGAAGAACTTTGAGAATAGACACATTGGGAAGCCTTGGGCGGGTCGAAAAAGGGGGCCCCAGGGGGAACGCGAAGCGTTTCCCCCCGGGGTTATTTTGACGCTGCACAGGCCAGCGAGGTGGCCGTGTGCAGAGCGTCTGCAGGGGTATTTAAGGATCAAGGAAGGTTCGGGAAGCAGGCGACGGTTGGGGACTTTGGTTTGGCAAGTCCTGTCGCCTGCTCCCGAGCCTTCCTTGATAGTTGGGGTTTACGGTGATTGGGTAAGAATGAGTGAGGTAGGTTAGTTAATATTATTAATATTAGTATAAGGGATAGGGTTTTTTTTAAAAAACGTTTTTTTTAATAGTCAGGGGTATCGTATATAAGGTACCCCCCTTTCCTGGTTGTGCATTTTGTATCAATAGGTGTTTGTGTTTGGAGGGCGGGGGTTTTTTCTTTAAAAAAAAAATAAAAAAATTCTTTCCACGCTTTTATAATAATAATAATTGTGATTTGGCAATTGTGTGAGGGGGCTGGGTTTGGCTCAGCCGGGATTCCGGGGCGAGCGTTCTGCTCGCTGTGCCACTTGACCGGCTTCTGTGTCAGCTTTCAGCTGGCTCTTTATTATGTTCACGAGCTGCGTTACTAGTGCAGTTATTGTTTTGTTAGTATTGTGTGGTGTTTGGGGGCTCCTGCTTCTGTGTGAGGGTGCTTTAGTATTTAAGGACTTTATTTTCCGTCCTTCTGCACTCCCCGTGTTGCGTTCGGAGTTTCGGCTCATTTGTTCCTTTCATGGAACTTTATGGGCATGGCTTGACTTTCTTAAAGGCCCATTCACGTGTTTTTCTATTTAATATGTTTTCATCCGCTCATTAGGGGGCAGTGTGTTTTTCCTTTGTTTTCCTCCTAAGTAATTTTTCGTGTACTGTTGCTATGTTTTTATTATTCTTTTTCAGTTTTTTCAGCCCATGCTAAGTGGTTACAAGGCAACGGCATTTGATCAGTGTTTAAAAAAAAATAAATAATAATAATAAATAAATAAAAGGGAATAAAAATATTAATATTACTGGGGTCAATAATTTATTTTTGAACTTAAAGTGATTTATATAGGGGGGAATGCTTAGAGTTAATTATTTAATTTCATTAATAGATTCTTTTCGACTCAATTTTTTCTTCTCTTTTTCTTTACAGGGGCCATTTTTTCCACGGTTAGGTGCTGGCTCGGGAGTTTAGGGTAGTGATTAAAGGGATAGGGGCATTAGTGAGTGCATAGGCAGATTTTAGTGCTATAAGGTGGGTATGGATGCCACCAAGAAGAGTTTAATGGATGCCAGGGCACTTAGGGAAGCCCTGGAGATTATTAGCAGGGCATCTAAAGCCCAACTAGAAGGGGAGGTGGGGGAGGTTACAGGAGAAGTGGTGGGTGGTGGTATACCACAGCGCAGAGCAGCGGCAGGTGGGGCTCTGGCAGCAGTGGTGGCTTGCACCCCTGCGGCTGGTAGAGGGGAGGTATGGGAGTCCAGGGACAGAAAGTTGAGGAGGGAGATTAATATGAGAGCTTCTAGGGGGGAATTGCATTTAGGTGAGGAACCGGTTAGGGTTGGAGGTCAGATTGATCAGGAGGAGGTGGAGAATATGAGGAATGTTCAAGAAGGGGCAGGACAAGAGATCCACATCAGTGCAGGTGATGGGGCGCAGGGTGGGGTAGCCTGACAGAGGGGCAAGGGTGGCAAATACCTGAAGAAAAGTGTAGTTGGGAGAAGGAGAGAGAGGTCCCCATCATTAAGTGAGGTTACGGAGGGGCACAGAACGGCCCCACAAAAAAGTAGGACGGGTAGTGGAGGGCACTGCGCAGCCCCCGTTATTCGAGCGGATGAATATGGAGAGGGTTTAGGTACGGCCCCTCCTCGGTCAGTGCAAAGACAGTCTAGAGGGCGCAGCATGGCCCCTAGCGAAGAGGATCACAGGGTGGAGGGGAGCACGCCTCGCCCGAGAGAAGAGGACCAGGAAGGGGTTTCCGCGGCCCCACCGAGAAGACATCAAAGGAGTGATGGGGCGGACGCCCCGTGCTCACAAGAAAAGGATCTACGAGACCCGAGCATGAGCTCGCATCAGCAATGGTATTTCAGGGATGATGAAGTTGGAATTGAGGAATATGTGGGGCAGTGGGAGGATGAAGGTCATAGAGCAATAAGGAGAGGAAGTAATGAGAGAAGGGGTTTTAGGTGGGTTTGGGAAAGACGGGAGCAAGGGGTTTGGGGAGCAAGGGGTCAGGGGAGCAATTGGTTTGGTGAGACGGCTGACATGTTTTGTCCCCGCAGTAGGAGCCCAGTAAGGAAAGAAATGAGGAGCATAGGAGTGGAGGCCAGACCGCAGACAGGAGATGGCAGAAAGGAAAGAGGTAAGCGGGAAAGGGATTGGTCATCTGCATGGCAGAGAGGGGATATGAGAATGAGGGTAGGAAATGAAGGGACTGGTTTGCAAGAAGCAAGGAGAGAGATTGGTGTACAGGCTATTGGAGCCAGGGGGAGTGACAAGGGAATTTGTTCGGTGGAGGTACAAACGGATAAAGTGATGGAGCCATTGGCGCTCGAGGTACAGGTTTCAAAAATAAATGAGGTTGAAGTGAAGAACAAGGAGAAAAAGCTACCTTACATGGGCATCACGAAACCCTTGGGGGCACACTTAATGGCAGCGACAAAAGACAAGATTCAGGCAGAGGAATTCGTGGACATTTTTAAATTGCTTCATAGGGAAGTGAGAGCAAAAGAGGGTTCTAAGGAAGAGGAGAGAGAGTTGGCTTTGCGCCCACGAGTCCCGGTAACAATTGAAAACTGGACATCAGCATTCATTATTTACACTAGTGTATATTGTGAAAAATTTCCGGACCGGTGTGTGGCTCTGCTAAAATATATGGATATGATCAGGAAGGCGTTTACAAGTTTCGGGGGCTTTGCTTGGGTGCGTTATGATGAGGAATTTCGAGCAAGGATGGCGGAAGACAGTCAGGTGGTTTGGGGTGAGATAGACATGGATTTATGGTTGCAGTGGATGGCTCCAATGAGGCCTGCCCTGACATTGCACACAGCAAGTGGACTGCCCGTGCCTTTCCGGCCCTTTCTTGGTTGCCCCGCCCAGGAGGGGGTGGGGAGGAGGTAGAAGGCAGTTCTCAGCAGCGTGTTGGGCATTTAACAAGGATGGCTGCACAGGGAACTTCTGTAGGTTTAGGCATGAATGTAGAAAATGTGCAGGTAAACACTCTCTCACTCAGTGTTTCCAACAGGGAGACAGGGGGAGAGGATCTGGCAGAGGGGTTGTGGGGAAAGGCTTTTACTCCAATTAAATTGGATGTGTTGGAAAAATGGTTGGAATTTTATCCGTGATCCCTGTGATATCCTTTTTGGAGTTCCTCAAGGTGCTAGTTTATCTCCTATGCTATTTAATATATATATGCTTACTCTGTGTAGCTTACTGGTGGAAGCAGGTGTGTCGTTCACGAATTATGCGGACGATACCCAACTCATACTGGAACTGGGGGGCAGACACCACGCTAAGGACAGTGAACTGATCGCCAGGATTTATATGACAATAGACGATTGGATGCAGGCAAACTGGATGTGCCTGAATGATTCAAAAACGGAATTGATGCTGTTCGGCTCCAGCCGCCAGCTGGCAAATTTGGGACCTCAGTACAATTCTTTTCTAATCAAAAATGCCACCATTCAGGTGGCTTCTACAGTGAAAACACTGGGTATGATGGTCAATTCTGCGGTCGACTCCCATGCCCAGACCAGCTACCTGCATAAGAACACAGCGTATTACCTGAGATTGATGAAAGCTATCAAGCCGTTCCTTAATGAAGGTAATATGGCCACGATAGCTAGAGCCATTATTCTATCACGGCTGGATTATGGTAACGCTTTGCTGTTGGGGGCCTCTTCCAAGGACTTAGCTAGCTGCCAAGTGATTCAGAATAATGCGGTCAGGCTTGTCAAGAACTTAAAGAAGAAAGATCACACCACAGCAGATAGAATATCACTGCACTGGCTCAGGGTAGAAGAACGTATCAAGTTCAAGGCCCTCTGCTTGGTGCACAAGTGCTTCTATGGCTCTGCGCCGGTCTATTTGAAAAAGAGCCTAGTGCCCTATATACCGAGGAGAAGTCTACGCTCGGAGGGAAAATGTCTGCTGTCAGTCCCCAATTTCAAGCTGAAATCTGGTTTGGGCAGATCCTTCTTGGTGATGGCCCCCAAATTATGGAACAGTTTGCCCGAAGGGTTGAGGTTAGAGATAAACCACCTTACCTTCAGGAAGCATCTGAAGACATACCTCTTCAGATGAAGAGCCTGGGGAAAGTATTAATTCGGGGTCTCGGACAGGCCCAGTGTCTGTTACTTTATGTCTGTCTGGTGTTGTTGGTGTATTGTAAGTGCAAGCGCCCTGATGCCTACGGGCTACCGGCGCTATACAAACTAAAATACATACATACATACATACATCCGGACAGGGAACGAGCGAGAATGTTGAGTGAAGGTTTTGGACATGGTTTCAGGTTGGGCTATCAGGGGCCAAGGGTGCGTAGGTGGGCAGAGAATTTGAGGTCAGCCAAAGAAAATGTTGATGCAGTGAGACAACAATTGGACAACGAAATAGCGGCAGGAAGGATATTAGGGCCATTTGATGATTTGCAGGGCGATTTAGTTGTATCCCCACTGAGAGTGGTCCCTAAGAAAGCCCCTGGGGAATTCAGATTGATACACCATTTGTCATGGCCCGAAGGCATGTCTGTCAATGATTTCATTGCCCCTGAAGAATGCGGGGTTGTATATGCAAGTGTGGATCAGGCTGTGGAATTGGTGAGGAAAGCTGGGTGTGGGGCCTTCATGGCCAAGTGTGACATTAAGGCGGCTTTCAGATTGTTGCCAGTGCACCCAGAGGATTTTTGGCTGTTGGGTTTGCAATTTGAAGACAGGAGACAGGATATACATAGACAAAGCTTTACCAATGGGGTGTGCAATTTCTTGCGCCTTGTTTGAGTGTTTCAGTTCCTTCCTGCAATGGGTGTTTTCATACACCTCTGGTTCTAAAAGTGTTCTGCATTATCTAGATGACTTCCTGTTTATTAGCGGGGCGGAAGGAGAAGGAGAGTGTGAAGAGATGCTGAAGTTGTTCCAAGTTTTGATGGGAGAGCTGGGAGTGCCTTTAGCGGAAGACAAAACAGAAGGGCCGGCAGTGGTGTTGAAATTTCTAGGGAGTGAGCTTGATTCAGTGGCTATGACCTCACGCTTTCCGCACGACAAGGTGAGCAAACTGGTAGGATTGCTGGAGAAAGCGGTAGGGGCCAAGAAGTTGATGCTAGTGGAAATGCAGAGTTTTGTGGGGCATTTGAATTTTGTATGCAAAGTGGTGGCCCCAGAGCGGACTTTTTGCAGAAACATGGCAAGATCGATGGCAGGAGCAAAGTGCCCACATCATCGAATAAGAGTGACAGGTGCAGTGAGGGAAGATTGTAGAATTTGGCTTCGTTTTTTGGAGAATTTTAATGGAGTGTCCATGTGGTTGGAAGGAGAGCCGGTTTCTTGGGAAGTGCACATTTTTTCAGACGCAGCAGGCGCAGGAGGTTTTGGAGTGTTCTTGGGGAGGAAAGTGCTGTGCGGAGAAGTGGCCATCGCTTTGGTTGGAGGAGGGAAGGAGCATTGCATTCCTGGAATTTTTTCCCTTGTTGGTGGCGTTGGAGTTGTGGGGGAAGGAGTCGCAAAACAAGAAGGTGAATTTCAACATAGACAATGAATGCGTGGTCCATGTAGTGAATCGACAGTCTGCAAGGGATCAGAAGGTGGGGAGTCTGATGAGAGAGTTTGTTTTGCGTTGCATGGAATTGAATGTGATTTTCAAGGCAACACATGTGCCAGGCAAGGATAATGGCATCGCTGATGCGTTATCTCGTTTTCAATGGCAGAGATTCCGTGGATTGGCTCCAGATGCGGAACAGGAGGGGCAGAGGATTCCGGAGGAGCTGTGGAATATAGGAAGCTGAGAATGCTTTCATTGGTGGAGGGTTTGCTGGCTCCGGCATCTAGAGAGGCTTACAGGAGAGCGTGGGAGGATTTTATAAGAGGAGGAGCTCGTAGTTGGAAAGGTTGGGGGGATGCGGAAGAGCGGAGAAGGGACGATGTCACTCATTTCCTATTGAGGTGCATGGATAGGGGTTGGTCCAAAGCAACTATATCGGGAAAAATGGCTGGGATTGCTTTCTATGGGAAGTGGTTTTGGGGTTTTCAACTGAGCGAGGGAGAAATGTCAAGGAGGATGATTGAAGGTTGGGCAAGGGGAAGCAAGAGGGAAAAAGATAAGAGGAGACCGATATCGGCTGAATTACTAGTTAGGCTGTGTCAGGCCGCAGGGGGAATTTGCTGGTCGGCCTGGGAAGGTGAATTGTTTGCAACCTGTTTTACTTGGCTATTCTTTGGGGCTTTTAGGGTTTCTGAGTTGGTGGGGGGGAAGAGGGGAGTTGGTGGTCTGCAATGGGAAGATGTTCAGTTCGCTAAAGGGGGTTTGGGCATCAAGATCAAGAAGTCTAAAACAGATCAGAAAGGAAAGGGCTCTTTGGTTTTGCTGGGGCAAGGGAGTAAGGAGTTATGCCTGGTCCGTACAGGTTTGGCGTGGAAGGAGCGTTGTGGGGCTAGGCTAGGTTTGGTATTTCAGCACGAGAAGGGAGAGCCACTGCTAGCGCAACAAGTTTTAGGGGTGTTAAGGAAAGCTTTGTTAGCGGTGGGTGAGAAGGCAGAGGATTTTGGAACTCATTCATTTAGGATGGGGCAGCATCTGAAGGTAGCAGGTTCGGCTATTCTGAAGACAAGGTGAAAAGTTTGGGGCGTTGGAAGTCAGAAAGATACAAAGGGTATGTCAGGGATTTGGGTAAACGGGATGTTTGAAAGAATAGTTTTCAGAAGTTCCAGGAGTGTTGTATTAAACATAATGTTGGTTTTGTCAGTAATTTATAATTTCTTTTTCAGATGCTCCTCGGAGGCCGGGTCAGATGCCACAGCTATGGGTAGTGGGTCATTCCATTGTTAAGTGGGCTGGGAAAGAGGCTGAGAAAAGAGTTTTTGGCAGGCAATTGGGTTGCAGCTATGGAGATGTTTTGGTAAGATGGTCAGGTTTAGGGGGGCTTCGCTGGGATTAGTTACTCCCAATGTTGGCTGGGTTGAGGGAGCGTCACAGGACTCCAGATGGGCTGATTATTCATGCTGGGGAAATTGACCTGCTAAGGGATACGGGTGTGGCTCTCCTTAGAAAAATGAAAAGGGATTTGTTATGGGTTCGGGAAATGTGGCCACAAGCATCTGTAGTTTGGACCAAATTGTTGCCTAGGAGAGTTTGGAGGGGAGCGAGAAGTGAAGGAGCGATTGAGCGAGCAAGGAAGGGCATAAACAGGGACATGCTAAAATGTTGTGCCTCTGTGGCAGTGCAGGTTTTAGACCACAAGGATATCGTTCAGGAAGGATTTATGTTATTTAGGGAGGATGGTGTCCACTTGTCTATGATTGGTCATACTTACTATTTGTCGGAAGTGATCTGGTTGGTGAGAGATATGTTGAAGAGTTGGAAGTAGGAAGAATTGGGGGGGTGGGGCAGAAAGAACACCTCAGGGGAGGGTTTTTCTGGTGGCGGGGGAATGGCCCCTTTAGATGTGGGGGAGGGAAGCACAATGGGGGAATGGCCCGGGAAAGGATGAGGTGGTGTTGTTTGCACAAGCGGGCTACCGCGGGGGAGCAGGTATTGAACCTGAAGGGGCATGGCCCCAGGGGAAAAACGGGACGCCTTGAGAAGTGGGAAGGAGACTGTTGAGACCAAGGGATGTTTAGGGAGCAAGTTGATTTCTTTATTTATTTAATTATTTAATTGTTGGGAAAAGGAAAATTGTAATTGTTATTTGGCTGTTTAAATAGTTTGTTAGTTTGTAAGGCCAGGGAGCCAGGTAAGCGTTTATTTTGTAAGCTTTGACCTGTCACATTAAAACGACCTTTTCCACTCTGACGAGTCTGGGTTTTTGTGCAATAAGTCAAAAAGGGGGCCCCGGGGAGAACGCAAAGCGTTTCCCCCGGGGTTATTTTGACACTGCACAGGCCAGCGAGGTGGCGGTGTGAAGAGCGTCTGCAGGGGTATTTAAGGGTCAGGGAAGGTTCGGGAAGCAGGCGACGGTTGGGGACTTTGGTTTGACCCGCCCTCCCGCCCCCTTTGTTGTTGGTTTCTGGTATCAGGTTTTAGTTTTCTGGGGGGGGGGCTTCATCTCTTAATTTTGTTTCCTTTGGGATCAATTTTCTGTAAAAAGTTGCCGGGGGGGCTTTAGTTTGTATTGTTTTGGTAGTTTTATGTGACAGGTTGGGACATTAGATTTGTGTGATGTATATTATCCGTTGCTGATGTGGCAGGTCAGACTGGCTGCAGGTCATAGGAAAGAGGAGTTTGGTGTAGAGGGGAGTTTGGATGGGCCTGGGAAATTGTGCTGGTGGCGGGGGCATGGCCCCTTTAGATGTGGGAGGAGGGAAGCACAATGGGGGAATGGACAGAGGTGAAAGCATTGAGGGAGTATAGGAAAATAACCAGGATAACGACAGAGAGAACAAGAAACGAGGGAAGGACCCCCAGTGCAAGCTTGTGTCTGGATGTCAAAGAGGAGAGCGAGAGTGTGCTAAAAGGCCACAAAACCATGTCTGCCACTCGACAGGTTAATGAAGAAAATAAGCCAAAGCAGCATTGCCGTCGTTGCCGACGAAAATTATTTTTCAACCAGAAAATCGAGTTAACAAAGGAAAGATGACCAATTACTTTCAGAACATTCCAATACAGAAAGTTTCTATCCTTAACCCTGTTGACATTGATTATGCTGCCTTGGTAGTGACAAATGAGCTGCAGGTTTCACTCAGTTGCCTGGGTTCTAAGCTGGTCAAGAACCCTTCTTTTGCCTGCTAATGCCTCTGAGCCAGACTCTTATTCTACAGTGAAGAACCCAGTGAACTCAGCGCTGGTCATTGGGCTGGGTCTCGCCGGATCTGAGATCCAGCACCAGATGTGTAGCCGGATCTCGGGATCCGGGCAGAGTCATCCGCTCCAAACCCCTGCTCTGCGCTGGGGAAAAGGAAAAAAACAAACGCCCGCGAGCAAACTGTAAATTCCTCTGGTGACCCCATGTAAGAGGTCATAAGAGGAAGGTACAGTCCTCAGCCACAACCCGGTCCTCAGCCTCGACCCGGTTTATTTATTTATGCAATGTTTGTCGGATACATGTATCCGACAAACATTGCATATATATATAAATATACAGGTATCTGACAAAACGTGAATGAATAAATACCCCTGTTAACATCACACACGATGCAGCCACCCAACTGCTTTCAGAGGGGAGCTACAGGAGCTGTGCTGGGTGTGGTTCAAGTAAAAGAAAACGTTGCTTATGGCGAACAGAAATCACCCTGTTTGAATAGTATCCAAGGGGAAGGTTTCTTTTATAAAATGGGAAGCAAATTGTGCATTTTAAAGAATATTTACTCAGCAACACAGGTCAAAACTATTATCCGCATAGTGACGTAACTCATCATCGGTGCCATGGAAGTGGTTTAAAGTGGAATTGATATATAGTTTGGAAAAGAAGCATCATGAAAGAAATAGTGGCCTTTTAAACTATTATTCTGGACATTTCCTTTGATCGGAGGTCAGCTCCGCCCCCTTAACCATGCCTCCTCAGACACCGCCCCCACCCTGGCCCTTGTGGGATCCCCCACCAATTTTTTCCATTTCAACCACTGAGTGAACTGCGATATCGTAGACCGATATCATAGACCTGTGCTCCTCACCAAGAGCTTGTATGTCAGTTGATACTTTACCCATGCAAAAGAACATAGGGGTACCTGATGTATATCTGCACCCTGAAACAGAGTCGAATCCTACACAGGCTCCAGCTCAAGTACCCACGCTGACTACGAGTGCTCAAATCCATTCTCCCCTCCCATGCGCAATTAGCCTGATCCCCACCTCTAACACCTTTTTGTTATTTTAACATGAGTATTGGTGACGTTGATATCGAATTCCTTGGCCCCTCTAGATAGCTCTTTTCCCCTACTGAATGTTTCTGCTCTTTCCAGCTCTCCATCACCTAAATCACAATGTAATCCTGATCCTCCAAAAGGTAGGGAAGGTATTATAGTTCAAGACATTGAACACAGTGACTGTCTCCCCTTCCCTCACGATCCTCTGCCCCTCCTCCCCTCGTCTAACCTCTGCACAAGCCTGGAAAGAGGCTCTGAGCCACCCCCTGTTGCTCCCCCAAGAAGTGTGGCGCTAGATGTCAATATTCCCCACTGTATCTCCCCCCGCAATAACAGTAATGTGAGCATTAGTAGTATGACTTCTGATGAGATGTTTTTAGCCATTGAATGCCTACATAGATTGATAAGAGTTAAAAAAAAACGAAAATAAAATAGACCTACAATCACTATTTCTAGATAATAGCATTAACCGAGGAAGGAAGCATGTACAAGACCAATGCACCAATACTGAGTCATCTGTATTCTGTTCCCCTGCTAAGGTTCCATCGACCCCTCATATTTTTTCTGCCAACTCCCTTGCAAGTGCTAAGGCAAAGACATTAAGCGTGTCTAGAAATAGAAACATAGCCAAACGAAAAAAGAAAGTCGTTTCCCAAGCTGTGATGTATGCAAAACGATGACGGACCAGCCAGAAAGCCAGTGCAGTGATTCCTACACCTGCCATGGTAACCCAAGGTGACAGCATTGTTTCTAGTTCTATCCTGACCCCTGCGGTGCCCCTACTGTCCTCTGCAGGGAACTGCAAGTGTATAGCATCTGATGATGCAATATCCTCTAGCCCCTTGCCCAAGCCATCTAAAGGTGTCATCTTCGGTAATCAAAGTGATGGGCGGCCTGACCAAACGAGTCTCACTGATTTGTGGGCATTCATAAGATATAAAGATGCTGCACCTGCTGCCACCAAAAAAGGGAGCCTGTAAATCCGAAAGGGGTGAATATGTTTAATGTACTTCAACTGCAAGCAATTCCCACAAATGGACTTGCCCCCCCTCTAAATCCAGCTGCATTCATGAATCTGTTGCACCAGATCGCTCCACTACGCGTCATACTGTCTGAAGACATTGGGCCTCATTACACGGACGGCGGTAAGGGTTAACGGTCACCGTTAATGGCAACGGTGACCGTTAACCCTTACCGCCGTACTACGAGGTCCCTTTGCGGGTTGGAGGAACTAACGCCTGCTTCTTGCAGGCGTTAAGTACCAACCCGCTAAGGGACCTCGGAGCTAATTACAGCACCGCAAAATTGCGGTGCCGTAATTAGCGCCTTCCCCATTCCCATAGAGCCCTATGGGGCTGAAATGGGAATGGGGAAGGGCAATGGCGGAAAGGGGATTTACCGCCCCTCCAACCTTGGAATGGGGCGGTAAATCCCCTTTCCGCCAAGGCGGTGCCGGTAATTTACCGGCATGGTCCAGGGTGCTAATAGCACCCTGGATTACCGCCTTCCGTGTAATGAGGCCCATTGTATTGGTTGATTAAGTCGATCACAGTTTAACCAATATCTCCAACATTTGCTTTGGGTCTGACCGCTTGTTGGATTATGCTATGTTATTCCAAGATGCCATCTATAAAATGGGCCACAAACGTTCTATTGCTTAGATTTCCAATACTAAGGCCCTCATTCCGAGTCTGGAGGTAAGTAACGCTCCTTACCGGCATGGCGTAAATAGCGCGCCCGGGCAGACACCAGTCTGCTAATAGAGGACTATTACGACTTTGCGGGCACGAGAATTAGCGCCATGCCGTTAAAGGCACCTAAAATGCCCTTAGCGGCATCAAGCATAGCGCAGATAACACTACCGATAATTTCCAAAGCGGCATTAGCGGTGACCGTAAATAGCGGTGACCGCTAATAACGGTCACTGCTAATAAGCGGAACCGGAAGTAGCGTCATCGCACAGGAACGGGAAGGAGCACGGCGGCCATCTTTAAAACACAATCCATTGCCATCCTCACCACACAGGACCCCTCGGACTCTGCTGTTTCTTGGAAAAGATCCACCAATAACACCACTATGCCCAAGAGGCCCTGAAGAAGAGAGCTGTCCGCCAGCGGAAAGAAAGGTTCAATGAGGATGAGCTGCAGATGCTGGTAGACACACTGCAGGAGTATGCTTCCATAGTGTTCTCTAATAACATGAAGAGAGAGGCAGTACTGAAGAAGAAGGAGAGCTGGGCACTTGTTGCTCAGAATGTCAGTGCTGTGGGGAACACCACACGCATGATAAAAGACTGTCGCAAGCGCTGGGACGACCTGCGACTGAGGGTACGAAACATCCTCTCAGTGAACCGCAGCCAGGCCATGGGAATAGGAGGAGGTCCCAGTTCACCAATCAAGCTCACCCCATGGGAGGTCATCTGAGCCAGCATGATAGGGATGGAGTGTATCGAAGGTGTTGGCAAGATGGAGTGTGGCGCCACAACATCGGGCGATGGAGGTGAGTGTCCAAAGTAAACATTGCAATGCCAAATCTGATGAAAGTCAACCAATATATCAGTTCAAAGAGTCAAGCATGGTCCCACACAAACACACACACTCCCAGCAAAGTAGGCGGACACATTACAGACACATGCAGATGCCTGCTGCAAGGCAATATTGTACATGACGCATCCCGCACAAAGATGTAAATGCCATGAGTCACGCAACGTGCAGGGCCAAATTACTATGCATGTCAGATAGCACTGCTCTTGGGCAACATGAGTGCCGCCGACGTATGCCTGCATAAACCACCCATGCATCAAAGAACGTGCTCATCCAAATACAAATGCCTATTACCCCAATTGTGTGGATGAGCTATTGTCCTAATGTATGTATGATGCCTATCAAAACATCATGCATGCCGTCCCTCTCTTCGACCCCCACAGGCACTGACCATGACAGCAATGGCCAGGATGCAACCCCTGCACAGTCCACACCCCGGAAGAGGTCCCAGGATGACATCAACCGCCCCTCAACCTCGAGGGGACAACCCAAGGGGGCGCTGTGCACCAACAGGCAAGCCACCCCAGGTACCCATTACACTGGTGCCACCAAGGCCCATAGAGGGCAAAGCACCACCACCACCACCCATCCTGATGAGTCATGCGAGGCACCACAATCCGAGGAGTCGAGTTTGGCTGGGGAGTTGGCAGCCACGGCACCCCTGGCTGTGGAGGACACACATGACGACATATGGGTGCCCATGGAGGACGATGTTTCGGAAGTGCTCCGTACCCCAACTCCACCGGCATCCCCCCAAGTATCATCCGTCGATACAGAGCACGCCACCACCCAAGAGCAGCCTGGTCAGGAGCAGACAGAGGGACACTTCAGTCCAATTTTCACAACTAGGAAGGCTGAGCAGGCTGGGCGGGAATGCCAGGGGCTGACTACCTCCACAGGTGCACCCGCAGTGCTGCAGTGGTCTGACCTGCTTACGGCCCTTGTGCGGGAATTTGTCGAGGACAACAGACTGGCCAGACAGGAGTGGCATCAGGAGTTAGCCTCTCTAGACAGGTCCATAACAGACAACACTGCCTCCATGGCCAAATCATTTGCTGACAACACCAGCCACCTCTGCGAGGAGGTCTCGGCACTCCTTCAGGTCTTAGGCCGCATAGCGGATGCCATGGAGGCAGGGCATCCCGCTACACAATCACAGCAGGTGGCCACACCGTCTTCCTACATTTCTACACAGACAAGCCCGCTCTGCAGGTCGGCAAGTACCCTGCGCCGACAAGACATGCCGCCCCCTGGACCAGGGAGTGCCAATTGAGTGTCAGGGCAGCCTCATGTAGGCATTGGAGACTCAATGAGACACGTGTGGGGGAGTTGTGGGGGGAGAGGGAGGAGGGTAAGGGTGTGTGTGGGGAGTTGTGGGAGGAGGGCGGTGAGGGTGTGTGGGGGAGTTGTGGTGGAGGGGGAGGGGTGGGGTGGTGGAGGGTTTTTGCACTTACGTTTACATTGTTATATTTAATACACCCGTTGTGTGAAAAACAAGACCTGAGTGGACATTCATCATTGCGCATATGTCATTAATTAATTTACAGTGCATAGTGTAAATGTACCCCCACACCCAGTGCCCTCTGTCCAACCATCATGTCACCCTCTGCTGCCATGTCTGTCAGAAATGTTGTGCAATCACTGACTGGTGCACAGCACGTCCCTCCTGTGCTTCGGCACCACAATGATGTGCAGCCACATCTTCTTTTTCCCCTTCATCATCACCAAGTGATAGCAGTTCAATGTCAGGTGGCAGGGGCACACTCTGGCGGATATACATTTTGTGCAGCATGACAAATGCCATGATGATCTTGGCCACCTTCTCATGCCTGTAGAGGAGTGCCCCACCCGACCGGCTGAGGCAGCGAAATCGTGCCTTCAACAGGCCAAAGGTCTGCTCGATGACCACATGGGTATGGGATCGATTGTAGTCCTCCTCGTGCCTGTTCTGTGGATTTCGGTCAGGGGTGAGGAGCCACGGCTCCAAGGGATGGCCACTATCACCTGCATGAGAGGCAATTGAAGGTAAATGTTAGGCGATTCATGATTGACAGCTGTACTAGTCACACATGCCTGCAGGTTATCGTTGCCCACATACACATGTTCCTGGATGTATTGGCGCCATTTTCAGTCCCTCAATGTGTCCGGTGCCATGGACTAATGGTGTGGGTTGCATCTTCAAGAAGATACATGGTGTGCACTGACGTCTTGTTGCACATGCATCGTGTACGCATACAGCTGTGTTAGTGTAAAACTAGTGAGGTGTTGTGTTCTGTGAGATTTACTTAGAGGGAGCGTTGGCAGTAGTCGGTGTAATATTGGGCAATCAGCGCTGATCATTCCCATGGTGACATGCAGCACTCCTGTGGGTGTGCCGGCCCTGTGACAGACAGTGGATTCCCTAGTAGGTTCAGTTTGATGCACTCACAAGGATACTTGTCCTGTGTGGTTATATGCTGGAGACAGCAACATAGTGCATATGCTCTGCATGGTGCTGGATGGCGTCAGAGAGGGTGAGGGCCGCTGATGAGTGGTGCACATGTTGTGGGATGTGCGGTGGTTTCCTGTTAGTCATGTAGTAATAGGTGTCGACCTTACTTCATTTCTTTGGGATTTGGGTGTCATGTACCATTTGTGATGCTTTGGGGCACAGTGTTCACAGATGTTCACATCGTGCAGTCACATCAACATTGGCAGCATGGTGGTGTGTGCATCCCTCCCCCCATTTCAATGCCATGCGCCAGTCCTGCAACTTACCAGGTAGCCAGGCACGTCGTCCAGCACGTCGCTCCATGAAGCTTGGTAGCGTGGAGTTCCAGAGGACCATAGAGTCATAAGTTCATCCGGGATATCGGGCACAACAATGTGTGATGATCTTGCTGGTTTCGCATACCATCTGCACATTGATGGGGTGGTATTGCTTGTGGTTGCGGTACACCAAATCCATGGTATGCGGGACCACCAACTCCACGTGGGTGCAGTCGAGGGCACCTTCAGAATATGGCATGCCTGCCAGTGCATGGAAGGCAAATTTTGTATCAAATATCTCCTGGGGAGTCCGTGGTAGGGATATGTAGTCCCTTGTGTGCTTGAGGAGGTCATCCAGCACTTGGTTCAGAATCAGAGAAAATAGGGGTTGTGGTATGCCATGCATGTGCTCCACTGTGTGCAAGGAAGTGGAGCACAGACTCCACCTTCAGTAGAGGGGGGATGGCGGTGCGTATTTCAATGAGGCTGACAATGTCATTGTGTATCAGGTTCACTATGGTGGTGATGGTGTCCCGGTCCAGACGGTACAGGGTGTGGATCTGCTCAGGGGTTAGGTTGAAAGAACTGGCTCTGATGCGAGGGATTGGGGGCTTCCGGCATGGTAACGGTGGCTGCACTGGTGGCGCATGCTGGGCCTTGCTCACCCTCCTTCTCCTCCTGCGTCTCCTCTGTGGTGTCGGCTGTTGTTGTTGTTGATGTTGTGGCAATGCAAGCATGTCCTCCAGCTCGAGTTATGCTACTACTATTGGAATATTCTTGGTGTGGGAGGGGTGTGGTGGGTGGGAGTGTTCCTTTTGTACTGGGCCAGACTCCATTGCCTCCACCTGTGCTGATTGTGTGCACCTGTGGCAGTTGGGAACACTGCTCAAGGCATTTTACGGTAGGTCGGTGATGCCGGTAATTACGGCATGCCGGTAACCACTTTTTCCGCCTTCATGAAGCCGTTATTTGCATGTCCGCTTCACTTGTGATCTACTCCAGTTTACGGCATGCCACTATTGCCAGCATGGTGGGTCGCATGCCCGCGCCCAGACTGCTATTAATGGCACCGTACTTTACGATGCTTCTAAAAGCGGTCGGCCTGGTCAGAATAGCCCATAGCGGAAAACGATGCTGGTATTCCTTTACCGGCATCGTTGTTCCCTTAGCACCAACCTCGGAATGACCCCCAAAGTCACAGAAGCTTATTGGAAATGCTGGCCCTCCCACCATCATGGTAAGAATGCCACCATTAGACAAGGTGTCTCATCCTAGTAGGTTAAAAGGGCAGAGTACCTTATATCATTCCTGCTGTCAACAACAATGCCGTATGAGTTGCCATCCTAGGTTTACACCTGATGCAATGGTACAACCACATCTCATCAATTTGAATGCTCCCACTGTACTGGGTGCTCCCATTTACTCTCAGCCCTTACCTTCAAACCAGCCACTTAGGATGTCGACACCGGATATTGGCAATGGCTCCCAGCGATTTTTAAAATGCATTTGGCCCAGATGTTACCATGACATTCAGATCATGATGTCTTGGAATACACGCGGATTTGTCCACATATTTAGTGATGGTAGCCAATTTAAACAATTTCTCCATCATCGCACTACAGGAGGCATGGCTCTGTGAACCAGTCGAATTTGATGTCCGTGCAACCATCCATAAAGTGGCGCTCAAAGGCCCTAAAAGCTGTCCAAGAGGAGGACTACTGATTTCGGTGGCCTCCTCTTGGTCCATGCAGGAAATCCACAGCTCAGTATCGACTGTGCTAGCCGCTGACCTGTGTCTCTGTTCGAGTCGTCTAGTACTGATAAATGTGTATGATCCTCCTAATAATAGAGCCAACAATGCAAATGTGGCAGCAGTCAGTACTATATTGAAACTCTATCACCTACTAGTCCCACTCATACTAGTAGGTGACTTCAATGCCTTGATTGACCTTACTAGTTTATCCCACTGTGAGACTCCCTCCTCAGAGCCGACACAGAGCCACTGTGCATAGGGCAGCCAGCCAGCCGCTGTGGGAAAAAGTTGATATCACTTATGGATGAGTACGTACGGTATGACACGTCTGAATGGATCCTGCCCTGGCGATGCCTCCATGGCTTACACCCGTGTAAGTGGCAAGTCAGCGTCTAGCCTTGATTATATGTTCGTAAATGCACTGGACTTGCAATTGTTAAAGATATGGCAATTCTCCCACGTGCTGAAAGTGATCACCTCCCACTTTGTCCTACTGGCTGTAAATTACAAAACACAAAAAAATGGGCTGCCTTGATTAGATCAAAAACAATGGTTTCTTTATATGAGGCAATCTGACAGACGACAGGTTCTGTCTGTTCTCGGATAGGACCTGAACTTAGCGGGTGACCATCTACTCCTTGGATGGGAGTGATCATAGCTTTGGGTATACAATGTATTCCATGTTTATTGGCCCATTGATCGTCTACAAAATTTCCTGCAGCACCACAGTCTATTAATGCAGGTACACTCTGTACGACCTGCGTGGGCAAAACAAGAGTAACAGAAATAATGACCATATTCTGAGTGGTTGCCGCAGTGTCCAGATTTAAGTTAATCCTCTTTGGGGAATCAGATTCTTGCACCCCTACCGTTGTTCCCCTTGCGGTAGGGCTTTGAAGTTTCCCGACCCCACAGCTGGAGTACGTCGGGGACGGACTAGGAGACAATCTCATAACACATGAGATGAGGCTCTGCAATACATGCATAACGCCAAACTCTTTCTTTTCTCTTTCTCTGCTACGGATAGAGGTCCCTTCATTGCTCCTATTTGCATAGGTTAATCAGTAACTACAGGTTTACTAGCTACAGAGTAATAATCGAGTTGGGATAATATCCCTCTAGTCTTCTTCTTTTCATGTGATTGTTCATGTAAGCGGTAATCGATTTGCATGGTGAGAATGATCATATCCGCTAAATTTGCAGGACGCGGAACTTTAGCAACCTCATCTTTAAGCTCTTCAGATAGTCCTCGCCTAAATAATGTGAGTAACCTGTCATCTGGCCATCCTAACTCAGAGGAAAGCTGCTTGAAGAGTGTGAAATAGGTCAAAAGGTCTTTGCTACCTTGTTTAAGATCTAGCAGTTTTTCTTGCGTGGATACCGAGATCTCTTGTCTACTAAACATCGATTTCAAGCTGTTAGCAAAGGCAGAGTACGAGTCCAAGATCACATTGTTTGAAGTCACTAAGGGTGTTGCCCAAGCTAAAGAAGGCCCGGCCAGATGAGAAATCACAAAGCCTTCTTTGTCTTTGTCTGTAGGAAAGAAGCAGAACTTAAAGGTAAACTGCACAGTGCAGCTATCAAGAAACTCCTTGAATTTGTGTGGATCTCCGTCAAATTTGCCAGTATTTAAACTTAATGGGGGTGAATCTGAAAAAGAACAAGCAACCTGTTGTCGCAATTGTGCGTTATCCTGTTTGAGGGTTTGCATCTCTAAGGACATTGTTTGCATGGTTGCAATAAGTTGTTGCATTTGCTGATCCATTGAATATCATTCTGCCGCCTCTTTTTGTGGGCGTCGCTATCTGTTATCTGTTACTCAATATATCTTCAAGGTTAATTAACCAAATAAACAGTTTGATAGGAATGGAATTCTCACCTGAGCAGACTGATATATTCAATGGGAAGCAAATGCTGAATGCAAGAATTACCCCGACCAACGCGCCACTCTGTGCCTGGTAAAAAAACCCTGAGCAAAAGTGCGCGCCAGTCAGGGAAACCCTCTGGGGAAGAAAACCCTGGTCGAAAGCGGAATCCGATGGCTTCAGTGTGGCTTGCAGGATGTTGTCACCGATGCAATGAAAATTCGAATGCGGGAAGACTTCTTCTGGAGAGGATGACAATAGGAAGAGATGAATAGGAGGAACTCAGAAAGGATGAAGAAAAGCAGGTAAGTAATAGTAATACTTTCCCCTAACCTCTTAACCTGCTGAGTCTGGAATACCTGGAGAGAAGCCGAAGAGGTGGGATCCAGAGAGAGCAACAGGGTGACAATTCTGCCAAAAAGAGGTAAAGGTAAGTGAACTTGTTAAAGCAGAAACCTAAGAAGCCCGGAGAAACACTTAGAATGTAGCTCAGACGGGAACTGGATATTACCCGAAAGACTGTAGCTCGGGAAACCAGAAACGGCGTCTCTAAACGAGGCACAGGTAGGAACCGGATGGATTGGGTGAACGGAGAATGCTGCAGGAAGAATCTGGAAAGTTTGAAGATAGACAGAGTTAGTATTAGCAAGGAGTAGGAAAGGTTTACCAAGGATTGAAGAGAACAATCTAGTTGTGAACTCACGGAGCATCAGCTAGAACAGTAGCGATGCGAAGAGCTGGAAGACTTTGCGTCATATGAGGGATCACGTGAGCGGTACGCCGCACCTCTGGCGAACGTGAAAAGACTGGAACGTTGATCGCAGATCTGCTTGCACTGTGATCCACCATCTTGAAGATACCGCTCTGAATAGAACCACAGATCCGGTTCAGGGACCAAAGAGACCACTGCTTCATGTGTGTAACACAAACTGTTGAAGCTCAAATCCCGACTTTGCCAGCGGACAATACAGTGATCCTGCACAAATCTTCTTATGTCGCTGTAACGTACTGCGCTGTTTTCCATGAAAGGTTCACCTTCTCACTTACTGGTGGTATTGTTTAGCCTATTCCTGCTATTTGCTTTTATGTGGGCCATTTGAATGGACGATAGTTCTAGACAAAACACAGCCGCCCAAATGTCACAGGCCTCTGGCAAGCATATTTTCAGGTCTGTTCATTTAGCAAAAAACAGTCTGCTTTATTATACAATTTCAAAGGTACGCCTGCACATCAAAAATATGTCCTCAAGTGTGTTGGATGTATGTAAAGCTTTAAAATACGATTACAAATCTAAGATGAAACCTTTTAAGAACACATCAATTCATATTGTACTGCTTATTTAGTTATCTTGGTGATAGTGAAAATGAAGTTAGTATAATTGTCCTTCTGCATGAAAGGCTTGTATAAAGTTTTATTTCAAAATGTTGTCATGTACGGTTATTAAGTGATTTGTGTACTACCCAAGTTAGATCTTGAAACAATAGGGCATTATTTAAGTTAATAATTGCACCTTGCTCTATGATACGAACTGGGAAACAACGTGGTCAAGTGCAGAAATTGCAGATTGGGCTCAAATCTTAGCTTCACCTCTTAACCAATGTGTGTGATTCTGGGCAATTAATTTAAACACGTTTTTGCCAAACCTGTCCAAATTGCCAATCTGTAAACTTCTCAGCCTCTAAGAGTCATTTAGTTCTGAGGGTATGCTCTTCAAAATGTCTCACTTTTGGTTTAACTGGTTACAGTATTGTATTGTATATACTAAAAGTGAAATTTGATATATTGCCTATCAGAAAGTCATTTGTTTCTCTGTTGACTAATACTAATATAACTTGACAGCCATAGGTTCTAATTTTATCCACAATGTATGCAATTTGTCTACATGCTTGAGCACTTTTGCTTTTATTGAGACTGCTAATCTGAGTCTTTTCTCTATGCTGGTGTATGTGTACCTTTTCATACGGCTACTTATCTGTGCCCTGTATTGAAACCACAGCTTACTCTCACTAACAGGGCTGATATTGCTCAAATGTGTCCTGTACATAGGCTTGAACACAAGTATCCTCGTCATGGACTGAAAATGTTGCCCTTCAAATGTTGTGTGCCTCATATTCTAATTCTAGCAAGTCTGAAGAAGGCAGGGGGACTGGTAGGGAGTAACCATGCACATTTGCATTGCTGCAGAACAGCATATCAAGCTGTGGGTTGTGATTGTGATGAGTGGGCACGGAGTGCAATCTGAGAATCTGGATCCCGTAATTTATTTGGGTCAGAGGAAGCCCCAAATGAGTCTCTGCCTGATCCCCAACATTCCTTAAGATGGCCCGCAAGTACCCTGTAAAGGATCCTACTGAGGCTTTACAAGAACATGAACTGTCGCTGCCTCTTGTCCGGTGGTGCTCGGGGGAAACCTGTGAGGAGGCATCAATGATCCATGGGGACTAGCTTCATCTTCAACTTCTGATAGGTCCAGTTTAGGGTCATCACCATCCAGGTCAGGAGGCCCATGCAATCGCTTGAATAATGAAATGTTTCGGGTTATCGTGGTCTATCCTTGCAGCATTGTCAACATGGTGCTGATACAGGATATTACCTGACAGGTTACTTTAAAAGTCGTGTGGAATTTGTCCCCAAGTTAGGAGTCTTTCATTAGGACCCAGTACCCTATCTGGATTAACGATACACAGCTGCTGCATACTTAGTGATCTTTTTCACTTGTGTTCCACTTCCATTGGTCTGGGCACAGAGGGTCTCCAACTTGGGTGTCATGGAATGGTGCTGGCAACAGGTAGCCTCCAAGCATGTGAATTGGAGAAGACCCAATGGATGAGTGAAGAGCCTGCCTGTTTTCTTGTGTAATACATATAGTTCATGCTGGGGATCATTGGTCTGGTAGTTAGCAATCTGCAGGGTCTTTTGGGGCACTTGCATTAACCTCTCTACCTCTCTATCTGCCTGTGGGGGGAGGCCAGCGAGCAGGGAGTGATTCTTTGGTGGCATATTCCCAGGTTCTCTAGGTAGGTATCCCATTCCGGCCATTGGAAAGGAGGCCCGTTGTGAATTTTCAGCACTCTCTGCAGTCCATGCCCTCCTGATATTTTTTTTAGTTATGGAATATTACCTTTGGCGGTAAGTGTAGGCACCGGCTGCACTGTCGGATACCTGGACTACTCATCCATCAGTACCAGTTGAAGTTGTATCATTGAGAAGGCAAAACAAGTAGCATTCCCTACCTGGCACATTACTCAATGATTCCATTTGGCTGGGTGCAAGAGGATCTCTGGCCACAGTTATTTGGCATTCTGTGTATTCTCAGACTTCTTTTAAATTCGGGTGCAGGCTCCGACTGGCCTATTGGGCAACAGGCCCATGGCCGAACCAAAAATGCAAAATGCTGATGTGGGCCACTTTTTCGGCGTATGTGGACCATTTTGATGAGTTGCTTCACTATGCTGTTAATAGTTCTGACCAGTGTTGCTGAATGAACATTCATTAAAATGCACAATTTGCATCACATTTCATCATGAAAAACTCCGCTTTGGGTACGATTCAAACAGTGTGTCACAAAGGGAATGAATAACCATTTGCAGCCGTGGGCCACTTTTTTATTAGTGCCCGAGACAATTCTATGTCCCAGTCCAACCCTGTTCGGGTGATAAGTATCAGAAATCATGTTTTCTCTTTAATGCAAGCTTTGGTCTTTACCATCCCCTGGTGACCTACACGCGCCAATTGCACAGTCATTTCTCTCAGGGATTGGCCAGTTGGCAAACCTGCATAATTCCTCCCTCCAGTGTTACGGACAGCTGATGGGGCACACTTATGAGTACTTAAAGGTCAGTTTTGGCTTGGGCACTTTAGTGATGGTTTTCTGAGGGATATTCTATCACCTAAATGAACGATGAGCCTGTACAGCTTCCTGCAAAAAGGAGTCCTCCTTCGTGGTTTCTTCAGTTTCATCCAGGGACAAAGCAACGTGCTTAGCTCCCTCTATTAGGGGTTATACGCATTCTTCGTTCCGCTTGGCTATCTTAGTCTCGTCCACTGTTGCTTCCGTTTAATGGCGAGTCTGCAGGATTGGTTATCCTGGGTCTGTATTCCAGTTTATATTGGTGTAATGGAAGTCGATGTCACACTTTTCGATGTATTGATTTTAATGAGGTGCTGACCCTCTGAATAAGCGCGGGATTGGTTTTATGATCAGTTATTGCTATGTGTGAGCACCACACACCATGGGTAATAATAAGCAGCGCTCAGATACCTGAGGGTTCGTAGCGCTATATAAATGCCAAATTATTATTATTATTATTATTATTATTATTATTATTATTATTATTATTATTATTATTATTATTATGTGTAAATGTTCACAAGCATTCACAAAGACATGGCGACAACCCACAATATGATCACCTCCTCTCTATGGTGGAATTTCTTTTTGTTCTATCAGGGTTCATTAGATGCTCTTGCAGGCAATGGGATTCCCGTTTCTCGTTTGTCCTTTTGTATAGCCACCGATCATGCATCGACCACCAGGATCTGTGCATCGAAAAAGGCCACTGTGGCAATAGCAGATACGGCCTTCTTAATGTCCCGGGAGGCTAGTTACTGCTGCTAACCCCAGGCCCATTCTGTGTCACTCTTTGGCAGCTCTCGTAGTGGTGACCTGAGTGGGGGCAGGTTGGGAATAAACCAGCCACAGTATGTAATCAGTCCCAGAAAACTACGAATTTCATATACATTGCTGGGTGCTTTGGTGATTCGTACATTTTGCACCATCTTTATGTCAGTAGATACTCCATTTGCTGAGAAAATGTGACCAGAAAACTCAATCTTGTCTCAGAGAAACGTGCATTTATTGTTGTGCAGGTTGAGGCTACTCTTCTGTTGCCTCTGTGACACTGCCCTCATCCTTTCATGATGTTGTTTGCTTCGCATTTTGGGCATGCATCAATATAGCATCACTAATGTTATATTCCCAGGCAGATCCCTTACTACCCCCTTATGGTGTTCTGGAAAACATCAGCTTCTTTGGAGATTGTTTTTTTGTCTCTTCAGGCCCAAATATGGTTATTTATTTATTTGTTCATTTATAACGTGCTTAATATCAGCGAGTGGTTTCTAAGCGTGGGATCGGGATTCAAACCTCTGTTGCACCTCGTTGTCTTGCTTCCAAGACAAACGCGTTGCCCCTGAACTATCCTTCCTTTTGATGGTAGTTAAGTAGCAAGACTATTGATGCAAGATCAATTGATGATTTTCAGAATTCAGGTTCTAATTTTGAAAACCATTGTGCTTGGCTGAGGTCTAAAATGATATTGTCCATGGCCGGCAAGATATGTCTTACCCATTTGACCGCACACTTTGGCAACTGCATGTCTATATAGATTCAAAGTTCACCAGGTTGTTCCACCTTTCTTGTGACGACCATGGGGAAAACACAGGGTGTTTGTTGACGGCTGTACCTTCTAAATGATGCCTTTTTCTTCCATCTGTTTTAGTTCCATTCCCTATCTTTCCAGATGTGAAAGGGTATCCTGTCAGAGGGCAACCGGTTGCAGTGAATGCCATCTTGTCTTTTAGGCATCCGGTCCCTTGTAAGTGTACCTCAAATTCTTTTGACATGTCTTCCACTTCACACAGCTTGACACTCTTCAGAAATGCTATTAAATCTAGATCTTCCAGCGTTTCACAAGTGATTAGTATTCCTAGTTTACAAAAATGTACACACATACCTGGGGCTGTCAATGACTAATGTTTGTTTGAAATGTGCCCTGCCAAGATATTGCTTGTACACTGCTATAAGCATATATCTTAGTTTTGGTCAGTTTATGTTGGCAGGGGTTTCAGCTACATGAACTGTTCCTGAAATATCACCTTCACAGAAGCACCAGTATCTAGTAGTCCTTTGACGTTCAAGCTCATGATTTCCACCTGGAATGTGGGATTTACTTTTTTTATTTTTGGATTTCACAGTGTTCATTGATATGATATATCCTTCCTCAATGTCAGATCCATAGTAAGCTTCTTTCGGTTCTTTGATAGTTTTACTCTTTGGCTCGGGGTCCTGATTCCACTTATTCCACTTGCGATTGGCACACCCATGCAGAGTTGCTTAATTTTACGCATCGCAAGCATGTTCGGCCTTGCCCTGGGCACATTTCTTCATGAGGTAATGGCCCCCTCAGAGATTACACACACCTCTTCTCTTTCTTGTCTACTTCCTCCGACGGTGCCATCTCACGAGAAGCAATCTGGTCTGTTCTTGCTCAGCCAGTGTCATTTCCATGTGGCTGCTGTGGGCATTCCACATTTCAGAAGCCCGCCCCAAATTGTTTGTTTGCCGGCTCCTGTGAGAGAAATTATTTTTTTATTTCGGAAGTACAATCCATTAATAGAACATAAAATCACTGTTCTTCATATCTGTCTCAGCAGATAAAAAATACAGCATAAGATAATAAAATATTTAAAAAACATCGTATCAGAAACATTACACACCTTCACCTATCTCCATTAACCACTGCCAACGCATTCTTAATAAAATGGACAGTTTCAGTTAAAAACTTCACATCATCACATTTTGTGAAAAAATCCATTTGTGTCCATAATTGATTTTTGATAAGAGCGGGCCTTAGCCTCTGTTTCCTTCATATAGCCAGAAATGTACAGTCCAATGAAAAATGCCATAAATCTTCTTGTTGCCCCAAGCCATAGGGGCATACCTTTTCCCGGGCCAGCCATGGGGTTCTTGATCTCAAAGGAAGCACATTTAACTGGGCCAATAAAATAAGTCTTCTGGATCCAGGAGACTTGATCTTCAGCACAGCAAGGACTACTCCCACTTGTCTGAGTGATGGAGTATAATGTTTCAATTAACTTAAATGTATGCTTCTCTCGTAGAGAGCATTACATTCTAGTTCTACTGCTCTCTCTTTGAGTAGAAATCTATGCTGACTGTGTGATAAATCTCCCAGGGCCCCAACATCTCTCAGCTTCCACACATTCATTAAGCTGATTCCATGGTTATACCAACTCTAAGAACCTTTACTAGAGTTGACCATGGAGTAACGCTAAGCATGCGTTACATACAAGTTTAATTGGGCATTTACTTGCACATTCAGAAAAATCTCTAAATACCTCTTCTAGCCTTGTAAGGATGAGCTGACTATACCTTATTCGTTTCTTAAAGCATCACCGGGAGTTCTGGTTGACGTGCCTGTAATCCTCCGCAACCCAGAGTTCAACATTGTATCTAGGCACCCACAGGGCGCTGCACCCTAAATCCCTGCTCCATAAGGAACGGCCACATTCATTCTGGACCCGGGAACCTGCAGGAACTTGTCCAAACATTTCCACCAAAATTATAATAAAAGCAGAGAAATCCCTATAAGCCCATAGAGGCACACTTACATACCGCCTTTATATGATTGCTCCAATGTCGGCTTTTGGAGAACAAAAGACCCAGACATCTGTATTCATTCACCACCCCTAGAGGTTTGTTGTTCAGCAACCATTTAAATGATGGTTTCCCTTTACCGAACCCCAGTATTTTCATTTTAGACAAATTCGGCTGAAGGCCGAGACACGAGAAATATTTATATGCATATTCCAAATTCCCCTGTAGACCGCCTGCAGTGAGGTCTTTCAGGACTGTACCGTCTGCACTGATTTTCACACCCTTTAGAAGAGAGAGAATAAGACCCTGAGTTGCTGCATGATGATTAAAATCATGGAGAAAGAGAGAAAACATCAAAGGAGCCAGAGGGCACCCTTGCTTTACCCCTACATTAGTTGCCAACTCCCCAGAATAATTGTGGTTTGCCGCACACCTGACCCTTGCTGATGTAGTCCCATAAAGCAACATGATTAACACATGCATAGTTGTTTGATGCATTGCAAGCATATTTGGCCTTGCCCTCGGCACATGTCTTCATGAGGGGTTGCAATCCATGCCTGGATGATGATATACACCCTATTTAGCAAGGCCAAATCCTTGTTGTAATCCCCAGAAAGAGGGAGGTAGGTGATACCAAGAAGGTCCAGATCATCAAAAAGGGACTTAGTAAATATGTTGTATAGGGTAGGGGAGACGCAAGAGCCCTGTGGAACTCCCCAAAGGATGGGGATTGGGTTAGCTGCTGCCGAGGGGGAGAACACCCTCATAGTCCTGTCATTGAGGAAAGACTGAATCCAGGTTATGGCCTCTTTAGAAAAGTGTGCGGCTGAGTCTAAGTGGCTGCAAAGGACCCTGTGGTCCACAAGGTCAAATGCAGCCGAGAGATTCAACAACAAGAGGAGAGCCATTTTGCCTTTGTCTCATAAATCATCTATTTGTGCCTTCAAATAAATTAGGGCAGTCTCAGTGCGTGTTGAGGTCGGAAGCCTGATTGGCGTACTCATAGGAGCTTATATTGTTCCAAGAATTTTTGAATTTGGTTATAAGCAATCTTGTCCAGTATTTTGAGCAGAAAAGGTACTGTCGTGATGGGACAGTAGTTAGTAGGTATGAGTGGGTCTAAAGAATGTTTTTTAAGCTGAAGCAGTACCCAGGATTGTTTCAAGTTGGTCGGTAAAGTGCCGGATGCAAATGAAGCATTGACAAGTTTCAAAATAAATGGGGAAAGATCTCTAGCAGCGTCTTTTATAAGCGTGGCCGGGCAGGGGTCGCCCTGGCAGTTGGATGGCTTAAGAGAGAGGATGACTTTCTCCACCTCAAGAATAGAGGTTTTTGAGAACATGAATTGTGCAGCTGGGTCCTGTTCCATTGAGGCGGGGTCTGTGTTCAGATTGTTGGTCTGGGATGGTTGGATGAGAGTGGCTTTTTTCTTAGATATTTTCTTTTGGAGCATCGTTATTTTATTTGAGAGTGCTTGTTGAATATCAGAGCACCAAGTTTTATCTTTGGAGCATGTGTCTGGGAATGGGATGGGAGACTCTAGTTCCTTGAGGATGGTGAACAGTTCCCTCATGTTTGAGTTAGCATTAGATATACGTTTATTGTATGAATTTTGCTTGGCTAGGAAAATGTCCTTTTTGTATTGGGAGGAAATTTCCGTTAGTTTATTTTTATGGTCTTCAGAGGGGATTAGCCTGCATGCTGTTTCGCAGCTCCTCTTAAGTAGTCATAGATCCTTTAGTTCAGGGGTGAACCATTTATTTAAGTGTGCTTTGGGTTTACTTGGTCTAACTTTTAGAGGGGCAATATTGTCCAGGGTGGTTAACATGATTTTGTTAAACTCATCAACAAGTGTTTCAGGGTCTAATTGATCCGCTAATTGGTTAAGAGTGGGTAGGATCGCAGGAATCACTTTATCCTTGGGGATATTCTTTTTATTTCTTGTTGGACATGGCAGGTACTAGTGAGAGTGTTCTGGAAGTGGATAGTTCCAAGGACACCATGATATTCTGTTTGCACTCACCATATTTAAACAACTGTCTCTAGCTTGCATGTGCTGAGATGATAGACTGTACTGTGCATGTCACAGAAAAGCATTTTGCCCACAGTGAAAGAAGGCTCGCATTCACTGTTCACGCTTCTGATGTGTTTCCCTTTTGGCATAACTAAGCATGTTCTCTGCTCTCACTTCCCTGCTTCAAGCCAGTTTGTCAATTTGCTGCATGAGAAGCGTGTGCCACCCGATATGTGGAGCATAGCCGCCAGGTACACTGGCATGCTACTCGTGACTGCTTTTTAGATGATACATGCAGTATTGAACAGTATCCTAGCTTGGAATGGAAGCCAATGTAGTTTGCATGTGATGAGGGTGATTCTGCCAAATTTCCATGCTCCAAAAATAGGACATGCTGCAGCATGGTGGACTGCTTTAAGAGGAGCTAAGTGAACAGCTGGGAGCTCTGTCAGGAGAGCATTTCCCCCATCAATGTACCAGACAACCGGGGCATGTACTATTGTCTGGAAGTCTTGCAGCGGGATGAAGGGTTTGATTTTTTGAAGGGTAGAGATTCTGAGCTAGGCTATTTAGTCCTTCTTGGCTATTCATTTCTGAAAGGGCAGGCTGCACTCAATGGTGAAGCCTAATGATTTTGCTGAGTCTGAAAGTTGTGTATCAAATCCTTCTAGGTGCATATCATTGAGCCATTGTTGGACATGTTGTTTTTTAGCGGGCGGACTGATGAGGACAAATTCAGTCGTGGATGGGTTTAGTTTGAGGTATGCAGTCGACATCCCGGTCTGGATGATGACTAGGTAATCGTGGAGATGAATTATGTGCTGTGTGCTATTTACTTTCATGTACAACTGTGTATCATTCGTGTATTGTGGATGGCTATATTGGGATCTTTGAGGAGATTGCCCAAAGGCTCCATGTAAAGGTTTAAAAGGATGGGTGAGAGGATTGGGACTCCACTGGAGACCTGGAGTCAGTTAGAATGGAATGAGTTAATCTGGATAGACTGATGTCTGCCTGAGAAGTAGGAGGTAAACCAATTCAGAACTGTGCCAGAGAATCACATCCTGTCAGCAAGGAGGGAAAGAAGGATGTGGTGGTCGTCAATGTCAAATGCAGCTGAGAGGTCGAGGCGATATGAGTCGCCCTTATCAATAATTTGAAGGCCATCATCCACCACCTGTATGGTGGCTGTCTCGATGTGCAGAACCCTGACTGACAGTAATTTACAAGATGGAGTTGATCGATTCTGGTGAGTAGTGGAAGCAACTACTTTTTCCAAGATTTTACCAATAAACTGGAGGTCAGTAATGGGCCTGTACTTGGTCTGGTCATCTGGATCGAGGGTTGTTTGTTTCAAAAGAGTTCGTATAAGACCTGTATTGAGGGTGTCCGGGAATTACCATTTTTTCAGGGAGGCAATGATGATGCTGAGGAGTGCATTGAGTCTGGGCCTGTCAATTGTTTACTGTTGGAGGTCAGTATTATATCGTCAGAGTAAGTAGTAGGTTTGGGGGAGGCAATCATTTTTAGGAGATCCAGGGGAGACAGAAGAGAGAATTTGGTCCAGATGAGCAATGTGTGTGCCGGGGTCTAGGGGATGAAAATGTTGCGAGAGGTGTATTCAATAGTCTCTCGGGTTTTGTCTTTTTTTTTCTTCTAAAGAAAGATGATGTTGATTAATCACATTTTTCCTGAGTTGCTGTTGCCTAAGAGTCAGTGAAGGTTTGGTACAATACTTTGCTACTTCCAAGAGGGCTTTGCACCTGTTAGAGGCTTCCACAATGATGGTGGAGTAGTAAGCAGCTTTAGCCTCAGTAATCAGAATCCTACGGTTTGCATGGAGAGATTTGAGGGTGGTGAGGGTTATGGTTTTTGCGCAACCATTTCTCTAGGGCTCTGATTGAGCATTTGTTGGAAGCTAGCTCGGGGTGTATAATGGGGCAGATGGTTTGAACTAAGCCGGCTGGCTTTTAGAGGGGCATGAGTGTCCACCAGTTTCATAGCAGATTTGCTTAATAATTGACTGTGGAGAAATGTATCACGCTATGCTGTTTTCACTGATAGAACTAACGAGCATGACAGAGTGCAGCTGGCATGAAAAGGGCAAATAATGAGGGATTGTTCTCTATCAGCAAAACCATTGCAAGGTGTGTCCTTGCCAGATTGAGACTCCCCCCTGCCATTGAAACTCATGTATTCATGTGGGCATAAGGGAGGGAGGATCACTTACGGCGAAGTCTCATGTTGCCATTGGTTTTGTGTCTGTTATTTCTTTACTAATAAAGTGTTCATCAATACACCAGAATCGTACTCGGTCATTTCTTGCACCACATCTACTCTGCGGTTGTACCTGGACCACCGGGCGCACTTCCCTATGATCCCATGATAAGACATTATTTTTGGATGATAGCTCCAAGATTTGTCTTATCTCTGCCCAGACGTTGTCACTTCAAACCCTCCATGTGTAATGCAAGATGCAAACATGCTTTATATGTCACACTCTGCTCCATCCTAGTATGGGAGCTGTAACAGGCTAGATTTCCACTAACTATTTGTATTGTCTTCGCCCCTTATCTATCCAGGTCTCTGAGGAACTAAACCCTGCTCTGCATATAGGCTTTGAAATAGCAGTCATCTGAATCTGGCTAACACCTGCAGGTTTCTCTGAAATTTCTGAACGGGTGAAGAACAGTAGTCAGGAGAAATGCCTGAGTTGCCGAATAGACATGGCAAAGTGATTGAGTTAATGAGCCATTGCCACATAGCCAGTTACGAGACTCGATCGAGTTCCGATGCAGATGGGGTTAGGAATGGACCTGGATCCAAAATAAGGCATACGTTGTCTTGCCCCGAGTTCAGGGCAATCTATACCTATGCCACTTCCTCCAAAAGGGAGTTCACTACACTTCATGTTTACTCACTACTCGCCAAAAGCGTGCAAGTACCTGGAACAATGGCACAAATATACACAGACTGAATTTATTTATTTATTGAGCATTTCTTAGGTGTCTATACAACAAAACAGTGTTTCCAGGTGCCACAAGGCTATCGAGGGGAGGGAGCAGGGAGTAATAGGAGTAGGAGGGAAGGGAGGGGGGAGAGGATATGGTGAAGTGCTGGTGGGGAGAGTGTATGGGCAAGTGCTGGTGGGAGCCTGGGAGGGAAGTGCCAAGGGGTGCCAAGGTGGGAGGCCACTGGCAAGTGCTAAGGCAGCAGAATCCCAGGGAGGGATGTAAGGCCACTAGGTGGTGAGCCCACAAGGGCAGTGTTGAAGGGGGAGGGGCATCTGGTAGCCTAGTAGCCTGTGTGATTCATAAAGGACCAGGTCGCTAGTCTCAGTGACAGTGGGATCATTAGCAGGGAAGGGAAAGAGCAAACGTGGGAAAGAGGTAGAGAAGAGCAGTGTCTTGAGAAGTTTCTGGAACTTGAGGATGTCCGGGTAAAGTTTGAGAGGGGCAGGGCGGCTGTTCCAAGGTGAGGCACCAGAGTTGGAGTTAGAGGTGGGAAGGGCTCTAGCAGAGGAGTATTTAGGAAGAGAAAGTTGGCAATAGAGTTGTCCCAGGCTTCAGAATGCCCTGTGAGTGATGTAGAGGGTCTTGAATTTGATCCTCGGGGCCACCGGGCGCCAGTGGAGAGATTTTAGGGCTGCGGAGATACGGTGCCTGCGCTTGGGGCCAAGGAAAAGTCTTGCACCCCTATTCTGGATTAGCTGAAGGGGACATAGGGAGCATAGGGGGAGGTTGAGGAAGAGACTATTACAGTAGTCGCTGTCCAGTCATTTGGTCGACAGACAAATGGTCGACGCAATTTGGTCGAAAGACAAATGGTCGAATTTCTTTTAATTTATATATATATATTTTTTTTTTCAGGTTTTCGTTTAGGAAAAAAATTGTTTTTTAGCAAAAAAAGAGGGTTGGGGGGGACCCCCCCAAAAAAAAAAAAAAAATTCGACCATTTGTCCATTTATTTTCGACCAAATGACCTGTAACCACAGTAGTCACATAAGACATTGTGCTTCTAGGGGAAGGTGAGGAAAGGGAGAATGCCTCTAAGGAGGTGGAGCTAGATGTCGGCCTTCCTGCCAAGATCCAAGATGTGAGGGGTGAAGGAGAGAGAAGAGTTGAAGATGATCCCCAGATTTTTGGCTTCCCAGGATGGCGAGGGTAGCGGGCCCAAGGACGGCCAGAGGGTAAGTGGAAAACAGGGCGCAGGTTTCCCAATAAGAGGGATCTCTGTCTTGCTGGCATTGAGACAGAGCTGCAGAGCTGCATTAGCTGCACTCCATGCCTTGATGGCTGTCAGACAAACGGGGATGAGAGAGGAGGAATAGGAGGGAGAAGAGTTGAGGAAAGCTGAGTGCCAGCATCATTCATCAGCATTACACTGGAAATGAGGAGAGAAGGAGGAGATTAGGTGGGCCAAAGGGGTGAGTTAGATATTGAAGTACCACAGCGATAGGATAGACCCCTGGGGACGCCACAGGTAGAGAGTGAGGTGGTGGAGGAGAAATGGCCCAGTTGCAATTGCAAAGGGCAGTTAATGAGGAAAGAGATCAGCCAGTCCAGTGCCTGGTCCATGATGGCAAGGGTATCCTGGAGTCGTTTTAAGAGGATAGATTGGTTGTCCATGTCAAAGGCAGAGGAGATATTGAGAAGAATGAGAACAGCAGGAAAGTAAGAGTTGAAATTTGCAAGCATGCCTTCATGGATGTTCAGGAGATCTGTTTCCATTCCGCTGGATGCCCCGAATACAGATTTAGGGTCATGGAAGCAACCTACATGTTCAGTGTGAAGGATCAGTTTGGGGACAGACAACTTTTCCAAGAGTTTACCCAGCAAGGGGGTGATAGTTAGTCGGGCAGAAGGGGTCGGCAGACAGATTTTTTAGGAGGGGGTGCACAAGGGAGTGCTTGAGGAAAAGAGGATAAGAGCCGTGGTGAAATAGTGGTTACAGAAATCGGCAAGAGCTAGGGTGAGAGGGGAGATGTTATCTTTAAGGGTTCTGGAAGTGCAAGGGAGTACCTGTTTGGATGAAACCTTCATAGAACGGACAACATTGGTGATCTCATCAGGTGCTATGGGCAGGAGGGAGGAGAGTGGGGGTGGTTGAGGGAGAAGTGCCAAGGGTGGCGGTGGAGCGGAACAGGAATGGAGATGGGAGATGGAGAGAGAGGACAGGATATCCTGAGTTTTAGTAATGAAGTGTGAGGCCAGGGCAGTGCGGAGAGCCTGGGAAGGAAGGGGAGTGGTGGAGACTGCAGATTAATTGGTGAGTTCCTTGCACATTTTGAAGAGTTTAGCCATATTGTTAGTGGCTCCAGAGATGCAGGCTTGGATGTGGGCCCCTTTCCTGGAGCGGATAGAGAAACGATATTGCCTTTGAAGCAGCTAATAGACAAGCTGAATCTAAGACCTGGACACTAAAAGACTCTCAAGAAAAGTTCCAGGAGCAAGTAGCATCCTTTAAAACTGAGTAATCAAAGCTGAAGAACCCAACCAACAATACTGGGTACAAATGATTATATCCCATTCTTCAAGTGTAACCACCTGTAAAAGAAAGCCCCAAAGAGATTTTCGACACTTAACATAACCCGGCTTTCTTGAACAACCCACACATCCAGAAATCAGATAGCCCGGATTCCTCTCAACCACCAACCTACCACCAATCCACACCCAAACGGCAGATGGATGGCAGTTCACTCCTGAAATTCGAGCTCAGATTCTTAAACTGTTTTCAACTACCTGAGGCACATTTAATAGTTTCCTGAACTTGAAAATAGATAACAGTACTTGCATATTCCCAATCAGACAACTCCCAATCTGGGGCGACACTCTAGTTACAGTACATGCCCCATGGAGCGCCACTGATTTATTCAACATGGTCCAAAGATTCCAAAAGATACGAGAGGACACTGTCAAATTCCAGGAAGAGCTCCAAGTAATAATTGAAAGCCATGACCCTACGTGTTGATTTAAATCAATTGCTACCAGCAGTGCTACCCCTGGACACATTTGATTTACTTAAGGTGTGCCCAAATTGGTCAGCCAACGAACAAGCCTCGACCTGGGATTTATAAATGTTCACTGAAAGATTGTTACCAACTATTCGCGAAATTTATCCTTGAAAGACTGATTGTACTAAAACAAATACCTGCAAACAGGACATGGGCAAACACCCTGCGGAGTACCTTGAAAGTCTAAAACGATGTTTTGAACAACATTCCGGGATTGTGGATGTGGATGCTGTGCTTCCAGCACCGCAGGCTGTAGTGGCACAGTTCATCTTGGGGTTGCAGCCCAAGGTGGCAGAAGGGATTGAAGCCATAACGATAGGATTGGAAGGAAAGGGGTTGGTCGAGGTTTTACTGGCCACACAGCATTTCCGTGAATAGTTTGAGAGACAAAAAGAAACAATGAAAGCCAAGCTTATGGCACTACAAATACATTTAAAGATCGCTGTCACAGCAGCTCCAGCAAACCAGGCCCGATGTGGCTACACCGCATTTTACATCTATCTAATGAACCATCGGGCACACAGCCCCACCCAACTACCTCGGATTAAAATCCAGCAAGCCCCGCCCCCAAGGCTGGTTTGAAGAGTTTTGTTGTAAATAAAACTGTATTGGGACCATATCCTGGTGTATTCTTCCTGTGTGCCCACCATTCAGCTGTATGGCAATACTTGCTTGCACATTTCAATATTATACATGCACATTCAAGGCAACACCATGACAAACAGCATACTCCGGCACAAACACGTAAAATACAATTATGCACAGTTCCGAGGGGTCGCAGGTGAACAACACACACATGGGCTGAATAAAACTCACCACAATGGGCCAAGGCAACACAATGTTTATCTTACACCCGCTGAAGACCATTTCTGCTGAAGCCCCACAGAAAGTTGGCACCCAAAACATGCATGGATCATAGCTCTTTATTCCAGACCCCATGAACGACCAGTATGCTCAGAAAATAGGCACACGTGGACACAAATTTAGTATAACAACCAACTCAAACTGGCACCAAAAACATGCAAAGTCTGTACAGGTTTATTGTAACCATAATGGGCGTGGACAAAACAGGCAGCGCAGAGTCTTTCTTAACTCAATAATGCTTGCAGGACTAGTATCAGAGGGTACCGTAGGTGAACACACCACCAGTACACGCACTTGCACAAACCTGAGCACAGATTGCTGTTGGCACCAGCGATGGCCGATACTAAGCATGATGCCCGCGACAATGCGCACCTTTCTCTGCATGCAGGAGGGAGAATAAAACTAAAGCCATACTCGTATAGCTCAACATATTTCTATGACTAAGTATATAGTGTAACGTTAGTTTATTATGAAAGGCTAGTTTATTATGTAATGTGGTTTGCTTCCAAGGCATTGCTAGAAATAAAGTATTATTTAAACACATGAAATGCAAAGCAAAATCTTAATAAATGTGTGATCCTGGACAAATCATTTAATAGCACTCGGGGTCATTCTGAGTCAGGCGGTAAGGGTTAACTCCGAGTTCCCTTTGCGGGTTGGCACTTAACGCCTGCTTTTTGCATGCGTTAAAAAACCAACCTGCAAAGGGACCTAGGAGCTAATTACGGCACCGTAATTTACGGTGCCGTAATTTGCGCCTTCCCCATTCCCATTGAGCCCTATGGGGCAAAAATCGGAATGGGGAAGGGCCCTTGGTGAATGGGGAATTACCGACCCCGCCAACCTTGGAATGGTCAGTCGGAAAGATAACAGCGTCAACCAAGGCGCTAATAGCGCCTTGGTTAATGCCAGGGTCGGAATGAGGCCCATTGTGTCTTATCTGCATCTCCATAAGTGATTCACTTCATAGCTTATGTTAATATATAATGCTATTATAAAAAATAGAATAATGACCATAGAGTTTCTCCATATATAATAATGGTGCAATTTAGATATTTTGCACCACAAAGTTATTTGCCACTTGGTTTACCTATGGCAACTTATTCTAAAGTCACGTCCATGGTGCCTCCAAGTATCAAAGACCGATGATGCTCCTTGCAATGTCCTTTTCTGTAAAGCCACTTCTGTTGGTGCAATCCATATGCAAATTAGGAGGTTTGCATGTATTTTGCCCCACAGAGCTGTAATGGATGAGTTTCCTGTATCTGTAACGGTCTTGCAGTTTTATGTGTATGTGTTAAAATGCCATCTACCATTAATGTTACCAAAAAAGTTGATTGGGGGTATGAATGATACTGTATGGTGTTGCGCGCATTGAATTTGGGTGGGGTCAAGTAGCAGGACTTCTTTCATGGCTCGCCTCCCCTTTCATACAGTATACTATTGTAAAAGGCGAATATGATAGAGAGGTAATGTAATTTTGATAGTACTAAGGTGGGACATTGCATTGCTATTTTTTATACACCACACATATTTACAAATGAAGGCACTTAGAGATAAAGCGATATAGTTGGACAGAATTAGGATACAGTCTCAACATTCGACACCATATCAACCGGAGTACACCACAGTTTTGACCAGATAGTAGAACTCTGCCAGACTTCCGCACATTCCATTGTGGCACTCTGATTCAGTGGAACATCAGAAGGCTTCGTCACTATAGCTCAGTGTCACACTAGAAAGCAGCTGCAACATCACATGTGCCATCTATTGAGCATATCACACTTTGGAAGACAGTGTCAATAGTGAGTACCGCACTGAAAGGCACAGTGCTAATGGGGGTGTGGGGACATTGGAGGTAAATGTGAAAGGAAGCACGCAGATACCTCACCCAGTGTCCACTCCTCGGGTGTCCATGATAGGCCCAATTTCTGAAAAGCATGCATTTTTGTTAAGTCCCTGTTCTCCTGTGAATTTGAATTGATTAGATTTGTTGTGTATAGTGAATGTATTTGGATATCCCATGGATAGTATGAGGTTCTGCCAGTGTTACAAGAAGTCACACACTCAAACCCTAATGATCTGACTGACACCCCCTGTCCATGGTAGGGGCTGTTGGACCAGGTCCCGACCTGCTTATGGTTAACCCATGCAAAAGATACTTGGTATATGGTAAGCACTGAACCTGTTACCAAATATTGTCAAACCCATGCCATGTGTACCGCAATATCCTATTTCTTGACAAGCCAAAGAAGTTATCCGACCTGTAATAGAATCCCTTCCCCAACAGGGCATCATTGTGCTAACCTGCAGCCCCTGCAATACTCTGAGATTACCTACAAAGAAGTCAGGTAAAGGTGTATCATGTTATTCAGGATCTGCGTGCAATGAATGCCACTGTGCTACCATCCTTTCCTCTGGTACCCAATCCAGCTTGAACCCAATGTTTACTCATCTCCCAGTGGGGTAGTTAGAAATCCCCACCCTGTTTTCATAAATCTTGAAACAAGATCCAGATTCAGTGCAGGTTCCAGGTGGGACACTGGTAAGCGCTCGCAATGGCTTCGGCTTTAGGTCTGCCAGATTATAGCAAGCCCTTTGTCTTATTTTGCGATAAGCGCAACGGATTTGCTCAAGGTGGTTGACACAGTTACACAGTGATAAGCACCGGCCTCTACCTTAACACAGCAGAGTTCTGCACCCAATGGCAGGGGGGCTCCCACCATGCCTGCGAGCAGTGACTGCCACTGCCCTATTGATTGAGAAAACAGACTCCTTGATCCAAGGACATCCTGTCAAAATGTCTGTCCATAATGCCGTATTGTCATTATTATTGAAAGGAAAAGCACAACTTGTGTCAAACTCCCACCATATGAGGTACAAGAAGCCGCATATCTCTGCTACAATTGTGACCCTAAATTGTTGCCCAGTCCATAACCCTGCATTGTTGTTACCAACCTGTGAAGATGGGGAGCCACATGACTCTCAGGTAGTTGTGGAAATGCTGTTTTCCCCTTGCATTGATTTGGTCGATGATCCCCTGTTTAACCCAGATCTCAATCTCTTTATGGGTGATTCTTGTATCCTTGTCCCGGAGACTGGAGAACTGGTTTCTGGATATGCCGTGTGCACCCTCACTCCATCCTAGAAGCATATAGATTGCCCACAGTCAAGTTGGCAAAAGCTGCTGAGCTTGTGGGCCTCACTCGTGCATGTCCGTTTGCTCAGGATAGATCAGTTTCGATCTACATCTCCAGGTATGCCCACAGGGTGGTCCATGACCTCAGCATCCTCTGGCAACAACTTGGATACTTAACCTCCACTGACACCCCCCCAATCCAAAATGGGAAATATAATGCAGCCCTATCGGACACATTGCTACCCCCTGCTTCCATAGCCATAGTCAAATGTAGAGAGCACAACCCCTCAAATCCCTTCATTGCCCTAGGAAATGTTTTAGCTGATGGTGCAAAGCCCCAGGCTCCTAATTAATGTCTTGTTTGTGTTGCAGTTCCACGGTTACCCATTCCATTGCTTGCCAGTCTGGTGATTCGCCATGATCACGCTCCAAGACTGAGAACGTGACCTGGATGCAGTCTAGCTATATCGTGGGAGTAGACTCCCTGTAGCATGCCTGATATGGCCACCTGGTGGCGTGCCAATGTGCTACTCCCTTATAGGGTCCTCGAGGTTCATGGCGTGGCCCATTCAGGTAAAAATGCCATGACCATGTTACTCTAGAGTGACTGGATAGCCTCTGGGTTAGGTTCCAGGGCCCAGCATTACTGTGAGAACTGTGTAACATGTTTATCATATACTATCGGGAGAGCGATACCTAAGAAGCTATCTGCACGATACCTCAGTTCGGATTGCCTCTCAGTATAGACAGCGACCATGGAACCCATTTCACTGGAAGAGTTATTAGGGAGATATGTAAGGCAATAGTAATATACAACAGTTTAATTGTGCTTACCAACTGCATTCCAGCGCACCCATGGAATGCTGCAACAGCGACCATAAGATGAGGCTGTCGAAAGTGTGTAAGGAAACGGGTCTGAAATGGCACCATGCCCTACCTCTAATTTTATTAGCCATGAGAAATAACCCACAGTTGTCTGTGAAAACAAAGAGAAAACACAGGTTGTCTGTTCATGAAATCCTCACAGGACGCCCAGTGAGAATGGCAACTGCCCCACATACAGTTCCCTGAGCCCTGAGTTTAGCGCTAGAGTATGACACGTTGATTCAGTACTGGTGCACGAGGAGGGAAACTGTTCAAACTCTCCATGCAGAGGTCTGCGAGGCCCTGCCTGAACCAGGCGCTGGACCATGCCACCCTCTGAAGCCAGGACACTGGGTCCTAGTAAAGACCCATCAGTGGAAGTCAGCTCTTCAACTGAGGCTTCTGGGCCGTAGCAACTGCTGTGCAAACCGAGCTCTGCTGCCAAGTGAGATGGGATTCTGGGTTGAATCCATGTGTCACACTGCCACAAGACCCCCTCTCTGACCGATGACATCACCACCGACCTACCCGGTATTCATCGGACTGTCACCAGATCTACAGAGACCAGCAACACCCCCTCCTGTGACACCTGAAGCCCCGTGCCAGTGCCAAAGTCACCCTCTGTTCATGGAACAGAACAAACTGTACCAAAGAGTGAGGACCCAACACTCAGTCTGCCAATACATTCATTTGCTGGGACAGAACCCACAACTCCTGAGTCTCTTCACTACACTGAGGGCCCACGGTCCAATTCCCCCTGCTGGCTCACCATCTACACAGCTTGACTTCCCAGAATCTCACAACGCAGCCAGTCAGAGTTACGCTCTGCGATCCCGAGGAAGAATACCATACGTACCAAAGTTTTGAACAAATTGGTGACTGGTCAAGTTACTCACTACTCGATCTAGCTTAACAGCAATGATGAATCCACCTACTGAGGCAGTTCTCAAACTAAGAGTAGATGGCACTGCTGCTGTCACTTATTGGTTATCATTTTCGTGACCATGATCCTTGTATTCATCCGGCTCTAGTACCGGCAGTTGTTGTAGTGCAGGTACCAGTAGTAGGATATTGTAACTTTGCAAACTGTTCCAAAGTTCAAATGTTCCAAAGTGAAAACTGTTTCAAAGTTCAAATGCTCCACGAACAGTGGAACAGTTTGAACTTTGGAACACTTTGGTTTTATAGCTTGGAACACTGGGACTCTGACTGCTCTGGGAAATCCAACACCCTGAATAAAAGGACAGTCACAATTCAAGCTATTCCACTGCAACTTGCATCCCACCGGTTCTGATTAACAGAGGTGAACACTGACCATATACCATGAACTATCACCCCAGGAAAATGCACAAAGTGCTGCAGAGCTGGCAAAGCTCAAATAGTGCCTCACAGAGGACACCATGTCTGGTTACATTTTGGTTATTGTGGTGATAGTAAGACTAATACTGTTCTCATATGTAATTGTGTCTGACTCTTTCCACACTACATGCCATGAGAATGACAGACCCTCTGCGCACCCATGGACTCACAGCGTGAACACCTATTTGCACCTCTCCTGGCCGTATGCCTGCATTTTCAACCTGACTGATTGCTGGGTGTGTGCCCATCTGCCCCATGAGCTGTCTTCTCGGTTTCCCATTGCACATTTTCCTTTCCAGTGGGGAGACATCTGTCTGGAACTCAAGTTGATAACCCAGTCTGTAGGCCCTGGACCCTGTTGCGATGTTCATTCACACATGGGTTTCACTGGGTTGCCAAATTTCTCCACGCTAGACCAGGTGCAGGTCAACCAGCCGCATTTCACCTATCCTCCCCGGTGACTGGGCTCCTATGCTATAGCAACCAAGGGTCCTCACACATGGGAACTAGCAAATGCCAATATTCTGGAACTTACTTCATCTGCAGGGATAAGGCTTATCCATAGTTGCCCAGCAATTGGAGAGGGGGCTGTTAAATGGGATATATCCTGCCTTTAGTTCGACACACCGCTACTCTCCCTGTTGCACCCAGCTCCAAGAGGAGCACTGATTGGGAATGCTTTCTTGCAGGGGTGGGGTATCTGATGCCAGCCCTTGTGGTGAAAATCAATAAAAAACGATTCACTCAATTGTCCCGGTTGGTTGAGGACATGCCAATGCCACCACTGCATTGCTGTCCTTGTTGTCCCATGAACAGCTGGCCATCCAAACTATGGTACCCCAGAACCAGATGGCTCTAGATATCGTGCTAGCCTCACAGGGAGGCGTTTGCTCAGCTGTAAAAAGCAAGTTCTGTACTTTCATACCAAATTACACAAGCAATATCACTTTCATCATCACCCACATTCGATAGAACGTCACCCTTCTACACAGAATGTCATTGGGTTCTGGATTGTAGGGTTGCTAGGACTTTTATGCACATCCATTGGTCAGATCCTGCTCATAGCTGTGGCTGTAATCTTAGGGTTGTCCTGTCTGTGAAAGGCCTCTATCAACGTGCAATCAGTTCTTTTTCGGATGTTTCCCAAAATGTTCAAATTGTGTATTGTCAGGTTGTTGAGGACACAATTTGCTATAATATGCCGGATGTGAGGTGAGCTATATAAAAATGTTTGTAATGAGACTGGAGAGAAAGTCTCATAGGAGGGGACTGTGGAGGAAGGTGTGACCTTGCCAGGTTGAGACCACCCCGTGCCACTGAAACTCATGAGTTCATGTGCGAATAAGAGACTGACCACAGGAGGTAGGGGAGTCACTTGTACCAAAATCTTATGTTGCCGTTGGCTAAGTGTCTGCTATTGCTTTACTAATAAACTGTTCATCAATCCACCGGAATCGTGAGTGGTCATTTCTTCCACCACAGGCCCCTGGACTATATGGTGCAGCACAGTGTGCTTTCCCCAGAGGGGACTGCAACAGAGGAGCCGCCGTGGAATGCAGAGGCCTGAAGACCAGCAAGTTCGTAGGAGCCTGTGTTAGATGTCCTCTGTTTTCTCTTTTATTGAGCCCTATTTTAAGTCCAGCGTGACATACTTCAGACTTCCGCAGTGGGTACCATGTGTTTCTCCATCTCGTTTGATTCATCCTGAATTTACATACTGCCCCTTCCTGATGAGCCATCTCCCATAGACTTCAGTTAGAAAGAAACCGTCAGAGACTAATACTGAAACACATACAAGGAGGAAGTAATTTGTATATTGATAACAAGTTTCTATCAGCAAAATCATTTATACATCACTAGCTGGGATATCCGGCGCTCCCGTGTCCTGATCGAGTGGCGTCTTATGTGCCCTGGAGTATGGTGCTCTTGTCCTCATGTCATCAAGTCTTGGTTCAGTTTGCTCTGGCATCTCATTTGCCCTAGAGAAAGTTGCTCTTGACCTCTGGTCGGCAAGTCATGCTGCTGCTTGTTGTTGTGGTTTAGAAGCTCTTGATATTGATTTTCGCTTTGCATCAGATGGAGCTTTTTTCCTAGTGATGTTTGTTTTTTGTGCGGCTTGTTTCAGTCACTCAATGGCTTCAGCACATTTGAGAAAGTGTCCAAGAAAGATTGATTTGATTGTGCTCTCTTCTTGTGAATGAACTTAAGTAAACTGTAACCTTGCCATTTCCCATATTTGGAGTGGTGTTATGAAAGAAATGTAATTCCCTTTAAAAATCCTTTATTAAAAACACTTTCAAACTGTATACGGTAGTAATACATTTCAGAGGAATAACCAAAACATCGGACATTTTGCTTCAGACACTTTTCCAAATGTTGCCTCCTTCTAGTACCTACTGTAGTGAATTGGGGTGAGCATCAGTAAATGAGGTTGACTACGGAGTGAATTTGTTGCATGCAAACATAGACTACACCTTGCCCCAGACAAATGAGGAATCTGTGCCGAATTTGATAGACGTGGGTTCAACGGTGTGTATTTGTATAGCCGGACAAACACACACACACACATACATACATTCTGGGCAATGCTGCACGGCCGCCAAAGATGAGGTAGGGTAACTGATGTTACCATCCAGCAGGCCAGGAGTGGGGCAGCCCCCTCCCCCATGCCTGCTCCTCTCCCCCACAGCTGCAGAGACGCACAGTCTCTACCATACAAAGCCAGGGAAGGATGAGGTGTGAACAATCACCTCACCCTTCCTCTAAGCAACAAGATGCTAAGCACCTAAGAAAAACCAACAGTCAGGCAGGGCACAGGTTGAAAGACCTGCTTCCCCTCAGGGGGCCAGACAATCAGCTACCCAGCCTGGGGGCTGGAGCACAGCAATTGTAAGGGGATGGAGAAGGAGGCACAACTGTTGTTTCAATTTAAAGTTTCTACTGCTTCAAAATATGTGAGTTTCTATTTGTTGCTGTTGTATTGTAGTGAAACCTCAGGTGCACCAGGGCGAATGTCACGGGGCCACTCGGGACTGGTAGAAAGACTAGGGAAGAAGGCATGTTTTGCTACATGCCAAACCTTAGTGCACTCCAAGGGGAGTTCAATCCCAAAAACATTAATGTTGCTGGCATGTGGGGTCTAATACAGGTCCCACTGCTTGCTGTTCAAAGTTTAGCGTATTATTATAAAGGCTTATATTAGGATTTCAAAATACAAATGTTCAATCAAGTTAAGATAGGTGTATAACCTCTAGTTAACTTATAGTTTGACAACTAATTGTTTGTCATGCACTTAATTCAGTTCACAAAATGTAACAAACAATTCCTTCATACAATAATTTACACCATAGAGAGTCAGAAAACTCTAAGTGGGTTATTTTAATCAACCAAAGTGTATAATTTTACAAAACCTTTTTTAGTGAACATAATCAAAGTCCCACCATAGTTGGTTTTCCTCACAGAATTTGTTTTAGTACATTCACAATGTGTAAGTGTTTTGTTTCACACATAGATTTGCACATAAATTTGCATTTGCAAAGTTCCTTTTTCCCTGTATGTGATAATAACAAAATCAAATAATATGATAAAGTTCTTTGGTTCAAAGTCACCAATCCAAAGTAGCATCAGGATATTTCAATGTATTGCCAACGCGTTTCGGACTTTACGCCAGTCCATCTTCAGGGCCAATGATACTATTTGTTTCCAAAAGTTCTATAAATTCGTGATTTACGTTCCTGAAGCAAAAAACATAGAAGGTATTCTACTATCAGTGTCATTACGCTGGGTCAATCTTGACAATCTCATCTTTAAGCCAATTATCAGTTTAAGAGTTGCAACTCTAATAATTATAAACATAATACTCAAAGTACCTCTTTTATAGTGCCAATAGCACCTGGATCTTTGGTCTTTGGACACACCCTGTAGGTAGGATCGATTGTGCGTAGCTCGCTGTGTGTGTAGTCAGTTATACCTCGAGAAGACTCTGACAAAAAGAACTTCTGGAGAAAAAACAGAGTACAATATCGGTCCAGTGCATGTTTCTAGAGGGATTATAAATACATTTCTATGCCATCATTTATAAAATTGGTTCCCATGAAGAGACCCTTAATATTAATCGAGTGAACTGAATCATCCCTCACACTTTCCTTAGTTGGCAAGCTAGGCAGGGGTAATTCTAACCTTAATAGTGTTCAGAGTAACTCGATATCTCCGTGGCAAAGAAGGAGCTGATTTGCTGGTTGGGTAGTTACCTATTCCTCACCTCTCTACGCGCGGTGCGTTTGTGCCCAGAGTCGTCAGGTGTCTGGATCTCGAGGTGCTTCCTCCGGTCCGTGAACTTGTGAATGTAGACTGTGTTAGGTGTTGTTTAAGTACTTTTACGCTGCGTTTCGGCGGGCCAGGCCGCTTCCCAACCGCGCATGCGCATGTGGGGTGTTTATAACAGAACCAACTGCGAATGCGCGGGTGATCAGCGCGATGCCCATGTCCTGATCGCATTTCGTTCTGCACGTGCGCAGAGGATGCAGGGCGCCACCCTGCGGCTCGCACACTACCGACCTGTGCATGCGTGCGTGCTTCTTCCTTGTTCCTGCCAGGGAAACGAGAATGTGTTGCGTATTTCCATGCTGATGGTGTCTAAGAGGTCCTAATGGTATGTCAATTACCGGACTATTGGCGGCTCCCACTGTTCTTACTGATGTAACCATATGATCGTGGACAATTCTACTAACTATGTGTCTCCCTTTCATATCCCACTACCTGGAGACTGATGTGCCAGATAGCAATGCCTGTTAAGCCTGATTTTTGAGAAATGCCTGTTAATCCTGTTGATCCTGGTTTTTGAGATTCAGGGCCACGACGTCTCGTTAATTCTGGGTTATTAATAGGTGTAGGAGATTCTGAGTGCTAAATGGGGAATCGTGTCATAGGGCCACAGCTCAGGTGAGTGGGGAGTAGCGCAGATAGTTAGTCTGCTCGGGTCCCCGCCTATCCTATGCTGTAGCCAAGGTGGCATGATTCTCCGTCCCTTCAATTCTGGCTTTTGAAGAGTGTACATTGTTGACTGTATACCTAATGTTTTACATGGCCATGGGGTTTACTAGCTCCGACGTGGTATCATGCTTTCATCTGGTAGGGGTTTTTCCTGTCTCACTCATTACGACAAAACTTAGTCTTACTTTATGTACATTCCACATTTGTCCCTGCCGACCTGCTGGCTCACACTCTACAGCGATTCCTCCTGTACCTTAGTTTCACAATTCAACCCGAACAAAAAGTTTTGAAACATGTAACAGGCACTTTTTAGTGTGTATTATTTTAGAGATCATCATATGACTTTAGGTCAAGGCCCCTTCACACCCTTAAGGTCAGGCATCACGAGAGATCTACTTCTCGTTCATATCCATCAAACAAAACATATCAGATCGAACTCCAAATCAACTTTACATTGTGATACATCAAACATAACACATCAGATCGAACTCTACATTCATGCCTCTAGGGCTAAGACAGTCAAGGGTATCAATCCATGTTATCGCCCTCTGGTGGAGAGCTCTTACAATATCTCCACCTCTAGGGCCCAGTTTCACATGTTCAAGTATTACACATTTCATTTGTGCTACGGAATTTCTGGCTTGTGAAAAGTGTATTGCAACAGGCGATTTCTGACTTTTTGTTCTAATGTTGGATTTATGCTCTGACCATCGGATTTTAGCTTTTTTGGTGGTCACGCCTACATAAAATAGGCTGCAGGGGCTGTTAGGAAAGATTTCTTAATTGTGGGGAATTTTCCTTCCATGTGGCAACCCCTAAACATTTGCTGTTGTTTTCACCATGATCTAGACTTTGCCAGAGAAGTGCAGCCTTCTGCCGCACTCCTCTGGGCTTTTGCTCCATTCTTACGGGGAAACTGACATGCCCTTAAGAGAGTCAGTAGCGGGAAGCGCTGTTTTCCATAGTTTCTTTATCATGTTGCAGCTTTCGTGCAACATGGCACAAGAGGGCACTGTAAGCTAAGTTACTGCTCTCTTGGGTCTCTAGTCTTCTACAGGCCCTAGATACTCTCTTTAGATTGTAAATGAACGGTGCAAGTGAATCACGGACGGGATTGGTGGCAGTGACCGTTTCTTGTGTTTTTGAGCTCCTTTTGGCGTTTTAAGCACGTTTCTCGCGCTTAGCCCAAAATGGTGGCCTGGCTCCCAAAATGGCCAGACCACGAGGCTCTTTGTCCTGCCCGCTGACCGTCTTGCCCCCTTCACCTCCCCCAGGTCGAGCCGACCCGGGGCCTTTCTTATTTGGGCATTTACTTTCCTGCGAAACACAGATGCTTTCGCGGGCTTCTACAGGCCTGTGTGTGCCTCCAGGATGGGGGCTGAGATGTCTGGTCCCAATACACATCTTGGGTGCCAGAGAGTCTAGGGTGGTGTGAATGCCTGGGACCCCCGTGGTCCGTGATGAGGTCCACAGATGGTGTGAGTGTTTTATGAGCGCATCTCCCATTGGGTCCCCTCCGTTTTGGCGCAAAGGGAACCGTGGATAAGAGGGGGCTGGAAACGCCACTACCAGGTCGATCTCCTGAGTTCTCACGAACAAAGGAATACAGGAGCCAAGTATCCTGCAACTACGAGGCTGAACCGAGGAATCGCTGGTGACCCGCTTAAGGACTGCTCCACTGCACTGCTGTCACTCTGTGAAACTCTTTCTACCTCTGATCGAACGAGAAGGCCTGTACTGGTACTTCGACCCATTGGAATAGTGGGAACAACTATTCTCGGCATCTTCACCATCTCCTGCAAGTATGCCTTTGGAAGCGTCCCTGGCCCAGCCAGTGGACTGACCAGCCTACACAGGAGTCTTGCTCTGTTACCTCTGTCAGGTTGTGTTGTATTCCGAGTCCCCGACACTCTCACCTGCTTCCTACTCTTGGCGTTCCCAGGTCTGAAGTGAGAGTGTGCACTGGGCTGAAATACACCCGGCCGCATCGTTGCCCTGCTGAGGTAACAATCTGTGCGGGTTCACTTAGTTTGGGACATCTTTAACTCAACTTCTGCTGCCGCGGAATCTACACGACGCCGAGAGTCCCCTGCTTGCATCTGAACCTGCCAGCACTGAAACTGACGTGGAGAAGCCTGGGTCTGCCTGCATCGGGGACCGGTGAGTAGCATCGCTAGGAACTGGTCGCCCTCCTGCAGTAGCCTGTAGCTTTCTCCTCGCTGTGTTAAGCAGCACGCCTTGTCCACACTCGCGCTCTGCTTCTGCCCACAGTGGAGGCTGCGCTTGAGTCGCGGATCTTTGTCCTTCTTCATTTGTTCACCGATCTGAACTGCCTGACGCCCTCGCAGAGACTTCCTTTTGCCCATTGGCACCCGCGTGTGCAGGTACTTTTGAGCACAAGGCTCCACTCTTCGTAGGGCTCGGACTTCCTTCTAGTTAGGTGCCTCTGAAGGTGGACTGGGTCTAACTTGTATTCGCACTGCCTGTTTTCCTCCCCATCTAGGTGGTCTGCATATTTCGTGCGTCTCTCTCGTTAGACTCTGTGGTATTGTATATATATTGTATTGAGTGTGATGTATTGGTTTACTTGAGTTTTATCGTGATTATTCGCTATGGTCAATGTTACAAAGGCCTTGTAATAAATGTGTCTATATTTTTAATATAACACCTGTTTGGAGTAATTTGTAAGTGTCCTTGCTTTGTGTTCTCATTGCGGGCTTTCAGTCACCCTCACCCCTCTTGAGCCCTAGTCTTGACCGCCGCGATCGCTACCCTGATTGGTCTGGCTTGTCCAGAGGTTACCCTGTTCCAAGAAACTAGGCTGGCCTTCTGAACCTCTGCGCCTCCAGGACAGAGTTCAGGAATCCGTCTTAACAGGGGCATTTGAGTCCATAGATGACATTTGATGCATCACATGTGCAGGAGTGTTTGAGGGGGATGGCTTTCCCTGTATACGGGTGACTGATGTTGGGAATGTTGGGATCTCCGGGAAGGGTTTTTGTAATTTTGGATCCATTTGTAGCAGGTGCCAGTGTTTCTGGAAGATCCTTTTTGTAAGGGCTCTCCACCAGAGGGAGATAACATGGATTGATACCCTTGACTGTCTTAGCCCTAGAGGCATGAATGTAGAGTTCGATCTGATGTGTTATGTTTGATGTATCGCAATGTAAAGTTGATTTGGAGTTCGATCTGATATGTTCTGTTTGATGGATATGAACGAGAAGTAGATCTCTCTTGATGCCTGACCTTAAGGGTGTGAAGGGCCCTTGACCTAAAGTCATATGATGATCTCTAAAATAATACACACTAAAAAAGGCCTGTTACATGTTTCAAAACTTTTTGTTCGGGTTCAATTGTGAAACTAAGGTACAGGAGGAATCGCTGTAGAGTGTGAGCCGGCAGGTCAGCAGGGACAAATGTGGAATGTACATAAAGTAAGACTAAGTTTTATCGTAATGAGTGAGACAGGAAAAGCCCGTACCAGATGAAAGCATGATACCACATTGTAGCTAGTAAACCCCATGGCCATCTAAAACATTAGGTATACAGTCAACAATGTACCCTCTTCAAAAGCCAGAATTGGTGGGACGGAGAATCGTGCCACCTTGGATACAGCATAGGATAGACGGGGACCCGAGCAGACTAACTATCTGCGCTACTCCCCACTCACCTGAGCTGTGGCCCTATGACACGATTCCCCATTTAGCACTCAGAATCTCCTACACGTATTAATTACCCAGAATTAACAAGACATCGTGGCCCTGAATCTCAAAAATCAGGATCAACAGGATTAACAGGCATTTCTAAAAAAATCTGGCTTAACAGGCATTTCTATCTGGCACCTCGGTCTCCAGGTAGTGGGATATGGAAGGGAGACACAGAGTTAGTAGAATTGTCCACGATCATATGGTTACATCAGTAAGAACAGTGGGAGCCCAGCATGGTCTGGTAATTGACATACCATTAGGACCTCTTAGACACCATCAGCATGGAAATATGCAACACATTCTCGTTTCCCTTGCAGGAACGAGGAAGAAGCACGCATGCATGCACAGGTCGGTAGTGTGCGAGCCTCAGGGTGGTGCGCTGCACACTGTGCACACGCGCAGAACGAAATGCAACCAAGACATGGGTGTTGCGCTGATCACCCGTGCAGCGCAGTGGGTTCTGTTATAAACACCCCACATGCGCATGCGCGGTTGGGAAGCGGCCTGGCCCGCCGAAACGCATGCGTAAAAGTACTTCAACAACACCTAACACAGTCTACATTCGCAAGTTCACGGACCGGAGGAAGCACCTTGAGATCCGGACACCTGACGGCTCTGGGAAAACACACGCACCTCGCGTAGAGAGGTGAGGAATAGGTCACTACCCAACCAGCAAACCAGCTCTTTCTTTGCCACGGAGTTATCGAGTTACTCTGAACACGGTTAAGGTTAGAATTACCCCTGCCTAGCTTGCCAACTAAAGAGGGTGTGAGGGATGATTCGGTTCACTCCATTAATTTTAAGGGTCTCTTCATAGGAACCAATTTTATAAATGATGGCATACAAATGTATTTATAATCCCTCTAGAAACATGCACTAAACCGAGATTCTACTCTGTTTTTTCACCAGAAGTTCTTTTTGTGAGAGTCTTCTCGAGGTATAACTGACTACACACACAGCGAGCTACGCACAATCGATCCTACCTACAGGGTGTGTCCAAAGACCAAAGATACAGGTGCTATTGGCACTATAAAAGAAGTACTTTGAGTATTATGTTTATAATTATTAGGGTTGCAACTCTTAAAGTGATAATTGGTTTAAAGATGAGATTGTCAAGATTGACCCAGAGTAATGACACTGATAGTAGAATACCTTCTATGTTTTTTTGCTTCAGGAACTGAAATCACGAATTTATAGAACATTTGGAAACAAATAGTATCATTGGCCCTGAAGATGGACTGGCGTAAAGTCCGAAACGCGTTGGCAATACATTGAAATATCCTGATGCTACTTTGGATTGGTGACTTTGAACCAAAGAACTTTATCATATTATTTGATTTTGTTATTATCGCATACAGGGAAAAAGGAACTTTGCAAATGCGAATTTATGTGCAAATCTATGTGTGAAACAAAACACTTACAAATTGTGAATGTACTAAAACAAATTCTGTGAGACAAACCAACTATGGTGGGACTTTGATTATGTTCACTAAAAAAGGTTTTGTAAAATTATACACTTAGGTTGATTAAAATAACCCACTTAGGGTTTTCTGACTCTTTATGGTGTAAATTATTGTATGAAGGAATTGTTTGTTACATTTTGTGAACTGAATTAAGTGCATGACAAACAATTAGTTGTCAAACTATAAGTTAACTAGAGGTTATACACCTATCTTAACTTCATTGAACATTTGTATTTTGAAATCCTAATATAAGCCTTTATAATAATACGCTAAACTTTGACCAGCAAGCAGTGGGACCTGTATTAGACCCCACATGCCGGCAACATTAATGTTTTTGGGATTGAACTCCCCTTGGAGTGCACTAAGGGTTGGCATGTAGCAATACATGCCTTCTTCCCTAGGCTGGAGCACAGCCCCCACCACTATGCACATCAAAGACCCAGGGTTCCCCTAAGAGCAGCATGCTCTACGAAAACACAATCTGTTTGTGGACCCTGAACGGGGACCCAAACAAACAGGAGGTTTGCTGTTCACTCAGCGTCTTCCACTCTTTGCTTCTTTAGCAAACTCTAAAAGTTCACTTCATCTGCAGCGTCTTTTTTTTCCCCTCCTATTTGAACATTGTCACTGTTCAGAACTTTCTGTCCTGCAAGAGAGCAGCGAAAATCTTGGATACACAGAGAAGAGTCGCCGGGGACTGGCACGTGCAGAAGCAGGACTACAGGCCAGCCCGAGCAAGCGGAGGAAAAACAAACAAAGCACCCCGGCGTAGGCGGCCGTGTCAATTTCACAGCTTTCCGGTGAGCCGCTACGCCAGATTTCAAGGGAAGGGAACGTTACTGTTAGAACGCGGACGCTAATATGAACCTCCTGTGGGCAGCCGGCAAAAAGCAGATCCCCCGGCAGCCGCAGAACGCACGCTTTGTTTTGTCAATTGCAAAAGTGAAAGTAGCAAGCTTTAACCCTGGCAGCCGCAGAACACACGCCTTGTTCTGTCAATTGCAAAAGTGAAAGTAGCAAGTTTTAATCCATGCACATGAAACTTAGCATTGTAACCTTGCACACAAGGCCGTAACTATACAGGAAAAAGGGCCCTGGGTAATAATAAGCAGCGCCCAGATGCCTAAGTCCTTGTAGCACTATATAAAGGCAGAATTGTTAAAATCCAAATAACGGATCATAATTTTACATCGCCCTGGTCCATTAAGCTGGGGCACGAATTAGGTGACTTTGATAAGGATCCTGGGTAATAATAAGCAGCGCTCAGCCACCTAAATTTTCATAGCATGATATAAATGCAAAATTGAGCTCAGAGGGGCAACCCTGGGGCAACAAGGAGGCCGGGGAACAAGCCAGCTCAGGAACAACAGGTGTCCAAAGCCTGCAACTACCACACAGGGCAAAAAATAAAATGCACAGGGGCACAGGGGCTGAACAAAAATTGCTGTTCACACAAATGATTTTTCTTGTAATCAAGCAGGCCAAAGAATCATGGGTCCCAAGCAAAAATCACAAGAACCTCCAACACCTGCCCAGAAGCCCAAATCACCCCATTTACTAGCAGCCATGGAAGCAGTTGAACATTATCGCTGGGCCTGGGTCAGAGAAAATATGTATGGCCTACCAAAAGAAGGGGTGCCCATACCACCCTGTCACGAGGACGACACAACACCACCAAAGAAAAGGAAGTCAACAGAAGGCATCCGAAAAGGTAACAAAAAACTGTCTAAATTATGCGAGAACATGAGTGAGATGCAGCAATTAGTGCTTGAAATCAGGGGCAAACAAATACTTCCCACAGCCGAGACTAGGCCCGCAAACCCCACCATACCATTAGAACTAGACATCACAGTGACCACAGCCCCACCAGCAAAAACTACAGCAGCACCAGCCCCAGCAACACCAATAACACAGGTGCCAATAACACCAGCGGCAGCCACCACAGTTTTACCTACACCAACAGCGGCAGCTCCAGCCACAACAGGTGCATTAAAGGCTTGGACAATCCCCAATACAAACACACTGGAGCAGACAGTTGCGAGCAACAACAACTCACCAGACATGGTAATGATTAGCAGTACCCAATTAGACCTAAAACCTAAATCTTTTCAGACAGAAATACTGAACAGATACAAAAGGTGCTTAGCATGGAACACTGACAGTACAATAAAAGAAGCCATATGGGCTAAAGAGTTCATTGAAATCTTTTCACCTATAGAAGCACAACGCAAAAGGAGATATGCTTTTAGGGATCCCAAAAAGATAGAGGAGAAAGCCATAGCCAGAAACGCCCAGGTGGAACAGAATTGGGACAACTGGCTACAGGCCTTTGCCATCTAGGCAACTATATATGAAGAAAAATTCCCCAATGATGGCAGAAACCTATGGGCATACATGGATAAAATCAGAGAATTAAAAATCGCTCAAAAAGGGAAGACCTGGCTAGCATATGATATTAGATTTAGGAGAAGCATGTCAGAGAGGCCAGCCACAGAATGGGATGAGGTCCAGAATGACTTATACATGCTTAACGCCGAGCCTCCATCAGAGGAAGAGGCCGCACAAGGAAACCCAAAAAAAAGCAAAAATCCACAGGGCCCCAGATTTTCTGATAATGAAAAACACAAAAAGGGGGAACAGCCCTTTCGGAAGAATCAGCCATGGACGGCTAAGTCTAACACCCACAGGCAGAACAAAAACCACTCTCCAAAAGCCAACATCCCATGCAGGAATTTTGGAAAAAACCAGTGCACCTGGGGGAAGGAATGCTGGTACAAACACACTTGCACAAACTGCAACGGTGACCACGCAGCAAGTAACTGCACCAGACTTCCAGCCAAAAATACAAAAGATTAGCTCCAATCCCTCCTCGCCAAACCCCAGGGTTAGCACCGGGCAGAACCCCCATCAATCCAAACAATTTTATAGAAGCACTCATGAACTACCCAGACAGAGAAACTAGCGAGGCAATCCGGCAAGGTTTCACCAAGGGTTTCATCATCTCTTTCAAGGGCACAGGGTCTCAGAATATCCCAAAGAACCTGAAGTCAGCCAGGGACAACCCACAAATGGTGGAGAGCAAAATCAAGAAGGAATTACTACTAGGCAGGATTGCAGGACCCTGGGACTATATGCCTCTCAAGGATTACATAATATCCCCTCTAGGATTACATAATATCCCCTTTAGGACTGGTCCCCAAAAAAGAACCCGGAGAAATGAGGCTAATTCATCACTTGTCCTATCCTAAAGGCCAATCACTGAACGACGGCATTCCATACACGGAATCAGCGGTATCCAACACACATTTCCAAGAGGCAGTAAGACTCATACAGGAATGTGGCAGGAATGCCCTGATGGCCAAGCTGGACTTTGAATCCACTTTTAGGTTGCTGCCTGTCCACCCAGACTCTCAGCAATGGCAGGTTTCACTTTTAAAAACAAATTCTATGTAGACAGATGCCTCCCCATGGGGTGTGCAGTATCCTGCACTCTATTTGAGCAATTCAGCTCCTTTTTTCAATGGGCTTTCAAAAAACAGAGACCAGGGACCAAAATAGTACACTACCTTGATGATTTCATGGTATGGGACCAGCAACATCTGAAGAATGCAGCAAAGCCCTGGCAAAGTTAGAAGGAATGGCCTCACAGTGGGGCATCCCCCTCGCAACAGAAAAAACGACCACACCAGTCACCAACATAATTTTTCTGGGTATTGAGATAGACTCTGCAAATGGCGTATGCAGAATCCCAAAAACAAAAATAACAGAACTCCTGGAGAAAATACAAGACCTAACAGAAAAAGACAACGGCACAGTAAAATAAATCCAGTCACTAGCAGGAAGTCTCAACTTTGCAGCCAGAATCATCCCTCAGGGGAGGGTATTTTCCAGAAGTCTGGAACTAAAAATCAAATCATACACCAAACCCCACCTGCCCATCCGGCTAGGAACAGAGGTGAAACAAGATCTGGAAATTTGAGCGAATTTCCTTAAAGAATTCAACAGGACCTCACTTTGGCACACGCCATTGAACACATGGACAAAAAGGGTCCTTTTCACTGATGCAGCCGGGAGCAGGGGGTTTGGAGCCATAGTAGACTCAGAATGGGTGGCAGGACACTGGCCCAAAGCATGGCAAGATGCAGGGTGGACGAAAAGCATCACCCTCCTAGAAATATTTCCCATTTGGCTAACCTTACACATCTTGGGCAGACAGCTAGCTAACACAGAACTCTTGGTCTGGTGCAACAACATGGCCATGGTCGGCTCCATAAACAGAATATCTACCAAATGCCCTTTAGTGCTGAAAGTCCTACAAGCCATTACAGCAGTCACACTACAAGAAAACATTGTGGTTAAAGCAAAACACATCTTGGGGTGGATGATAACATTGCAGATGCTTTATCTTGCTTTCAGTGGCCAATATTCCGGGAGAAAGCAGCACATGCCCAGGAACAGATGACGCCAATACCAGCGGAATGCTGGTCAATAATGGGAATAGAAGAATAACGGCAACAACACCAGCGCCAGAGAGCCCAGGCCGGTATACCCAACAAGAACCAGGCACCTCAAAGACGGGTGCGAACAACTCACTGCCAACAGAAAACACGAACCCTTGCCCGGGAATCTTAACAGAAATGGCAGAGAAAGCAGAAGCAAGCACTACCACAGCTCAGTACAGTTAGTGCTTACAAAGAGTGTTTAGAGCCACAGGGTTAAACCATGTAGAGTTAATAATGATTAAAGACAGAAATATTTTTAAAATGGGTGCATGAGCAGGGTTTTAAGAGAGATTGGGCAAAAAGACACCTGGTAGCAATTTCATATTTTTCAAAAATACAGGGTGACTCAGATGCCATTCACAACACCCTCATCTCCTACGCCATGAAAGACTGGGCCAGAATAGAGGGACCCTAGGTGGACACCCGCCGCCCCCTTGATTTCAACAAACTAGTAAAAATAGCAGACCAACTGGAAGCCATATACTGGCACCCATATGAGATCATACTATTCAAAACAGCATTTTTTCTGGCCTATTTCGGGGCTTTCCGGGTTGGAGAACTCATCGCCTCCAGCACCAAGGCCACAAACGGTTTAGGCATCTTGGAGGTCAGGGTCAAACAGGACAGCGTCAGCATAGAAATCCAACAGTCCAAAACGGGGGCCAAGAAAACCATCAACATTTGTTGCATTACTGATGCAGCAAAGTGTCCGGTGTGCATCACCAACCTTTATATCACCAATGTGGGGGGGAGGTTTTTAATCCACAAGGATGCCTCGGCACTAAGCCGCTACCAATTTAAAGGGGTGCTGATGAAAGCAATCAGCAAATCAGGATGGGACCCCACGGGTTTTGGCACCCACTCCTTTCGAATAGGTGCCGTCACCTCAGCATGACAAGGATGCCTGGCACCACAACAGCTAAAAAACATAGGGGGCTGGAAGTCAGATTGCTACAAAAGATACATCAGATCACAGCTAATATAGCCATCCCCGCTCCCCTTTTTTTCTTACCCCCTGCAGAAACAACAGGCAAAGTGAGGACCTCACTCTGATCAGCATGGATAGTCGGGCACTCATTCGTCTTCAGGACAGGCCAATGGGCAGAAGAAACCAAAGAAGGGCCACCCTTCAGGAACACCATTGCGTCCTGGTGGGGATACAGAGGCCTACGATGGGCCAACATCCATGAAACACTAGCAGAGCTGGTCGCATACAGAGACCCGCCAGAATTCCTGATAATACACCTAGGTAGCAATGACCTGGTGACCAGAGGAAGGAGAAACTTATTTGAGGAAATTTGCTCCTCCCTAGCGGGCATTTCACACAACTGGAGGGAAACAGAAATATACTTCTCGGCCATCCTACCCAGAAAGAAATGGCAGGGTGCCACCTGTTACAAATCAGTAGACATTTCTAGAAGAAAACTCAACAGGGGGCTAGAGAAATTCTGTATAGCAAGAGGCCTGGGCTTCATAAAGCACCCGGCCATTACCCTGGGTGACCCGGACCTTTTTCTCAAAGACGGCACTCACTTATCAAACCAGGGTATGGAACATTTCTTTCGAGAAATTTCAGCAACCCTAGCCTCCAGGGGCTGTCACTAAGAGATACTTTCGGGGGAACACGGTCAGCCGGCAACCTGCCCGTGTGTTGCGGCACAGGCCAGAGGGGGTAAACTCAGGACCCAGTGCCGAAAAGTTTGATGCTATTATGATATGTGATTATTGTTATCTCCATAACCATATATGCACAATAAAATCCTACGGCCTTTTATTGCCAACACTTGACAAAGTTTGTAACCAAATTATTTCACTGGTGAGGGTAAGGGGTCGGCCAACACAAGTTGCATGCATATGGTTTCAGCAGTTATGGGCAATGCCGCAGGGCCGCCCAAGGCGAGGCAGGGTAACTGATGTTACCATTCAGCAGGCCAGGAGAGGGGTAGCTCCCACCCCCATGCCTGCTCCTCTCCCCACAGCTGTGGAGACGCGCAGTCTCTACCATACAAAGCCAGGGAAGGGTGAGGTGTGAACTATCACTTCACCCTTCCTCTAAGCAACAAGGTGCTAAGCATCTAAGAAAAACCAACAGTCAGGCAGGGCACAGGTTCAAAGACCTGCTCCCCTTCAGGGGGCCAGACAGTCGGCTACCCGGCCTGGGGGCTGGAGCACAGCCCCCACCACTATGCACATCAAAGACCCAGGGTCTTATAAATAAGATCAGCATGCTCTAAGAAAACACAATCTGTTTGTGGACCCTGATCGGGGACCCAAACAAACAGGAGGTTTGCTGTTCACTCAGCGTCTTCCACTCTTTGCTTCTTTACCACAAAACCCTTCCACCCTACAAAATAAGGAAGAAGAACAAAGGAAAAGAGGTGCAGGGCACTGTACAGTGTCCACAACAAGTCGTGGGACATGAGAAGGCGGCACGGGTCAGAGGGTATGATACTATTATGATATGTGATTATTGCTATCTCCATAACCATATCTGCACAATAGAATCCTACAGCCTTTTATTGCCAACACTTGACAAAGTTTGTGAGCCAAATTATTTCACTGGTGAGCGTAAGGGGTCGGACAACACAAGTTTCATGCATATGGGTTCAGCAGTTATGCTTTATATATAATATTCCAGTAATTTAGATTTCCCACAAACAAAAATATGTACTGGATCCAGACTGGGACACAACTGTTCAAAGCTTAACATGACCTGTCATTTATATTCCATTTCGATTTTATTGAGGTGACCGCCAGTAGCGTAACCAGGCATTTCATATACATTTAAACACAGTAAGCTGACTACAAACCAATAGGTTTGAGGCCGATCTCTGCAATCCGGTAGCCATCCTTACAGACTATAGTGCTTGTTGACCCAATGGTGCATTTCATGTGGTTTACTCCACATAAAAAAAGAAAGAGAGAAAAAGAGAAAGAGAGAGAAACAGAGGAAAAACAGAGTGTGAAACAGTAAGAGATAGAGTGAGATATCGACAGAAGGAGATATGAATGTGCTTCTGGCTCTGCCCCACCTCTTCCGATTTCTGCATCCTCGTTCCCCATCTTTACAGCATGGGGTTTTCATAGCTGTCACTGTAGGCTGTATGAAAGTCACTCCACGGGTGACACTGCCTGCAAGGTTCTTCTCTGAGCCAATAAACAACCCACACAAGTCGAAAATTGGGTAATTCTCTCCCAGAGCATGAGGTCTCACCTATGTGAGGCATGAATAGTGGTAGAGGAAGGTCACTCTTGGAATCGTGCGCTGCCATTGCCATTGACAGGTATTACCCCCGGCCAAAAAGGGTCCCTTTCAGGTAGGGGTTATGTATATGTAGATAGAGAGTATATTAAAGGAAGTGATAGGATAAAACAAAAGAACAGGACACAAGGATGGTTTTAAAACGTGTATTTAATGTAAATGTGTATGTGCTTGGCTGTACTGACTTACCTGAATGTGCTAAGTTCCCCACCAAGGGGGAACTTAACACTGAGGCTGTGAGACAATGGGCAGGTCTTCCCTGCCAACAGTAACAGACTCTTCTGTTACAGAATTCTAAAAGGAAATGAAAGGGAACAAAAGGACAGTTGAAAGTGTCAGTTGGAGGAAGGAGTAGATATAAGGCGACAGAAAAAGCGAGAGAGAGAGAAGTAGTAAAGAAGAAGAAAGAAGAGAGCAGAGAATATTTGCACTCTCTGGAGGCTGCGGCCTCGAGCACCCCCTAGGGCATCATGGAAGTGGGTTGCCAGGCTGCATATGCCAGCTGCAGCCCAGCGTGGTTTCAAAGCCTTCGGATGCGCGAGCGGTACGTCTAAGGTGAACATAACACGCCCTCCCGCTTGTGCAGCGGCAACCTCGAGAACAGCAGCGTCGCCTGGGAGGCAACGACCCACACGGGGGCCAAGAATGCGAGGATTCCTGGGCTGTGTAGTGAGGGCAACCTGGTGAAAAAGCATCCCACCCTGGGGCCACATGAGCAGGTATCCCCGAAACCACGGTGCGGCCTGAGCAGTGGAGTAACTTTGCTGGAAATGTTGAGGGGGACATGAACTCTGAAGAAAAGGTTCCCCAGCCAAATGAATGGGGACAAAATGCTGTGCCATGAAAGTTGGGAGGGACAAACACCCCTGCCCCCCCTAAAATTACACCCTTGGGCCTGAGAAGGAACTGTCCGACAAGGTGGACCGGAGTAGATCAGAGCCCCGGATGGTAGTGTGGCCTATGCAAGAAGCCGACCTGTCCCTGGCCAGACAGGGTGGGTGCTAAAGATGGGGGCCAGTGAGCTCCAAGCTCTCTCCCCAGGACCATACGGGGAGTATGGTGTGAAGGAGGACTTACCTAGATTCCTGCCCGTTGCGTTGTGATTCGTCAAAAGGCTCCATCCATGTGGGTGGGACCAGGGTGGAGCACATCTGCATCTGAACCCACCCAGTGTATGAATTGAAGCACCGCTACAGAGGAAATAAGGGTTGTCAGAGATAAGCACTGCCATGGAAGAACAGATCAGGGCTTCCAAAGCCCCATTGAACAAAAGCCCTGGGGCCTGAATTTGGGCAAATCAACCGCTACGGAGGAAAGTAAAGGTCTCATCAAGCCCGATCAATTACCCACACTGCCATCTAGGAAAAGAGCAGAATATATCTGTCAGCAAGGCCCCAAAGGGCCACTTCAGCATCCCGCGGCAGCCATCACTGACAGATTGATGTGTTACAGCAATCACTGCACAGCATGAAGGTACTGTACTTTGTATACTTATTATATGACTGACAAGAGGAACTGGGACCGAGACTGGAATTCAAGGGCAGTCTGCAGGTGCCAATGTTAGAAATGAAAAAGAAATGGGTATTGTAGAAAGTGGGAGATTATGAAATAAGGATGGAAAGCCCAGGGTGTTGAAATTTAGGAACTTGTTTAATGTTCAACTGATGGGGGTGTTGTCATAAAAGGGTATCTACTATCCCCATTATGCCAATAGCAAACCACTTACAGGGAAAAGGAAAGGGGCATACCAAAATGGAAATATTGGAACTTATCAATAGTTGATTTGTTTTATATAAAAGCCTGCAAGGGTAAAAGTCTCCACCTCTGGTGTACTGTGCCCTATTTAATATCAGGAACCCACAATTGTGGCCCACCTCCTGTACTCCTCTGCATCTATCACCTCACCTTACCAGCTGGTCTATGAAGGTTCCAGTGTGGTCCATCACTGACCTCAGGGTATGTTTAAGGGGTGCCAGTGTACAGGAGGGCGGAGCGAACTCTGACAGGCCAATAGGACCAGAGCTCACCCTTGAGTACTTTAAGACGAGATAGCTGCACCTTGAGGTGGATGGGGTGCAGGATTCTCTTACTCCAACACCAATCAAATAAGGACAACTCAATGGTTTGGCAAAGAGGAGTCCGTTTAATGGCAAGTGCAAAAATGGAAATCAACAGTGATGCGATAGTGTGTCTCGCCGCAACTCCCAAAATCTTCATTCAGACAGCAATAGTTATAGCAAAAATTAATCATCATTGACGTGTAACACACAAAAGTATGTCATATGATTCTATTGGTCGGAAAAGGTAACTTAAGTATAGGTGCTATATCTGTATATGGTAATGGAGTGTGAGGATTGGATAACTCTTATCGGGTGGGCGTCTACGCCCCTCCCTCTACATCACTCGTACAAAATGCACTAAAAGTATGACGTCTCATTGGTTCTACTAGCTATAGGACCTTAAATATTTTGGCCCGCTGTGATTAGGCTGGCTACAACCCTAAGCATAAATCTCCACTTTAATTAGCAGCATGCAGAATGGTCACCCAGATGCGGTATGCCCCAAGATTCACCCTGCCTCCCTTCCATCAATCAATACTTTTAGGGCTATGTGTCAATTAGTTGGCTGAGGATGGCCTCGAAACTGTAGCTTCTTGTCAGGAAAGGTTATGTTATCTTCTGCTTTGGGTGACATCAGACATTGGTACCTCTTCGCGCTCGGCTGGTCACGTTTTGACACACTGTGAATCTGCTTCTTTTCCCTTCTATTTGTGCATTTAATTCTCCTTCAGGCCTGCCACCTGCATGGGCCTCCTTATCTCGACCTTCACGGGGCAGGCTGTTCTTCTCTCAAGTTTTGTTTCTCCGAGGTTACTGTCCACCTCCCTCACTTTGTTTGACCTCGTTTTCCCAGGCACGAGCTGCCTCTTGCTGAGTTTCGATTCCGCTCTTTCGTCTGGCTTTGTGCTGGCATACGATTCCTGACCTGTTTGATCCCTAGTAACCTCGGTTAATTCTGCTTTTGTATAAAGTGGATTTGCACTTATATAGTGTGCTTCATTGAGATAGATATATAGCATGCCGCTCTATTCTTCTACTAAGCATAGCAAGCAGTACTGTTTTCTTAGCTTCTTGCATTACAAGTATATGTACAGGCATTAGCTAGTTGCATATTTTCATCCTGCTTTACAGGTTAAATCTCTGTCTGGTTCAACATTGCCTCTCCTTCTAAGTTCATTATATCCTTATTTATCTAATTTCGTCTTAATGTGCCATTTTTTGGTTGTCGTTTCTTTCATCTGTACGTCTGTCTGGGCTCTTGTGATGTCACCATTCGCCTTCAATTAAGGTCCTTTGGGTCTCTTCTGGGACAGTTTATAAGTAGTCTTCATTTCGTGTCAGCTGCTGGTATGGTTGTCTCAATGGATACCGTACTGCCCATGGTTGTCTGGTTATTGGCACTTCAATGGTCATTGCTCTTCTGATGGGCACTGGGCAGAGCCCTAGTGTAGCTCTCTGCTGGTTTATTTGCTCATCTTATGTCACATATCTTGACGTTTACGTTCCTGGTACTTCAAAATGGGTGGCGGGAGTGCAGGCCATGTCTGGGTCCTCCTCTATACTCCAACCTCTGGTTGGTTCATCGACCATTTCTGCTTCCTCCTTTGGGTTCGTCTTACTTGGTTCTTCTGTATCCGTTTCTTCGTCTTCTGGGTTTGTACATGATGGTGTGAAGGAGTGTGTCTTTAGAGTCCATATTTTTATCACTCCTTTCAAACTTCCTACTGTTTTTACATGTTCGTCTTTGTTCCAGGTCATTAGCTGACATTGTCCATTTAGGCTGCAATATATCAATTTTCCTTCATAATTTCTGCGTTTCCTGGGATACAGGAACTTTGTTCCTTCTGGCGCATATTTGCTGGCCTTCACAAAATCTCTTATTTCTTCGTCAGTTAGGTCTCTGGCTTCCCTCTTGGTTTGACATCGATCATGATCTTCATCCCTATGGCTTTTTTTGCAGTTTTTTGGCATTGTGAAATTATTATCTTAATGACACAAAATCCTAGTAGTATCATCAATAACAGGACTCCCAGAAACTTGAATATGTCTGCCACCCATTGCTGGACCCACGAGAATAGTGTTCCAAACCAGCTGTCATCATCTACTTCATCAGTTTTGTTGATAATCTGGTTCTGCAGGTTTGTTAGCATACCTATGGCTTCTGTTAAAGTTCCATTTTCTTTGTCATAAGAAGGTATAAATGTGCAACAAGATTCTCTGATTTTTGCACAAACACCTCCATCCATCGCTGTGATCATGTCAAGTACATATATGTTCTGGAGAGCCATCAGTCAAATTGCTCTTAGCTCCTCCTTGATCACGTTGAATCCTTTTATGGTCATGTTGATGGTCTGCAATAACTCCCATCTGGTTATTTCCAACCATTTAGTGTTTACTCCAACTTGGATTATTGGCATGAAAATCGTTGTGAACCCTGATGAAGTGAGGCTGAACAACCTGTGTTCATATGGGATTGCATGAAATGCTTCTTCTGACTTGGCAGTGAATAATTCTCTCTCTTCATTCGGGATACCAGTTCGACAGCTCTCCTTTTCCTCAGGTGAGCATCTGCTTTTGGAAAACTGTCAATATTCAGGTCGCTTTTCGGGATCACTAGTTCTGGATTGTGGACGTTCACTATTGTGCATATGCCTCCCCAGTTCTTCGGCGACAGTCTGATGTATGCTTTGGGTCCACATGCCCAGTAATGATCCATAATTACTGCAGTTCCTTGAGTCATTCCTGGAGCTTCAAAGATTCATCTGCAGTTCTGATTTTCTCCCATCTTCCTTGTGCCATTGTTCCTGAAGCACAATTTTGGACTTTCCAGTGCCACTATCTGCAAGGGCCCTCCTCTGTCTTTGACCCATGTCAGTAATTTTGTGAGTTTTGGCCATAGAGGTTTGCACAACCTCTGTGAGTTTTCTATTGCTTCCATGCAGGCTCCAAGGACCATCCATGCTCGGCAGATCACCACTCTTTCCCATCTGTCTGGCGAACCCACTGTTCCCCAAACTGCATTTGGCCTCTGTTCTTCCGAATTTGAGCCTCTTGTGGAGTTTTTCCTCTTAGTCTCGGGTTTATTTCCCATCTTATTCCTGCTCCTTTAACTTCAGGCTTTTCGTATCTGATCATGTGATTCCTAGTATGAGCTCTATTTCTCGTCTTAATGTCCTGAACATAGCCATCTTCATCTGGTGAATCCGTTTCAGTTGCCCATATCAATGAGGCATCCCTCCCCATGAACTGGCCTCTGGTTTTGCACATTACTACGTGTGACAGACAGTGTGCTGTCTACAGCCACGAAGATCTTGGATTTCCCCATGCTCTACGGTAGAAGTCCACAAACGAAACATTCTCCTTCTGAAGTCCGCCTTCCAACTTCTTTCATGTGTTGGTACCAAATGTTGTTCTCTAGATGCGCTGTGCTGTGAAGGTAATCGTTCAGTTCATTGTTATCTTCATGTGGGCGTCTCTTGATTGTTAGTGTCTTCCTGTAGTTTGCTATGACTGCATCCCTAAAAGCATCTGTATGGCTTTTTCTTGCTGGAGGACTCTCGAGCATTCTGGTTCAAGGTGCAGGTCTCTTTATCTGCATCGATGAGGTAGGTGGAGGTTTTGCAATTCTCTCCTTTTCTTCTTGCATTCTTTTTCTGCCCGCTATAAGTGCCTTTATGAACCACCAGCCTGTCACTGGCCCAGTGTATGGCTGCATTGTGGGCCTGGTACTTGTCCCTTGTGTTGGAACTTGTGTGCTTGTCAATACAATCTCTGTGGCTTTATTTTTCAGTTCTTCATGCCGTTTCTTCGCTCTAGCTATAAACGGGAACAAATAATCAATTAACATATGTGTCTTTACAGTGAATTCTCCTGCAGCCACTTCTGTCTTCTTAAGGGTTTTTTATGTCTGCTTTTGTTGGCCTTTCTCTTGATTCTTCTCGGTTTCTCTCATTATTTGCTGGGTTGTTCGGTAGGCAGTCTCGTGCTCTCTGCTGCTTTCGCTTGAGGTTCTGTGGCCATTGACACTAGTCCTGGTTTGTGTGCACTCAGTGTGTGTGTGCATGTAGTTGTCAGTGCTATGTTTTCTTCATTCCGTGCTGACCCTGTCTCCAGCTTTTCTCTTCATTCGTTACCTCAAGTGTGGATGTATCACTTCTAATTACTTTCATTTTCAGTTCATTTATTTTACCATCGGATTTTCTCGTGACTGGAATAACTATATAGGGTCTGGGTGCCTTTGGTGCCTTTGTGGGACTCATGCATACATCATCAGGTGGGTGCACTGAAATTGGAACGCTTCGTGCACCAATAAAAAATGCAGTTCTGATCATCAAAGATAGCAAAATAATGATAAACACAATGCATAGATACTACATAATAGTACAGTATGTCGGGCGGCAGCATTTGCTACCAGAGAAGTGAGGGCGCCCCTCTGCTTGTGGGAAGACCAGGTTACTGGTCTGGGCCCCCATCTCGATCATTTACTAAATGTCAATGTTAATGTTCTCCCCAATCCAATATTGTTCTTTAACAGTTTGTGTCATAAAGTGTTTGGTGCTTCACAAGTGTCCAACCTCTTGGGAGTGACGATTTTCACTTGATGCAGGATACAGTTCCCTTGCTAAACTATGGAAAATAGGTTAGACTAGCACCTTGGTAAGTCACTTTTATTGTGCATGTTCAAAGTAGGTGAGTTCCCAGTCCACCCCCCGAATCTGCTTCAGTCCTGAGGACATGTTGGATGCTGGTCGATGCGAGGAAAGGGGAAAAATGTCAATAAACAAATAAAAGGTGAGGTTCTTGTTTCTCCTTCCTTGATCTGTCCCTCGGCAGAAGGTTTCCCAGGAATCTCCTCAGATACTCTCTGTGAAAGTTAGAAAGCTCCACTTGCAGCATTATTCCATGGAGGAGCGTTCCCATCTGTGCGACATTAGCTGGATCTCTGATGAAGGTGAGGACGTCAACCTCGATAGGTCTCCCCACCATCTCTGGAAAGTCAATGACTAGGCGAATAAGGACATTATGTGCCAGGCTGCTGTCTTCGGGTGACAGGGACATTTGTCCTGCCTTGCTGAGTTCAGGATTATAGGCTCTTCCATTGATGTGAACAATGCTTGCACTTTCCCTATGCGTGGAGTGCGACCAAATACCTAAGTTTGTTCCACAGTTGGCTCAGATGTTCAGTGTTTGCTGGATCTCGATTAAAAGTAAACGTGTCCATAGTTCTTCCAATAATAGAGGGGCATTCTTCGATTATGCGAAAGAAAAGCGTATTGATGAGTTCATCTAGAATCGCCTGTGGTGGAAGCATTTGTGTCCTTATCACTGTATTCAGGTAGTACAATGAAGGCTTCCACGATGACAATAAGCAGTTGCCAGATTACTTTCTTGTTGGCAGGATCTTGAATAAAGTCTGTGACACTGGTGACCCTCCCTACCAGTGACGGATATGATACTAATACTAAATGGAAGTAGTTAAGCACGTCCTTTGTGATGTCTCTACTGGGAGACACCATAAGTGCTGCTGAAAAAAGTCTTGATATAGCACGAATCAGGATACTGTATTTTGTTTTCAGTGTAAAAGTCCTTGGTCAAAGTTTGTTGTAGTCTTTTCCTCAACAAGGCTTAAGTGTGATTTGGTTCAAAAGTTCAAAAATCAACAAACATGCTGTGGCTTATATGCGTAATTATCTTCTTCACCCTGCAACTATGATGCACAGAGAGTCCGTTTTATGTCCTTATCTCTTTTTTTTGCTTAGAAGAAATGACCAAATTAAGCCACAATTTGCGAATGGGTTTTTGTCTTGTTTTACTGATCATGCGCCCTTCTTCCTCGTCATGGATCTTGTCTGCACGTGCGGTGGTTCTTCCCCGTTGTCTGTAGTTTCTTCGTGGTGGGGTGCAGCTAGAGGGCTTTCTCCTATATAGGGCTTAATGTCATTGAGAAAAATCCATGCTCTCCTGCCCTGCAGTTTCACAGCTGATGGAGTGCAGTCCTCCACGATGAAAGGACCATTGAATCTTGGCTCGTCCCACATTTTCCCCGTGTGGTTCTTCACCAACACAGCATCTCCAGGGAAGATGAGTGGAACACATAGACCTTGAACTGAGTCTGTTGCAGTGTCTCCTGCTGTGTTTTGTGCTGCAACCCTTTTTGTCGTCGTTGCAGTTGGTCTGAAATTACAGTAAGGCTGGATGTCATACAGTTCAGGTACTTCTGCATTTCGGATCCCAGGACCTCTTGGGTTGACTGGGCATCACATCTAGCTCTGTTTCGAGGGGTTAGTATTCATTCTTCTTCCAGTGACTATCTCGTGCGGCGTAAAATGATGGTCGGAGCCTGGTTGGTTCCGAACAGCATACAATGCCAATGGAAGACAGTGCAACCATCCCTTCTTAGGAGTAAGCTTCAAGTTGGCTATCCTTTCCGTTAACAAACCGTTGAGCCTCTCACAAAGCCCATTACCTTCCGGGTGATACGCCCACGAGAACTTGTGCTTAATACCAAGCAACAAGCTAATCTGCTCAAAGTCTGCATTTACAAAATGAGCCCCATTATCTGCTCTCATTACTTCACACTTCCCTCACTTGGAATTTGGCCACACAGGTAGAGTCTGGGTGGGTACACAGCCCTGCTTCTATCCATCTAGAGAATGGACACACCACAACAATTAAGTATCTGTACCCGTTACACACTTGAATCATGTCGACATAGTCGATATGTAAGTGCTGAAAATGCCCATTTGGCCGGGGGATGACTCCTTTCACTTCTTTTAATGTGTGCCCAGCGGTGAATTGCTGGCAGATTACGCAGTTCACCATAAAGAATGCAACATGCTCAGCTAAATTCGGTATGAACCAGTCTTTGGCGAGCATTGCTGCTAGATTCTCTTTTGACGTGTATATCGGGTAGTGTAACTGTTCTACCGCTATTTTCAGTAGGGCTACAGGCATTACTGGTTTACCAGTGCTGTCTTGCCGCCACAATCCGTCAGAGGGGTTTAAAGAAAACCCTCGACGTTTCTACAGGTTCTTCTCGTCCTGCTGTGCCTCCCCTTGAAGCTCCATTAGTTGTGTCTGACCCAGATTGCTATAGGCTTCAGGCGTGGTTCGTGCCACCATCATACTCTCATGTGTGCACGCCACTTCCACTTCCATGATCGTCTCACTTTTGGATGCCATACGCTTGTCTTCCGTGTCTGCTGCGTGGTTTCTGCGTGACACAAAATCTGTCCCTTTGGTGTGGGCGGTGCATTTCACGACCGCTATGCCCACTAGGAGCAGTAGTGCCTTAATCAGCCTGTCCAAGAAGGCTGGGTGCTGCACTGGCATGACGTCCGCTCGGAGGTAGCCCCTCCTTTTCCAGCGTGCTACTCCTGCGTGCACTGTGGACGTCACATAGGTGGAGTCAATGTATACCGCTACTTCCTGGTCTGCGTGATTCTCAATGGCGAGTATCAATGCCAATATTTCTGCAGCCTGTGCTGAGTAATGAGATGGTATTCATGCACTGACGAGTACTCGAAATTCTCTGCTTGCTATGTGTTTCATTACGGCAACGCCTGTATATCTTTGCCCGTCTGTTTGACCGATTCTTGAAGAACTGTCAATAAAAACGATCTCTCCTTCTGCCAGGGCATTTTCCTTTACCCTGGGGATTTCATCGTAGAATTCGTCATAGTTCGCACAGTCATGTATCGGCTCTCCTTCAGTGACTGGCTCAGCTGTGAACGTGGCTGGGTTCACTGTTTTACATTGAACTACTTTGATCGATGGATTAGATATGATCACTTCATAAGCAGAAGCTCTCTGAGACATCAATGTGCACTTAGGTTTCTCTAAAATGGCAAATAATGAATGCTCGACGTATAATATCATGGCACATCCCATCACAATGGTTGTCACCTTTTCTATGGTGAACGCTGCGGCAGGTACACTTTGTTCACATGGGAATTGGCCTTTCATTACTGGGTCCAGGTTCCCACTGTAATATGCCTGGGGCTTGTACCCCAATGAGGTTCTTTGAGCAAGCACTGCCGTCATAACGCTGCCATCAGTGTGCGAGAACAGGTAGAATTCCTCTACATAATTAGGAATACCGAGAACTGGAGCCGTACAAATCGCTCTCTTGAGTTCTGCAAAACCTTGTTCCATCGCCTCAGACTATTCAATCTTTTCCTTTGTCACCTGGGCCTTCTTTAGAGCCTGGAGCAAGGGCTTGGTATATCAGCTGTAATCGAAAACCCATGCTCTAACATAGTTGCACAGACCTAGAAAGCTCTGCATTTGCTTTATCGTGTGTGGATTAGCCGTGTTCAAGATGGCTTCAGCCCTTTCTGGGTTCACCTTTTTACCTTTGTGTGAGATTAGCTGGCCTATGTATAGCACCTCCTGTTGACAATATTGTAACTTTTCCTTGTCATCCTTATAACCCTTCTCAGCCAGTATAGTCAATAGTTGAACAGAATCGCGCCTGCATTGCTCCTCTGTGGTACCGCAGATTAAGATGACATCCAAATACTGCAAGACGACACTTTCTAATGCAATATTGCTTAGGTCCATCTGTAGGACTCTATTGAAAATGGGCGGGGACTCACAGTACCCCTGTGGCATCCTCGTACCTTTCAGATGCATTTGTCTGAACGTGAATGACGTCAGATCTTGTGAGTCACGATGCAATGGGATTGAGAAAAAGGCATTTTTCAAGTCAATCACCGTGAAATATTTTGCCTCGACGGGTATATTACATAAAATTGTAGATGGGTTGGGTACTAGAGGGAACTCGGCCTCAACAATATCGTTTAATGCTCTTAAATCTTGTGTTAAATGCCAAGTTCCTCCCTTTGATTTCTTGACAGGATAAATCACTGTATTACATGGTGACTCTGATGTCACTAAGATGCCCTGGTCCATCATGGCGAAAATTGTCTTTGCGATCCCTTCATCCGCCTCTCTGGACATGGGATATTGTCGGGCTCTCGGTAAAATTGCTCCTGGTTTCAGTTTAATTTTCACTTCTCCCACCCCCTTCAGGAGGCCCACTTCATAGGATCCTGTAGTCCATACTGAGACAGGCACCTGCGCCATGTCGTCATCAAAATATTCCAGACGTATCAGAGCCAACATCATTCTCTGAGGCACTTCCCTTTTGATCATTTTTACCCAAAATACGAGACTCACTTCCACCCTTGTCTCTTCTGAGTCTGGTTGTTCTTCAAACAGATCATCATCGGTGACGTCAGTCACTCGATACCCTTCTTCAATAGCGATAATCGCGCACCATTGTCTAGCTTCATCATCATCGCCTTCGACCAGTGGTACTTTCCCCTGCACTGCTGCAGCCTGTACCATCAAGGGAAATACTTGTCCCTCCTCTTCATGCATAGGTATTCTTGGTCTGAATAAAAATGTATTGGGGGTTCTCATGGTTCTATCTGTGAGGCCTGGCAATCCTGCCATAAGCACACACATGCCATATGCGAAAACATCTGGCTCCAGCAGTATAGCTCTCATGGCTATGTGTCCTGAATATGCTCTAATCATTTCACAATGTTTGAATAATGCATTCCTGGAGTGGAGCATACTATGCCCTCCTCTGTGAACGAGATCGTCATGTTCAATTTTGTCATTAATTCTCGACCCAAAAAGTTTAATGGGGTCTGACATGAATACAACAAAGGTACATTCATTTCGCACACTCCTACAGAGACTGGGAGTGCGTCTGTAAAGGAAAGTCGACTGTGAGCTCCTTTAAAACACTGACAGGCTAATTCATAGAATCCAGCGCACAAGTAGCGCACGCGGCTGGCGCACAGCGTGCGCCTGCGATAGTCTGCGCCAGGCACGTGCGCTAAAACAGATTTCCGCGCACAGCGTATTCATGGATTTCAAGCTCCCAAACCAGCCGTGGCGCAGAGAATCGCAGCGAGCCTGCAGCAGCGCCAGTAACGCCCCCAAGAACGCCCTCGCGCAAGGAAAAGCCATCAAAATCGCTAAATCATCGCTAAGGGCTGCGCTAACCCTGGACCACTTCACAGGGCAGGCAAACAAGGAAAGAAAAGCGGGCAATCTTCAAATCAGGAGTACGCGGGAAGTACTACACGCAACTAGGCAGGGAACGTGAATTACAGGGGTACGCGTGAAGTAGAAAACGCGATAGGCCAGGGAACGTGTATTACAGGGGTACGCGGGAATTATCACACGCGAACAGGCAGGGTGCGTGTATTACAGGGGTAGCGGGAAGTTCAACACGCGATTGGCCAGGGAACGTGTATTACAGGGGGACGCGTGAAGTAGAACACGCGATAGTTCAGGGAACGTGTATTACAGGGGTACGCGGGAATTATCACACGCGAACAGCCAGGGTGCGTGTATCACAGGGGTAGCGGGAAGTTCAACACGCGATTGGCCAGGGAACGTGTATTACAGGGGGACGCGTGAAGTAGAACACGCGATAGGCCAGGGAACGTGTATCACAGGGGTACGCGGGAATTATCACACGCGAACAGCCAGGGTGCGTGTATTACAGGGGTAGCGGGAAGTTCAACACGCGATTGGCCAGGGAACGTGTATTACAGGGGGACACGTGAAGTAGAACACGCGATAGGCCAGGGAACGTGTATCACAGGGGTACGCGGGAATTATCACACGCGAACAGCCAGGGTGCGTGTATTACAGGGGTAGCGGGAAGTTCCACACGCGATTGGCCAGGGTACGTGTATCACAGGGGTGCGTGGGAATTATCACATGCGAATAGGCTGGGTGGGCCCTCACAGGTGTACCCTGTACACCCTCCACGGCCCCTGCAGGCAGCCCACAAAACAGTGGACTACCCTGCACCCCCATCCACCAGCGGCACCCTCCACCAGGCCCCCACCCATGTCTCCCACCACCCCCACCCCCCAGCAGTGCAGGGGCACCTGCCATCAGGCCCCCATCCATGTCTCCCACCACCCCCACCCCCCATCCACCAGGGGCACCCTCCACCAGGCCCCCACCCATGTCTCCCACCACCCCCACCCACCAGCACTGTGGGGCACGTGGCCAGCAGGCAGTCAGGCAGCAGCCGATGGCAGGTGGGAGCGTGCTCAGGGCTCTGGGGGACTTAAATTTGGCCTCCTGGCCAGGAGCCTGGTCTTTCGTGTTTGAACGCGTGGACAGCCTGATAGGGAGTGATTTTGCACGTGAAAACCCCACACTCAGCGAATCGCGCGAAAACCCGTCACCAGCATATGTGCGTCAATAGTTACCTGCACGTGCAGTGTCAAAGCGTGTGATTGGTGAAAATGGATCTGCACGCAGGAGTGACAAAGCGTGTGATTGGTGAAAAGTGAGCTACACGCAGGAGTGTCAAAGCGTGTGATTGGTGAAAATGGATCTGCACGCAGGAGTGACAAAGCGTGTGATTGGTGAAAAGTGAGCTACACGCAGGAGTGTCAAAGCGTGTGATTGGTGAAAAAGGATCCACACGCAGGAGTGACAAAGCGTGTGATTGGTGAACATGGGCCAAGCACGTACACGCCGTAAGTGACGCTGTACGTGTGGGCCTGTATAAAAGGTAGTGTTGAACACCATTTCCTTGTACGTGCTTTTCGTGGAGAGCGAGTGAGTGAATTCTGTACTTCTTGTCGTTTCACACGCGATTTACTTCACGGCGTTTCCAGTTCGTACTCCCTGTTACCTCTGACAGCTTTTTCTCTTTTTCCTCTTGTACTGGTTTACCTGGGCCTGTTCCCTCAAACAGTGTCCCCTTCTACTGTTGTCCTGTCTCCTCAGACAGCGTACACATCTTCTTTTGGCGGGGGTGTTGCCAACCAAAAGCGCTCATTTTTCACGCTCTTTTACCTGGCAGACGGTGAGTCACGCACGTATCTAACATCTGTGCTTGCCCCGTGTGTAGCCTACCCCTTCAGAGGTCAATCTAGGCTGCGTGTGACACGCATACGTTCATTGTGTTACTGGATGCCACAGCGTAGTGCAGGGTTTTCCATCAGCACACGTGGTCTAGGAGGGGTATTGTGCACGTTCCTTAACTTTTTTGGGGTGCCTGTGCGTTGCGTGACCCGTCATCTTTCCCCAGGGGTGTCATATAGCCTTGCCACTGCACTAGGGTACGGATACCATCTGGTACCCAACCCCTTTGACACCCAATTGCCCAGGACAATTGTGCACACCGACTCCCATACGCACAATACCATCAGTGCCATGGTTGGGAGGCGTGCAAGCCGTAAGGGTGGCAAAGGTGGCTGAGCCACACGTGGTGGCCGTGGAGGATCCACTAGGGGACGTGGTTGTGACTTGCAGGGTGCCCCTGTCCCCCCCAGTCTGGAGGACCAGTCAGGGACACCCATGCCCACCCCCCCCCCCCAGTTGAGAGTCATGTGGCTGATACCAACCCTGATCAGCCCTTGTCGGACCAGGCCATTGTGGCACCAGACCTGTCCGAGGGTGATCCCATCGCTGACATCCAGGTCAGCAGGTCCACTGCACGTGCACCGGTGCACATTGGTGTCATCAGGGCACGCGCATCTATGCCAGATAGGTCATCTGCTGGCCCCCGTAGCCAGGGTGTGGCTCCATCCACCCCACCTCTCATACACCCTGCCAAGACTGTGTCGGTCCTAGTTCATGCACCTCAGATCAGGCCTGACCCCATCCCACTACCCCCAATGCCTGCACCTACTCCCATGCTGAGTGGGCAATCCCACACACCCAGTACTGAGTCCACCACGACTCCTGCCCCTAGTGTCCACAGCGGCGTAGGACACTCTGGATCCCCACCCCCTTCCAAGCGCAAGAGGAAGAGTGCACGTCCGGCACAGGCTGATGCCCCAGGCACGGCTGCACAGTCCGGCCCATCAAGGAAGCCAAGCTTCACAGACGCCGAACTGAATGCACTTGTTCAGTATGTGTCAGATCATGATAGGGAAATGGTCATCGTTGCAGGGTCCAAGACCACACATGCCAGATGCCAGGCACACTGGCAGACCATTGCTGACAGAATAAGTGCCCTTGGAGTAGTGAGGCGCACAGCTAGTGATTGCCAGAAGCGCTGGAATGACCTTAAGCGCAGGGCAAAGGATAAGCTGGCCTCAAGTCATGCCGCAACCTTGGTGACTGGAGGTGGGTCCCCAGCACAGGATATAGAACTCACACCACACGAGTCTGTAGCTGGATCCTACGTCACCGAGGGACAACTCCAAGGTGTGGGAGACCTCCCTGATTACGAGGCATCATCCGGTGAGTGCACATGCATGTGTGTATTATCCATGTGCATGGTGTGTGTGTGAAGCATTCATGTTGGGTGCCTGTCAAGGGGGTGTGTGGCAGAGTTGATAGTGGCACCCATGTGCCTCATCCAGTATGTTCAGTGCAACACCATCTGGCCACAGCACTATCCCTACTGGCAACAGTGCACATATGGGCCGACACCATGGAAGTTGCCCTTGAATTGTCATTTTGTCACTACATTGTTGCTCATACTCCCCTGTCTATTCATCTGATGTCTTACATACCATTCCTATCCTTTCCCCCAGCCATTCAAGTTTCATCTTCACATGCCTGACATGCAATGATACCACATGCTAATGCGTCCTCTGTATATAAATGCCAACCAACATGCTGTCATACTGTGGATGTTGCCTTGACATCCACCTCCTACCTGTGGGCTTTGGTACCGTCTGGTTTCGAGCCCCATTCCCTCACACTCCATGCTGCTCTTCATGGTCTATCTTCCATGACTCCTACAGTTCAGACCATCGTGCCCTACTCACGACACCTGCTTGCCAAAAGTCAAATGAGGGCACCCTGCCCTCCAATGCGACCCACCCTATTGCTGACCAGTGCATCTGAGCCTACTCTAAGCTAACTCTCACTGACATCTGCTCATACATGCCTTTGCCTGTCCCATAGACCCTTCACATGGTCCCTGTCCTCTCTCCTTGCTCCTCTTCCACCATCATTGGTGGGACCCGTTGGGGTGTACTCCTGGCCTCCTTCCAATCCTCAGAGGCCACTATTGATGTGCATGGTAATGGGAGCGTCTCAGTCCAAGGCCCTTAGGCCAACCTCAATCTCCTTGAGAAATGCTACCCACATCTCATCAACTTCCTTACCTCTCCTGCTGTCCCCCCTCCTCTCTCCTCATCAATCCTGCACTGCCTCCCTGCACCCTCCCATGAACCTTCTCCGCCTCCCACTCCAACTCCTACACATGCTGCACCTTTGATCTCTAGCACTCCCCGTAAGTCCTACAAGGCTGTCAACCTCCTCCACAATTACACTCCTTTCACTGCGGCTGCATCAGGCATTCCTCCGATATCTGTCACTTACATGAGGTTATGCACCTTGACATCCTTGGTCTCATGGAAACATGTCTGACGGCCAGCTCTGTCTGCATCCTTGACCCTCTCCTTGGCCCGCCACTACTGTGCAGGGGGGGTGTGCCCTTGGCTTCCCTGAGGTTATTCCTGCCACTGTCACTCCTACTTAGACCTACTCCACTCTGGAATGGCTTGTGTGAGGTCTCTCTCCACCACACCTTGACATTCTCAAACAGTGCGTACTGTGTCTGGGAAAACTGGTCAAATGTACTACTTCCTTTCTGAGTGTCCTCACCTCTCCTCCTCACTCATGTCCCCAGACACAGAAATCCTCATCCTTGGTGCTGTACGCATCCACCTGCATGCTTGTTGACGCCCCCACGTGACCTTTCTGTGACCTCAGCAACTCCCTCTCACCCTCTAGACTCCCGTCTGTCCCTACTCATTCTGCAGGGCACACTCTTGATGCTCTGATCTCATCTGACTTTCCCCTCTCCGTCCATCTCTGCACTCCTCTCTCCTGGAGTGATCACATTCTCCTCTCCTCCCAGCTCACCCTCACCACCCCACAGGCAAAGCCACCCTCACCACTGTCACACACCTTCTTGGTATTCCGACCCATGAAGTGTGTGTCAGTCGAGGCTCATGCATCCAAAATCTCCCCCCCATCCAGCTCCCCCTTAGGCTCACTCCCATCCTGACAGGGCCCACTCCATGCTCCACTCCATGTCAGGTACACTGGATGTCTTTGCCACGATCATGACCACCTGTCTGAAGCCCCATGCCAATGCAGAGTCCTGGCATGACTCGGATCTTGTGAACCCAAACCACAGGTGCCGGGTGGCAGAGAGGGAATGTCCTGCATCATGGCCATCCTCTGGCAAACTGGCCTGCCACATGCTCCAAAGGCAATAGCGCCTCACCCTTTTCACCAAGATGAGATCCCCAATCCAAGGGCACATATCTGCGGCATGTGACAACTCTGCAGGACACATAGAAATCTGAAAGGACCTTGCCGAGCCAGAAGCAGTGTGTACCTCCCCTGTCCCCTCCGAGCCCACAGCACTGCATGATTGTCTCTGTACCCCTATAGGCCACCCCCCCAGCACTTGTCTGCGCCTAACACCATCTGCCCTTGACGTCAAGTCCTACTTACCTTGTACAGCACTTCCAGCCGCCACTTCCCCTTGCACTTCATTGTGCCACCCACCCCTGCACTTGCGTGACATGAATGACACCAGCACCAGTAGGATTGTTGACTGGCATCCCCTTCTGCCCCACCACCCCTCAGTGCTCCGCTGTACCTTCATACATTACTTGACCGGTGCTTCACGAATGCAATATGAATCCTTTACAGGTGATGGGGAGGTGGAATCACATTGTTTACTGCATTTTGTTGATGTAGACAAGGCACTGTGCATCGTTGCCAATTTGGACTAGCAGATCCATGTACAACATGTATACTTATGGATGTGACGATGCAATGTCAGGACCAGAGTGGTTGAAATCCAAAAAAGTAGCCCTCCTCTCCCTCTTCACTTGGTGGCTATGTCACATGCCATGTGTGTGATGGCATGTGCCTTTGACATGCCAATCACCGGCCAATGTGTGATGGCAGTGCTAGGCAGCAAGGTGAGCAGGCGTTGCTCTCCAATCTGTACATTGTATGCCCTGAGCCTCCCCTACAGACCCAGTGATGGTGAATGCATAGGAGGTCTCCCAGTCATGTTGGACATGTGTCGTAGAACTACTGCCTCTGTTGTTCATCAGCCCTTGTTGCATGCCATGGTGCTAATGCCTGTTTCCATTTTTCTCTTTCATGTCTTTGCAGGGGACGAAGCACTTGTTGATGCTGGGGATGTGGTGGTGGAGCCGTCCCAGGAGGGCAACCCGGGCCGACCTACCACAAGTGAGGGACGTGGTGTGTTTGTGGGTGAAAACCCACAAGTGCTGCAGGCCGTGCTGTCGAGGGGTGTCTCTGGGGGTTCCTCCCCCGAGCAGTATTCAGGTGTAGACTCGGAGGATGACACCTATGTGCAGTCGCAGGTGAGTGTTCTTGGGAGAGAATCTCCTCTGTCCGACCCACCTGCAGCCGGGCCATTGCCCTCAATGGGGATGTCAGTGTCGGCAGATCAGCCTCCGGTGGTTACGGATGCAGGGCCACACCACCCAATCTCTGATCCTGTTCCTGGGGCTGCAGATCAGAGAGGGAATGCAGTCCTGCAGCCTGAGGCCTTGCCGGCACAGCAAGGCGCAGTCCGCCTTGCCCCAGGCAGGTGTGGTGCCCGTCAACGTGGTGGCCGTATGCCACCTGGCAATACCGTTTGGGAGCAATCCATCTACGGTATGGCCACCCAACAGGCAGCATCATCCGAGATGATTGCACAGGCCATGGATAGGGTGGCCACTTCCATTGTCCCCCCAGAAAGGCTGATGGAGCGACTGGAGCAGGCTACAGAGTCCATCTGCCAGGCACACAGGGAGGATATGTTGGCGTCCAACATGGACAGGCGGGCGGCACTGGCGACTCTGCGGGAATCACTTTCCATGGAGTCCCAGCGCCACAGGGAAGGCCTGAGGGAAGAACTCCGTCACCTCAGGTCGACCCTGTTAGAGCTTGAGGCTTCATCCCATAGAAGGACAGAGGAGCAGCTGGAGCGTCTGACACGGACGCTCTCGGCCGAGATGCAGGCAACTCGTGCGGAGGTCAGGTCATCCCGGGAGTTACTGCATGGGGACCTCCGCATGATTATAACCCAGAACCAGAACTACCAGACCCGCCTGCTTGCAGCCATGGAGGAGCAAACTCGTGCTTTGCGTGGGCTGCCTCCCATTGTCACACCATCTTCTGAGGCAGCTCCCCCACCTCCAGAGTCAGCTGCAGGGTCTGGCCAGAGCCATAGCGACTCATCTCCCACAACAGAGTAGCCGTGTGGGCCACGAGCCTATGGGGTGTTTTCCTTTCCCATGATCCACACAGGTGGATTGTGGCGTGCATCCTGTCCTCGGACCTCATAGGTGCCCCCCCCCCCCCGCCGGCCCTTTCATGGCCATTTTTTCTCATTTTTATTTTTATTTTGCAAGAGTGTTGCCTTGTGTGGGTACCTGGGCATACACTGTATTGTGGCTGGGCACATGCAGGCTTGTCCTGAGTTTGGTTTCGATGCTTGGGTAGCAGACATCCACACCCCTCCTGCTTCCGTTTCCATGGGCTTGCAAAGGGTGTGCCCAAGTGACAGCAAATTACACGGTGACATTGGACTCCCATGAGCTGTTGGCCAGTCCATAGTCAATACTGTGTAGACATTCATAGTGTTCATTGTTGTTGCACCTAACTATGCATGATGGTTTGATATGTGCCTCTACTTACATATGTTGCTCATGTTTTGCAGGTATTTCACACAGATCTTCACAAGGGCATACTCTCTGGAGTCAGACTACATGTCGGTAGATGTGCACTGACACTTTTGCATGGCGCCATCACTGTACATCTGGACGGTGAGGACATACCAGCAGAATCAGGTAATGAGACTACCATTGATTACATGCAATGTGTCTTGTTTGGGTGGGCTTCAGGGTGGGTTGGCGTGTAATTTGATTGAAAATACTCTTACACAGGTGTGTAGTAGTGGCTCCAGGGCGGTTAGCTGCTCAAGTGCGGCTATGTTCCATTTGGGGCACTGCTATTTGTGACACTGGTGTCATGTTGTGATGGCCAGTTTGTTTGCTGTCACATACCATGACATGGTGTCCTCAGTGGCGGGACTGTGAAGGGAATGGGTGACATGGCAATGTTGTCATGTAGTGAATCGCCTGTGGCAATGCATATTAGATTGATGGAGTTGTGTCTTTGCGTTGTGATGCATTGCTGGTGTATGTGTAGCTAGGGGTGCACACATATTGACACTTCCATGTTAACAATCTCAGGCTGATGTGTATCTGACTGTTTATTGTCAAGTAATTTTCAGACATTGTCAGGTAGTGTCATCATTGATTGGCAGATGGTATGTGCCAGAGCAGTGTGCACTAGCCAGCACTGTGATTCCTAGGTGAAGAAGTTGGCCACCAGTTGCGTACGGGCTGCCTCCCCCCGTGCCCTTTCCCCTCCCATGCGCAGCGGGCGTGCATGTGGTTGTGGATGTGGGGGCACCACCATGTCCACGGGCAGGCCCCGGCGTGTTGCAACGTTGTGCAGGACACATGCTGCCACTATGATCCTGCACACTATTCGGGGAGCATATAACAGCTGCCCGCCAGAACGGTCAAGGGAGCGAAAGCGTGACTTCAGCACTCCGAATGTGCGCTCCACTATGCCCCGTGTTGCAATGTGGGCTGTGTTGTACCTTACCTGGGGTGGCGTGGTGGGGTTCCGGATTGGGGTCATCATGTGGGGGCTGATAGGGTAGGCACTGTCCCCTGCGGAGGTGGTGATGGGTATCATTAGTGGTGTTGTGTCATGACCCAGTATCTGACATGCATGCATGTGCAGTGGCATTCATGCTCACCAAGCAGCCATGTATCTCCATGCTGGCCAGCCTCTAGGTCCCGGCATAGGGTAGACATTCTGTAGATGAAGCTGTCGTGGGTGCACCCTGGATAGTTGGCATATACTGATGTGATTATTCCCTTGGCATTGCATACAACTTGCACGTTGATGGAATGCCAGTGCTTGCGGTTTCTATAGATGTGCTCTGTTGCCCTGGGTGGATGTAGAGCCACATGTGTGCAGTCAATTGCACCAAGCACTTTGGGGAATTGAGCCACACCATAGAATTCCTGGATGCACGTCTGCCTTTCTGCATGAGTCCTGGGGAGATATATGTGCCTGCGGACTGATGGCCGTGCAGTGATGATGTTCAAGACCTGGTGTAGGCAGCGTGACTGCGTGGCCTGTGACACACCACCCACTATGGCACTTGTCCGCTGAAAGGATCCAGTGGCCAAGAAGTGCAGTACATTCAGGACCTTCTGCAGGGGGCTGAGTGCTTGGGAGCACAGGGTGGGTGATGTGAGGTCATCCTCCCACTCACTGACCAGGTCCAGTATGATGTGTGCTGGAAACCTGTACCTCCCATACACCTGGTCATCAGGCATCCCGAATAGGCTGGTTCTGGGTGTGAATATTCTGGCCCTGACTCTCCTCCTCCTCCTCCTTTGGTAGCCCACTGCCACTGCTGCTAGGAACGGTATGTTCATCCTGGCATCTGGCTTGTTTATTGAAAAGTGCGCAAATTAATGCCTTGCGCGTGTTGTAGGCGAGCGTGTGAGCCTCGCACCCCTGGAATCGAGTTCCCTCTCCAATCGCGTGTGGAAATTCCCACGCAGCAGGCATACAGGTGCGCTGACGTACTTGCTTGTGTAAGTGGCCGCGCGCCCCTGAAATACACGTACTTAGGCCAATGGCGCGTACGCGCACTTTTGGCCAATTACACGCGATGAAATACACGTACATAGGCCAATGGCGTGTACGCGCACTTTTGGCCAATAACACGCGATGACACTCTGACGTGCAGTATTTCCACGTGTGCTCCGTCTTCACGTGCTGAGTGGGGAACGCCCGTGCGGATCACGTCAGACGCGCTTACGCGATGAGGGACTCTGGTCCAATAGAATCGCGTATGCGTGCTGACGCACTTACGCGCTAAGGGCCTTTCCTCGGATTTCACGCTGACGTGCAGGAATTTCACGTGCCAAATCACTCCGTATCAAGCTGGCCACCCGAAAACACACGGAACACCACGCTCCTGCCCCGAAGGCCGAGTTACTGCCCCCCCAGTGCCCTGAGCAGCCTCCCACGTGCTATCTGCTGCTGCCTGCCTGCCTGCCTGCCTGCTGCCACCGTGCCCTGCCATTTGGTGCCTGCACATCAGCCATCTGCAGGGGTCCACTTGCTGTGTCCACCCCTGCTGGAACTGAAGACTCCCAACTGGGATTACATCGCTCCACAGCCCAGCCCCAGGACCCAGTTGCCCACCCACACCTGCCTCTGGGGTTGCCATGTCGGGCACTTCTACATCTGGCACCAGTGGCAACCCCAGGCCAGAGGGGCAGAGGGGCACCAGCTTCACTGCCACCGAAGTTGGTGTCCTGGTGGAGCATGTCCTGGGGCAGTATGATGCCCTCTTTGGATCGTCCCGCGCCAGCAAGGAAGGACGGGAGAGGATCTGGGCCGACTGTGTGGTTGCCATCAACGCGGAGGGGGTGGCAACCCGCAACGTCTTGAAGATCAAGAAGCGCTGGGAGGACTTGAGGTCCAGGACCCTTGTGAAGGCCCGGCGCCTCGTGGAGGGGGGCCGGGGCCACATGAGTTCCATCCAGAAGAGGGTCCTGGAACGCGTACGCCCAGCGCTCCACGCCCAGATCCTTGAGAGGGAGACCCGTCTGGAGTTGAGCGGTAAGTGTCCAAGCATCACTGTGTGAGACAGGGCATGTTGCGGTGTGCTGGTTCTATGATACTTGCCTGTATGTGTGCCATGGGCCATGTATGCATGTATGTGTGCTGGGACATCATGGTAATGCATGTGCGACCAGTGATGTGTGACCCACATGGTTGTTGCATGTGTTGAAATGCGGCATGGGGAGCACTATGCAGATTTGGGACATGAGAGCATGCCAGTCTCTGTACCTGGACATGGATGGGGGTGAAGGATGGGTGCTGATGCCAGGTACATATATGGTAGCCATGTCTGTGTGCCTGACCTGCATGTCTGTGACTTGTGCATGCCATGGATGCATGACTCATGTGTGTGACAATGCACAGATTCAGTGACGCACCCAACTTACCCTTGTTTTGCCTGTGTTCGGTGTGATTGGGGCCAGATGGATGTGACTGAGGTGAAGTGTGTGCATGTGATATGCATGAGCCATGATGCATGTGAGTTACATATCATTGAATGTTTCAAGAGTCAATTGGACATGCATGGAAATGTGCATGGCATGCACCATGCCTGTTACTGTGTGTGTTTTGCCTGGACTGACCCATGTGTTGCGGAGGGACATGATGGAAGTGTACTTTGACAGGGGTGCTCATCTGCTATTGCTTCCTGTCTAGGGGACCATTGTACAGTAGCCTGATGCTTGTGTCCTTTGTCTCCCTCTACGCAGCGGCTAGTGAAGAAGAGGGCGGAGACGGCGCTGTGGAGCAAGGCGGCGATGATGCCCCCACGGCTGCAGCGGAAGGGGTGGGTGAGCCCCCACAGGGGCCTGCTACGGCGGGAGACGGTGAGGAGCCATCCAGGTTGGTGGTTTGCACAGAGGAGGAGGAGGCCGACACTGGTGCACACATGGGGCCTGGTGGGAGCATCCCTGCTGGTGCAAGTGGTGCAGTCCAGGGCCAGGGGCAGGAGGCAGCACAGGTCACCGTGGAGGTGCCTGTGCATGTCGCTGTCCCTGACCCTGTGAGTGCACCACCATGCACCAGCGGGGATGCCCCGTCCCAGGCCCGTCCGCAGGTAGTGGGGATGTCCATGTCAACTGACTCCCCTCCACCTGCGGCCGTGGGAACCCCTGGCCGCGTGGAGCAGGTCCTGATTGGGGTCGCGATGCGCACGGCTGTGATTCGTGATGCCGTGCGTGCTTCCCGGGAGGAGCACGCACGTCATCACGAAGTGCACCGTGCCTACGTGGCCCAATTGGGATCGGCCATGTTCGGGGGGTTCCTGCATGTGTTGGCCAATCTGACGGCCCTCTCCTCCTCTGTGCAGGCTATCCACCGGTCGTTCTCCTTGCCGTCTTCCGGCCCAGATGCCACCATGGCCCCCTGTGGACCTGCCCCGACCAATGCAGCGAGCTCGGTGGGGATCCCATCCCTGCCGCAGTTGGGAGTCGGAGGTCCAGCAGGGGTGGACGACACAGCAAGTGGACCCCAGCAGATGGAAGATGTGCCGGCATCATCGGGCAGGGCACGTGCACGACGGCGTCGGTGGTTACCATCAGCCTGGATGCCGTCGTGCTGGCAGAGGCAGTGGCGTCGGAGGCAGCAGCGGGCTCGACGTGGGAGGCATCATGGCTCAGGGCCATCAAGATCGGAGGGGCAGGCATCGGCCGGAGGGCAGGGCAACCCTGGCATGGCAGTGTGTTCCGTGTGGGAGGAGTTCGGCCAGCGGATAGGTGCGGAGCGGCAGCGGGCGGAAGAGGAGCGGCTCGCCATGGCCAGGGCGGAGATCTCCATGCATCAGGCATTGAGGCGGGCTGAGTGCCTCGAGGAGGCTCGCAGGGAATTTGGTGAGCACATGGGGTTGTCCCTGCGAGACCTCGGGGCCAGGACTGAGTCCCGCCTCCAGGACATTGACATGGAGTTCGAGGATGCCCTGGCCAGCATCACCAAGTGAGCCGCAGGACTAGCCCGCTGCCTTTGTATATAGTTTTTTAGTTAGTTAGTGCTAGGTTTCCTTTATTTCTTTTTATTATTTTGGACCGCTTGGACAATGGCCACTTCTTTGTACATATTTTTTTAATTAGTTAGTATTAGGTTTCATTAGTGGTGTTGGGCTCATGGACCCTTGAACAATCCTGTATATATTGTTATTTTTTGGGAGGTACATTTTTTAACTTTCATATTGTTTACACCATGTCGTAATGGTTTTTCTTTCATTTCATACTACATGTGTTTACTTTGGACAAAATCTATTGATTTTTCTATCCTTTGTTTTTTGGTTTCTCATTTTTGTTCCCGGACATGGACCTTTTATTTGCTTTGCCAGATAGTTGTATTAGTTTACTTGATATTTTTTGTAATACATTTTTATATTATCTTACACTTGTGTCATTTTTTCTTTGGTTTCTTACATGTCATGATATGGGTTTTGACATTCACTTGCACCCATTGTGTATGTGTGTGTGGCGGACATGTGTTCTTTTGCATACTTGCCTTTGGGGTTGTGTCATGTGATTGCATTCACTATGTGGGTGCATGCAATCCTTGCCTGGGTGTTTGTGCTGGGTATGCTGGCCATTACTGCCATTATTGTGTATCGTCAGGACCAGGGGCCAGGGGGACATGGGTGGGGGCATGGTGGAGGGTGCCCCTGGTGGATGGGGGGTGGGGGGTGGTGGGAGACATGGGTGGGGGCCTGGTGGAGGGTGTCCCTGGTGGATGGGGGGTGGGGGTGGTGGGAGACATGGGTTGGACATGGGTGGGGGCCTGCTGGCAGGTTCCCCACAGTGCTGGGGGTGGGGGTGGTGGGAGACATGGGTGGGGGCCTGGTGGAGGGTGTCCCTGGTGGATGGGGGGTGGGGGGTGGTGGGAGACATGGGTGGGGGCCTGGTGGAGGGTGTCCCTGGTGGATGGGGGTTGGGGGTGGTGGGAGACATGGGTTGGACATGGGTGGGGGCCTGCTGGCAGGTTCCCCACAGTGCTGGGGGTGGGGGTGGTGGGAGACATGGGTGGGGGCCTGGTGGAGGGTGTCCCTGGTGGGTGGGGGGTGGGGGGTGGTGGGAGACATGGGTGGGGGCCTGGTGGAGGGTGTCCCTGGTGGATGGGGGTTGGGGGTGGTGGGAGACATGGGTTGGACATGGGTGGGGGCCTGCTGGCAGGTTCCCCACAGTGCTGGGGGTGGGGGTGGTGGGAGACATGGGTGGGGGCCTGGTGGAGGGTGTCCCTGGGGGGTGGGGGTGGTGGGAGACATGAGCAGGTGTGCAGGGTAGTTCCCTGTGGTGTGTGCTGCCTGCAGGGGCCGTGGAGGGTGTACAGGTAATGCCTGGGAGCACACAGCCATTTCGCGTGTGCAACTTCCCGCGCACCCCTGAAATCCACGTAGCCGGCCATTTCGCGTGTGGAACTTCCCGCGCACCCCTGTAATCCACGTAGCCGGCCTTTTCGCGTGTGCAACTTCACGCGCACCCCTGCAATCCACGTACCCGGCCATATCGCGTGTGGAACTTCCCGCGCACCCCTGCAATCCACGTACCCGGCCATATCGCGTGTGGAACTTCACGCGCACCCCTGGAATCCACGTAGCCGGCCATATCGCGTGTGGAACTTCCCGCGCACCCCTGCAATCCACGTAGCCGGCCATATCGCGTGTGGAACTTCCCGCGCACCCCTGGAATCCACGTAGCCGGCCATTTCGCGTGTGGAACTTCCCGCGCACCCCTGTAATCCACGTAGCCGGCCTTTTCGCGTGTGCAACTTCACGCGCACCCCTGCAATCCACGTACCCGGCCATATCGCGTGTGGAACTTCCCACGCACCCCTGCAATCCACGTACCTGGCCATATCGCGTGTGGAACTTCACGCGCACCCCTGGAATCCACGTAGCCGGCCATATCGCGTGTGGAACTTCCCGCGCACCCCTGGAATCCACGTAGCCGGCCATATCGCGTGTGGAACTTCCCGCGCACCCCTGCAATCCACGTACCCTGCCATATCGCGTGTGGAACTTCCCGCGCACCCCTGTAATCCACGTACCCGGCCATATCGCGTGTGCAACTTCCCTCGCCCCCCTGAAATCCACGTAGCCGGCCTTTTCGCGTGTGCTACTTCCCTCGCACCCCTGTAATCCACGTACCCTGCCATATCGCGTGTGGAACTTCCCGCGCACCCCTGTAATCCACGTAGCCGGCCATATCGCGTGTGGAACTTCCCGCGCACCCCTGAAATCCACGTACCCGGCCATATCGCGTGTGCAACTTACCGCGCACCCCGGTATGCACGCACACGTTTATTTTTTCTCTCTGCGCGTGTGTGTGTTTGTGGGTACCCCTTTGTACGTCTTTTGTCCTGGAGGGCCACAGTATTGGACATTGATCATGTCTGTATATAGGTGCTATTTGTTGGCGCACCTTTTAGCGCACATTTCTTGCAGGCGCAGAGACGCTACCGCCTGCTTTCTTGTGGCGGTCGTGTTTGTGCCTGTTTGTGCCTGTGCGCTGCTTTGAGCGTGCGCTTTTTTGCCCTATTCTATTCCATGAATACGTGTTGTATGCGAGCGTGTGGGCGTTCCGCGCACTTGCCTCCTAAACTTTCCCCGTGCCGCCCACATTCTTCCCCATTGCGAGTGTTGTGCCCCATTTTATTCCCCATTCCGAGTGTCCCGCCCTGTGTCCCGCCTACTTTAGAGCTGTGCGCTGCGCTCGGAGTGATGGCGCAGTGGCCGTGGCGCACGACGTTGGTTGACCTGTGCGCCGGCCTGCGCCGCGCGTTTTCTCCGCGCACGTCCTCTGCTTTTCTTGCGCAGGGACTTCCATGAATCGACGTGCGCTGGTTTCCCTGCGCTTTGCGCTGATTTTCGGCGCAGCGCACGTATTGGCCCCTCTGCGCCGGGATTTTCGGCGCACATTTATTCCATGAATCGGCCTGCAAGTATCTATGGCCTCGCCGGACAAGGAAAACTTGCCTTCATGTATGCACACGCGCGTTGCACCCGTGTCAAGTAAGAAGGAATATTCTTTACCCCCTATGACAACATTCACCCTAGGTTCCCTATTAGGGTCTGGTGCCACTGATAGGGTAGAGCACATCAGGGCTCCCAGTGAGCTGTCCTAGTTCATATATAAATTCGGCCCACTGTACACTTGTGGATTCGCTCCATTCCCAGTGTTGCCTCCCCTTCCGGAGTTTGTGCCCTGGAAATGTTGCAGTGGTGCCTGTTGGGATTACCCTTGAGGCAAATTTCCCATGTTCGGCGGTTGAACCCCTTGTTGTGCACCTTGCTGCATGCCTGGCGCTTGCTTGCTGCTGCACCGTGTGATTCTGTGCATCACCCTGTTGTGGGATTGCAGGTGGATTCGCCATGCCTGCACCCATTCCTTGGCTATTTTGCCACATGCCTTGACTTCTGAACGTGCGCACCAAATGCCCTGTCATTCCACACAGTTGGATTATTTGTCCATTTGACATATCTGGGTTGCTCATTTGGACATTTTGAAACCTCCTTGATTACTCTGCCATCCTCTTCCTCTAAATCCTCTTCCCCTCGGGTACAGTCCTACGTTACACTGGTTGTTCTGCTGTGGATTAGCCACCTGTTGCATGTTCTGTTCAGCTGGGTTAGTTAGCATGGCTCCTTCAAGAACATACTTCAATAATTTTTTTTGCACGAGCTTCGCTTCCTCACCCTTTCGAGTTGCCTCCTTTTTCGATTCTTTTCTTGCAACAATCTACAGTAATGTGCGATAGTTAACTGTATTTCAGCCCAAGGTTTAGCCTCAATTCCTACCAATTTCTTGAGCTGTTTCTGCACTGGTTCTGGCAACCGTTGGCACAATATGTGATAAAACACCGGTATAGATTTCGTCCAAGATTCATGCGTTTCAAGCACCCGCTCGTCTTGGAAATTCTGGATATAAATCAACGGATCTTCTGACTCCTTAATTTTTTGAGTCATTATAGCTCCCATATTGGAAGTGTCTGGGTAAAGCATTCGTAGTTCAATCCATACTGCTGCTCTGCAATTATAAAATTGCGCTCCGTCGTGTGCAGTGTTAATTGTGGTTACACCAGTGTACCCTGCCCGTGTCCACACATCGTCTGTTCTCTCACCAAGTATGGCAATTAGGAAACCTTTAATGTCCCCTATTGCGAGCGTGACTCCCCCCACCATTTTTTCTAACTCATGAGTCCACTTCCCGGCTCCCGATGTCAGCATTGGAAGCTTGTTTTTCAGGTTTTCTCGATCCATGTGAGGCCATGGAATATATTGCGGTCTTGCTCCCCCCTTTTCTAGTAGCGGGAATTGGAATGTGCAGCCTTCTTTCTCTTCTCTTATGGCTCTCCTGTCTATCGCTGGGGTAACATTCCCACATTGCCACCTGCCAGGCAATGTCCTCAACCTGTCTGCATAAGGCGGCAACGACACCCCCCTCTGACCATGGGGTGTTCCTTCACAACGGTAAGACTGTGTGTCCTTGGTGCAGACTCGCTAGCATCTGACCATCGTACCCCTTTATCCCTTGGGAGACCCTTTTCACCCTTTCTCCCTTCTTCATTTGTCTCGCACTCCGTATCCTCTCCGGAGTCGGACATTGATTGTTCCCAATTGACGCAACTCCTTGTGTCATCATCGTTTTTACTGATTTCTAATCTGTCCAGGGACAGTTTCTTACTCCCACTACTTCGGGTGACATCCTCAGTGTCGTAGAGCTGAGTGCTTTCCAAGCGCTCGTCTTCCCTCTCTCCTTGGGATATTTGTTCTAGTCCCATTTCATCATATATTTAATCGATCGTTTCCCAGATGCTTCTGGTGTCGAAGTCATCTTCAATATTTGCCCTAGCTGTGCCTGGTACTGAGTCGTGCACAGGAAAGAATTCTTCATTGTCTTCCCAGTCTACAACTGGATCGGGTTTTTTAACTTCCCTCTCCAAATATTCGAGATTGCGTGCCCTCTGTCTGCGCTTGCGTTCAATATCATCATCAAATTCTTTGCGTTTCCTCGCCTCTTCTCTGACCTTATCTTCTTCCCTTCTCCTTTCATTTCTACGTTCATCTGCCATTCGAACTTCCTTCTCCCTTCATCTCCTTATCCTTTCTTCACGTACCCTTTGCTCTTCTTCCAACCTTTGCTCTTTGAGTCTGTCTTGGCCATAGCTGTTTCTGTCTGTCTTGGTCATAGGCCGCTCTCTGTTTGGGATCGAGCTGCTTTTCTTGCTCTTCGCGATATAGTTGTTCTCGCCTCAGCCTATCTTTCCTTCTTATCTTTTCATCCCTTCTTTCCTTCTCTTTCTCCCTTCTCTGTGCCTCATCTAACCTCTCTTTAGGTCTCACATCATCATCTTTTGCTAATGCTATCTCATCAGTTCTGTCTCCACTTCCTTTCCATTTCTTTCCCTCTCTTTCCTTATGGAGAGATGCACTTGGCTGTCCTTGGTCCTTCCTTTCATCATCGCGCCTCTCCTTGTCCCTCAGGACTGCGGAGGTGTAACGCTCACCTGATTCCCACGGAGGCGCCGACCTGTTCTGGACTGCTACAACTTCTTCCACGGTAAAGCATAGTGCTTGGAAGATGGACTGGACTGGACCCCCAAACCTCGTCTGTCTGGCCCGTAGAATAATCCTTCTGTAGATGGGAAAAGGGAGTTAACTGTCTGCTAGATTGTGTGTGAGATTCCTCCCTTTTTCCCCTTCTCACCCTCCTCGAACCCTAGCTGTGCCTTCCGCAGACTCTCACCTTAATTTCTGTATGGACGAGCTCTCCATCCTGCTTCTGACGCAGGGGCGCGTAGATTTCCAGTTACTTCACTGGATCTCGGATTTGGCGAGGGTTCGATGTCTGCTTGTCTTTACCAAAATGCTGCCGTAAGTATATAGTTCAAAAGATCAAGTCTTATTTGTCCCTTGGCCTTTGTTTAATTTTCAGGGACTAGGTGAGGAATCCGTGTGGAGGAATGGATTCGCCGAGGTAAACTCAGGTGAGTACTTTTAATGAAGGTGTGCCATAGTGGTTTGCTCCGACACCTTAATGAGTGTGTCTTATTTCCCAACAAAATTCAGGTAAGGCTTAAGGTGAGTAATCTGTCCTTTTGCAATTAGTTCGTTGCTCACCTTGTTTTGTCCTTTTTCTCTGTAGGTCTTGAATGCAACCGATGTCGCCTATGGGCGCTGAAAGGGTTGCCGGCGCCACGTGAAGGTAAGTGGAAGCGGCGCGGCAGCGTGAGAAGCGGAGCGCTTCTAACTATTGTCTTTCTTTTCCGTTGGTTCTGGGATGCGGCCGATGTCGCCTATGACCGCTGAAGAGCTAGACAGCGCCACGTGAAGGTAAGTGGAAGCGGCGCTGCAGCGAACGATGAGATGCGTTTCTAACCCTTGACTTTCTTTTGCAGGATCGACGGAGTGAAGAATCCGGATGCTGGATGAAGGTAGGTAATGCCCTAATGCTTGCCTTTCTCTCCTTGCAGGTGTTCCAGGTGCTGGCGGGCGAGGCAGGAGCCAGGAAGCAGGAGCCGACTCGGTGAGCGTCCTGCTGCAGATGCAGAATAACGCGAAGCACATGTGGCCATCCAGGCATGGTTTAAATAGCCTTGGAAGAGCTTCAGGTGAGTGTTCTTCCATTGGCCCCACCCAAGTAAGAAAAGAGTTCCTGAAAGAAAATAGTTCCTCCCCAGCCTTAGTTGGCTTGGAGCTTCAGACAGCATGGTCTGCCTCGGGTGAGTATGCAGCATGGTCTGCCTCAGGTGAGTTCACCCAAGCATTACCATATGTTCTGCCATGATGAGCCTGGTGCCTATGGCGCCAGGACAGATGCCTTTTATGAGCCTGGCGCCAAAGGCACCAGGACAAGGTCCAAAGAGCCCCTATAGGGGTTTGATGGGTCCTGCTTGGTGAGTATGAAGTCTGCTTCCGGGGACGCTGGGCCTGACCTGGCTCCTTGGGAGCAGGCATCATGACAGGAGGTAAGATTCTTATCCTAACCCGTCCCTTTATTTTTGTCACTACTGTACGTAGGTGACTCATACGCGGGGTTGCTATACCGTGTGGCTGCTTTAAGCTCTCTTAAAGGGTAGAGTACCTTAGGCTTACTTCCCTCGGTTTCTGTTTCAGGCGGGGCAGGTGGCATTATAGGCGTCTCACCCCCCTCTGTGTATACATTTAATATCCATTCTGCAGGTGGCTCTTCATCTTTTGTTCGAACAGTTTCCAAAGTTCTAGAACAGCAAGGCGTTTCTCTAGCTTCTTGCCTGTATATGTGGCATGCAAGTAAGTCGTCATATGCTGTAAGGCGGCTTTAGATAAGGACCAATTTTGTGGCCACTGCATAAACATCTTGTGGGCGGTACCCTTAACCCACTCGGTACTATATTTCTTAAGTTTGGGTGCATGTTTCGGCAGTTGCTTACATAAGTGTGCTAACAGAGTAATGTCTTCCATGCTTAGATCTGTTCTATTTTCCTCTTATACAACACTTCAATGCTTTCATGCAACTTTACCACTGTCAACAATATGAGCGAGCACCAAACACTGCAAGCTCCAATCCAATTTTTTCCCGCCAAAACTTTTATATCACCAATTTACTCAAAAACATCAATTTGTGTGCTATCTCCACTCAACTATAGAATCGTGTAAAAATCCTACTCAGTTCTCAACAACAAACTACAGAATTTCTTACACGTGACACACAACAGAACACATACGACAGACACTTGAGAGACTAGACAGACACCAGCTGGGCACAAATATCTCTGCCTCTAATTTGTACCCCGACATGGAGTTTAAACGAACCCCGTTCCCGACGTCTTTAAACGTGGTGGTAGCCTAATCGTCCCCTATTATGTGGGGCTCTGAGTTCACGTTTCTTCTGATCGCTATATTAAAGCACAGGAATAAGGCGTATCCTCTCTCTTTCTCTCAGGTGTCCGCCCTGGTATCCTCTCTCTTCTCAGGTGTCCGCCCTGGTAATCTGTTTCTTCTTGGATGTCTACCCCGGTATCCTCTCTCTTCTCGGGTGTCTACCCCGGTAACCGCTAATTATTTTAATTATTCTTGAGTCATTATCCCCTTATGTATATATATATACAGTCTTCTCTACTTCTGATCATTTGGTTTTATCTGTCTCCCTTTTGTTCTTCCCTTACTTCTCTAATGCCTATGACATTTGCCAAAGCATTACATTTTTGTTTCACTCACCGCTCGCATCGTTCCTCTTTGGACTTCGGGATCACTGCCTCCGTTACCGCCTCCTTCAGTCTTTCACCTGATCTGCTGCCCATAGGGATAGAAGGGTTATGTTTTTAAAACTGGTCAGTTCAGGCCCACTGCAGTTTTGGATCAATTTAAAGTAACATTGTCCACGGGAAGCTTCACAGTCTACTCAGCCGAAAGGCGAAGGACTCGTGATATTGCCGAAGACCTAAAGTTACTTTGTGTCGTCGGTCAATAGGTGTCTTATTTTAATCAATAATCAATAATTGATGGTCATAACCATCCTCTCCGCTACCAAGTGTAAAGGAGGGCAGAGCGACCTCTGACGGGCCCATAGGATCAGAGATAGCTGCACTTTGAGGTGGATGGGGTGCAGGATTCTCTTACTCCAAAACCAATCAAATAAGGACGACTTAATGGTTTGGCAAAGGGGAGTCCGTTTAATGAAAGTAAAAAAAAAGGGGAAACATGGAAATCAACAGTGATGCGATAGTCCGTCACGCTTCAACTCCCAAAATCTTAATTCAGACAACAATAGTTATAGCAAAAATGTGTCATCATTGACGTGTAACACTCAAAAGTTTGTCATACAATTCTATTGGTCGGAAAAGGTAACTTAAGTATAGGTGTTATATCTGTATATGGTAATGGAGTGTGAGGATTGAATAACTCTTATCGGGTGGGCGTCTACGCCCCTCCCTCTCCATCACTCATTTAAAACGTCACTAAAAGTGTGATGTTTCATTGGTTCTACTAGCTATAGGACCTTAGATAATTGGGCCTCCTGTGATTGGGCTGGCTACAACTCTAAGCATAAATCTTCACTTTAATTAGCAGCATGCAGAATGTTCACCCAGATGCGGTATGCCCCAAGATTCACCCTGCCTCCCTTGCATCAATCAGTACTTTTAGGGCTATGTGTCAATTAGTTGGCTGAGGATGGCCTCGAAACTGTAGCTTCTTGTCGTGAAAAGTTATGGTATCTTCTACTTTGGGTGACATCAGACGTTGGTACCTCTTCACGCTCGGCTGGCCACTTGTTGGCACACCGTGAATCTGCTTCTTTTCCCTTCTATTTGTGCATTTAATTCTCCTTCGGGCCTGCCACCTGCATGGGCCTCCTTATCTCGACCTTCACAGGGCAGGCTGTTCTTCTCTCAAGTTTCGTTTCTCTGAGGTTACTGTCCGCCTCCCTCTCTTGGTTTGACCTCGTCTTCCCAGGCATGAGCTGCCACTTGCTGAGTTTCGATTCCGCTCTTCCGTCTGGCTTTGTGCTGGCATACGAATCCTGGCCTGTTTGACCCCTAGTAACCTGAGTTAATTCTGCTTTTGCATAAAGTGGATTTGCACTTATATAATGTGCTTCATTGAGGTAGATATATAGTTGGCGCATGCCGCTCTATTCTTCTACTAAGCATAGCAAGCAGTACTGTTTTCTTAGCTTCTTCCGTTCCAAGCATATGTACAGGCGTTAGCTAGTTGCATATTTTCATCCGGCTTTACAGGTTAAATCTCTGGCTGGTTCTACATCGCCTCTCCTTGTAAGTTCATTATATCCTTATTTATCTCATTTTGTCTTAATGTGCCATTTTTTGGTTGTTGTTTATTTCATCTGTACGTCTGTCTGGGCTCTTGTGATGTCACTATTCGCCTTCAATTAAGGCAATTTGGGTCTCTTCTGGGACAGTTTGTAAGTAGTCTTCATTTTGTTTCAGCTGCTGGTACGGTTGTCTCAACGGATACCGTACTGCCCATGGTTGTCCGGTTATTGGCATTTCAATGGGCATTGCTCTTCTGATGGGCACTGGGCAGAGCCCTAGTGCAACTCTCTGCTGGTTTATTTGCTCCTCAGACGTCACATATCTTGGCGTGTACGTTCCTGGTACTTCAAAATGGGTGTCTGGAGTACAGGCCATGTCTTGGACCTCCTCTATACCAACACAGCAAGGGCCATACAACCACAAGCTACACAGGGATAGTGGCAACTCTGCTGACCTACTCCAGTATGACCAGGGTGCACATGTTCCACTGCCCGTGTTGCTATTTGTGGTTCTGGTGCCGAGTCTACAATTTCTACTGAGGCTGCTGCAGCGTCTGGTCTTGGTGCTGGTCCTGTGATGTCGTAATACCTTTTGAGGTGCCAGATAGATGAGGAAGGTGTTAATGATGACTTATTTGCTGGATATAGTTCCCAAAAAAACAAACATATCAAACAAGTCTTTGCAATTTTATATATAAAGCAGATAAAACAGTGGTAGGTGCAGCACTTAATTGTATTAATTTTATCACACATGGATTGATAAATGCATTTCTTGTACTGGTAGAAATGCAAATATGCGACTCTTTTCACATAGTGAATGCATTATTCAAATCTGTTTAGTTACTTTTCACTTCCTTCTTGATTGAAAGTAATTTCTCTGGCGTTATTTAATGGCATTACAGTCAGCAACTTGCTCTGCGTAATCTTAACTTCAGCTTTTCGGTTCTTTTTCAGCTCTGGTACTTCAATTCATTGTCTCTTGAGCCTATCTAAAAAGTTCCAGGATAACTGCAAGCCTGTTTACTCTTTGTCAAATGTTGAGGTCCTTCATCTGTGTTCTTCACTTTCCCCTTATCTTTACTCTTGGCCATAGAACGAGTCTGCATACATGTAACATTCTCTCTCGCTTCACTGTGTTGTAGTTGCAGGAGGGTTCAGTGTTTCTCCTTTAGAAACTCATGGTGGCACCAGTAAAGACAGACACACGTGATCACAGTTGAAGGGTGTTTATTAAACTGTATATACAGGTTGAAAAAATGCCTAATCTTCGCCAACATCTAAAATGGAAGCAAGCTATGACCATCAAATAATTATAAGGCAGTCCTAGTGGCGTCTTGTCAAATAAAAGGGCCTATACTATGAAAAACCTATTGACAATACGTACGCTAAATACAAACAAGAGTGCGGGATAGGGTTCATAGGTAGATACAAATGTTCACATATAATAGGTCAGGATGCAGTAGTCTGGTCTCCCTTCCCCACGTTTTTGAGCACGGGACAAGGTAGGACTCTAAAGCACAGCACACGCTTGAGCTGTCTCAAGATAAGCTAACAGTTCCACTCTCAACCTATCAGGGCCTTCGGTGGTTAAGTCACTTTTCTACCAAAAGTTTCTTGTCTTTGAGGACCTGATGTGTTCCCCAAATAATCAACAAATCTTGCATTCTTCTTGGACGTTGGGTGATTTTTCACCCCTGGATCCCCCTCTTCCGGGCTCAGATCCAATATCGGGTTCTTCGGTATTCACGCTTCTCGCTTCCGAGGGTCTGATGGCCTTGTGATATTAAACAAAAGGTTAATAAAAATTTCAAAGTTCTTCTCTGATCGTCTATGCTTGTGTTTGAGTGATAGCTCTTCACCCCTTGGTCCCCCTTTTCCGGGCTCAGACCCTTCTCGATTGTTAGCCTCCCTCTGCCGGGTTCACTATGGATTTCAACACAATCTCATCTGTGACATCTATTTGATTCACAAATCTTAATGTCTTTTTGAACACTTCACTCTGGACATCCCTCTGCTGGGTTCACTCTTGTCAACACACTATCAATTGGGACTTCAGACTTATCCCCCTTTTATCAACATCCCTCGGTCAGGTTCACTCTTGCCAACTTTTCCAATTCATATAGTTTCTTGCACCGCTCTTATAATGCAGGACTCACTTACCTTACCTTTGCTTTATCTTCAATTGTCGGTCTGAGACTTTTGACTGTACATAGGATTTTACTAGACCCCCGTATGACCGCTTTGACTCTATTCTTGCGCCGTTACCAGTGCCTTCTGGTAACAGTAGTTTCCACCATAGGATTGCCCAGAGTTTCTCAAGTGAACACCATGTGGTGTCTGCCTCCTCTGTAGCTGGTTTTCCCCTCTCGTATTAATCAAACAATTCTTTGTACTTTCTTCAATTAGCAGCTTTGCTACTTTTGTTCAAACACAGTTCAGTTTCTTACCGGCTCTCCCCTCGACTCACTGACTGTGATGAACCGCTTGGCTTTTTCTTGTCTCTGGAGTCAGGGCCAATACCACATTGGCAAGCGTCTTCCCTCAGCTTGGTTATCAGCGGAGGAGGGCCTTGTGTACCATTGACATCTGCTGCAACGCACACTGGCTATTGCTCGCGGTCTTACGATTCCTTCTGTAGAGGTTTCACTGGCCTGTCTCGGAAAGGGCAAGGTCGCTTCCCTCCTTGTTACCCTCTCGGTTTGCTCGTCTTTCTCCTCCTCTTGAACTACCATGCTGAGTTAGCTCTCTCTTTGTGCAGTCTATCTTGTGTGAAAAACCTGAGGCGTTTCTCCCTGGGTATTTCTGGGGATGCTTTGTTCAGGTGCCCTGGGGATGGCCATCGCTCTTGGATCCCAACCCAGGAGGCGGACATGCAAGGGAGGATCACCTGGGCAGAAGAGAAGCGCCCTTGGGCGGTATCTCATTTTTTTCAATGCACCCCTGCCCGATATACCAGCAGTGTTTATGGGATGTTGTCACCAAAATCCCATCCCCCCAGCACTTTCCCTTAGGGTAAAAGACGGAGAAACCACAGGGGAACTCCAAATTGCATCTAAAACCCAAAATGAATTTTACCACTCCAAACACTACAACTCCCATAATCCCATTCCCCCTTTGAAATCTGCAAGGACTGGGGTTGAGGATGAGGCAGATGTGAGTCATGTGCCTGACAGCCACTACGGCTAAGGGCGGCTCCTATATTGGCGGCTCCAAGACGTGTCAGCAGGTGTCCGCAGGGGAAGCCAATGAAGCCAGCAGTCAACAGACACAACAAAACTGTAAGTGTGGTATGGGTGGGGTATAGAGCAATTACTCTACTCCAGAAAGCCCCGGCCACTCTACCTTACCTTTCCATAATGTAGACTGCCATAGACTTACACCATGCATACTTAGAGAGATTTGTGACCACCAGCTTAAATCTATTCATGGCTGGACAGTAACAGGGTAATTCATAGAATTTCGCACAAAAGTGGCACACGCGGCTGGCGCACAGTGTGCGTGTGCAAATGACTGCGCCAGCCGCGTGCTCTAAAATCGATTTCCGTGCACAGCATATTCATGGATTTTAGCCTTGAAAACCAGCCGTGGTGCAGAGTGGCGCAGCGACCCTGCAGCAGCGCCAGTTACGCCCCCAAGAACGCTCTCGCGCAAGGAAAAGCCATCAAAATTCCCAATTCATCGCAAAGGGCTGCGCTAATCCTGGACCAGTTTACAGGGCTGCTAAACAGCAAACGCCAAGCGGGGAACGTGTATTACTGGGGTGCGCGTGAAGTTTCACACGCAAAAGGGTCTGTGCGAGTGGGGTACGTGTATGGGGTTCGCGGGAAGTTTCACACGCGATTTCAGCAGGGTACGTGTATTACGGGGTTCGCGGGAAGTTTCACACGCGATTGGCCTGGGTACATGTATTTCAGGGGTGCGCGGGAAGTTTCACACGCGATTGGGCTGGGTACGTGTATTTCAGGGGTGCGCGGGAAGTTTCACACGCGATTGGCCTGGGTACGTGTATTTCAGGGGTGCGCTGGAAGTTTCATACGCGATTGGCCTGGGTACGTGTATTTCAGGGGTGCGTGGGAACCTTCACATGCGATTGGCCTGGGTACGTGTATTTCGGGGTGCGCGGGAACTTTCACACGCGATTGGCCTAGGTACGTGTATCTCAGGGGTACGCGGGAAGTTTCACACGCGATTGGGCTGGGTACGTGTATTTCAGGGGTGCGCGGGAAGTTTCACATGCGATTGGCCTGGGTACATGTATTTCAGGGGTGCGCGGGTAGTTTCACACGCGATTGGGCTTCGTACGTGTATTTCGGGGGTGCGCGGGAAGTTTCACACGCGATTGGCCTGGGTACGTGTATTTCTGGGGTGCGCGGGGCGTCCTACATGTGAATTGGCAGTGTGGGTCCTCCCAGGTGTCCCCTCTTCCCCCTCCACGGCCCCTGCAGGCAGCCCACACCACAGGGGACTACCGTATACCCCTGGTCATGTCCTGCAGGCAGCCCATCCATCATGGTCATGCCCCCCAGCCAAGCCACATGTCACGTTGCAATATGATCACCAACTCATGTCTCCCAGCACCCCCACCCCCCAGCAGTGCAGGGCACCTGCCAGCAGGCCCCCACTCATGTCCCACTCATGTCCCCTTGCACCCCAACCCCCCAGCAGTGCAGGGCACCTGCCAGTAGGCCCCCACACATGTCCCACTCATGTCCCCTTGCACCCCCACCCCCCAGCAATGCAGGGCACCTTCCAGCAGGCCCCCACTCATGTCCCACTCATGTCCCCTTGCACCCCCACCCCCCAGCAGTGCAGGGCACCTGCCAGCAGGCCCCCACTCATGTCCCACTCATATCCCCTTGAACCCCCACCCCCCAGCAGTGCAGAGCACCTGCCAGCAGGCCCCCACTCATGTCCCCCAGCACCCCCACCCCCCAGCAGTCAGGGGCACCTGCCAGTAGGCCCCCACTCATGTCCCCCTGCCCCCAGGTCATGACGATCCTCAATCATGGCCCTTATGGCCAGCCTCCCCAGCCCAAAGACCCAACCAAGTATTGCATCCACCCACATAGAAAAGGCAATTACATGATACAACCCCAATGGCAAGTATGTAATTGAGCACATGTCCGTCACACACACACAATGGTTGCAAGTGAATGTGAAAACCCATATCATGACTTGCATGAAACCAATGAGATAATACCACACATCGAAGTATGAAGAAAAAAATGTATTAAACGCAACATGAATGGAATTAAAATCAAACAAACAACAATGGGAATAAAAAAAGAAAAGCTGCATGTCCGTAAAATAATGAAAAATAATAAATCATAATCCAAAGGAAAGGTGTCCAAAGTCACAGTCCAACAAAGCAAATCCAAGGGAAAAACAAAAGTGAAAACCATTGCTCGATGGGGAAATCCGAATAAAAGAGATGAATCCAATAGTGAACTATATACAGATGAACAATCCAGGGTCCATGATCCCAACTGAAGAAATGAAACCTATCAAAAATACTACCTAATGAAAAACTATATACAGAAACATGGTGCATTGTCCAAAGGAAACCTAACACTATCTAACTATTTACAAGGGCAGCGGGCTAGTCCGACGGCTCACTTTTGGATTCCCGGGCCAGGGCATCATCGAACTCCTGCTCAATGTCCCGGAGACGGTCCTCTTCCATGGCCCCGAGGGTTCGCAGGGACGACGACATGTTCTCCTCCAACTCCCTGCGAATTGCCTCGAGGCACTCGGCCCGCCTCAGGGCCCTCCGCATGGAGTTCTCCGCCCTGACCATCATGAGCCGTGCCTCTTCTGCCCGCTGCCACTACGCATCTATGGCATGGCCTAACCGCTGCCACACGGAAGACACTTCCCATCCTGGGTCCTCCTGCCCTCTGGCCGATGCCTTGTTGCTGCTGCTGCTGTGCCTCTGCCCGTGCCCTGGCTCTTGCTGCCTGCACATCCTCCTCCGGCTGGGGTGCAGTTGTTGAGGTGGCCACCCCTGCTGGACGTCCGACTCCCGACTGTGGCATGGATGTGTCCTCCACCAGCCTGGCCGCAGGGTCATAGGCAGCTCCACAGGGCACCCAGGTAACACATGGGTGGGAAGATGGCACGGAGTACGACTGGCGCATAGGGGGTTCAGTTGAGGAGGGGGTCGGAACAAGGCCCAGCAAACGGAGGAATCCGGCCCTGGTGACCTGTCCCAGTAGGTCAACGAGCCATTTGAGACGACATGCAGTCTCCCCATGACAAGACTGCATTTCGCCTCGCATGGCCCGTTGACGCAACGCCACACCACCCAGGACAGGCTCAACCCCGTCCCGGATAGCCACGTCCACAGGCAGAGGAAGGCCAGTTGTCGTAAGCTCATCCCCTGCCTGAAAACGGGTCTGGACGTCAATATCCCTGCTGGTGCAGGATGATGCAGTCACAGGATCGGGGACAGGATTACACACAGGCACCTCCGCGGCGGCCTGTGCTGCCTCCTGTCCCTGCCCCTGCACTGCACCACTAGCACCAGTGGAATCCCCACCTCCAGACCCCATCTCTTTCCCTTGCACGGGCCTCCTACTCCACCAAACCCCCCACCAACCTGGAGGACTCTGTGCCATCTTCCTCCGTCGGGCCCTGTGCGGTCTCAGCTGCCCCTTCTGCTGCCGAGAAGTCCAACTCTGACCTCCGCCTCTTCGACCTCCCCTCGGCAGCTGCGACCTGGGACACTGCACCAGACTCCTCACTCCCCGATGAGATGACAACCTGGGAGGGGAGCCGGGCCTTGCGTCTCCGGCTGGTGGTGCGATCCCTGCCGCTGTGCTCCACAGCACCCTCTCCGCCCTCTTCATCAGTCGACGTGCAGACAGGGAGAGATAGGACACAGGCATCAGGGCACTGTACAATGGCCTCATACACACATGACAGTTGCACACGAGTGTCATTATCAAACTTCAGACATGGCATCACAATCCCCAACACACATGTCATTTCAAATCACACACATGAGCTATTCCACAGCCATATCGCAGCAGCCAGCACCATCCATACACATACAACAGCATGAGCAGGCAAAGGTGAGCCAGACATCACATGAGTCACAGGGAGTGCACTAGAAATGCACACACGCCACCACACTTACATGCATGTGTACACCTCCAGCAAGTGTCGCAGTGATGAGATCGGCATCCATGTCACATCTGGCAATCAGTCTTCTACATATCAGTCTCACATGCATCCATGTTGCATGACAGTTGCACACTTGTCAGCTTGTCAGATACACATACATGCACATGTACACAGTGCAGATACATGCAGCTGGAACCAACATCCATGTGTGACAACACAACCTTGACAACTGACATACACAGTCATTCAAACATTTGTGCTCACACATCTGCATTTGGCCTGCATGCTTACCCACAAATACACCATCCATGTGTCTCACACATGAAAGGACTCGCATGTGTCAGCCTCACGGCCATGTACATACACATCCATACATGGCCCTACAAAACCACATGTGCAACCTGCACACTACTGGCACACCACCACAGGCACAGCTTCCAATCAGTATGCATGTACACTTACCGCTCGACTCCAGACGGGTGTGCCTCTCAAGGTCCTGGACGTGGAGCGCTGGGCATACGTGTTCCAGGACCCTCATTTGGTCTACCGACAGGTGTCCCCGGTGCCCCTTAGCATCTGCTGCCTTCAAGAGGCACCGGGCCTTGTTGAGGGTCCTGGACCTGAAGTCCTCCCAGCTCTTCTTTACATGATGGAATTCATGGACTGCCACCCCCTCCGCGTTGATGGCAGTCACGATGTCCGTCCAGATCCTGGTCCGTCCTTCCTTGTCGGCGCGCGACCTTCCGAAGAGGGCATCATACTGCCCCAGGACTTGCTCCACCAGGACACCAACTTCGGTGGCAGTGAAGCTGATGGCCCTCGGCCTCTCTGGCTGGGGGTTGCCAGTGCCGTCAGATGGTGTAGTGCTGGACATGGCAACCCCAGAGGTAGGAGTGGGTGGGCAACTGGGTCCTGGGGCTGGGCTGTGGAGCGATGGAATCCCAGTCGGGAGTCTTCGGTTCCAGCAGGGGTGGTCACAGCAACAGCACCCCTGGCTGACGTGCAGGCAGAAAATAGCAGGGCACGTGGGCAGCAGGCATTTAGGCAGCAGCAGATGGCAGGTGGGAGCGTGCTTGGGGCTCTGGGGGGCAGTAATTCGGCCTTCTGGGCAGGAGTGTGGTCTTCCGTGTGCTTACGCGTGGCCAGCTTGATACGGAGTGATTTGGCACGTGAAAATCTTGCACGTCAGCGTGTAATTCGAGGAAAGGCCCTTAGCGCGTAGGCGCGTCAGCTGACATACGCGATTTCATTGGACCAAAGGCCCTTAGCGCGTAAGCGCCTCTGTGATGTGCGCGCGGGCGTTTCCCTGAACACGGGTGCATGTTACACGTCCAAGAACTGCACGTCCGAGTGTCAGCTCGTGTAGTTTGAGGATAGGGCCTTAGCGCGTATACGCGGAAGTGACGTTGGACATGTGGGCCGGTTTAAAAGGTACGTGTAGGACGTCATTTCCTTGTACGTGCTTTTCGTGGAGAGCGAGTAGGTGAATTCTGTACTTCTTGTCGGTTCTCACACGATTTACTTCACAGCTTTTCTAGTTCGTACTCCCTGTTACCTCTGACAGCTTTTTTCTGATTTTCTGTTGGGCCTGTTTCCTCAAACAGCATTCACTTCTTCTTTTGTCCTGTCTCCTCAGACAGCGTACAATTCTTCTTTTGGCGGGGGTGTTGCCAACGCGCACATGCGCATCTTTTTCACGCTCTTTTTCCAGGCAGACGCTGAGTCGCGCACGTATTTACCAACTGTGCTTGCCCCGTGTGTCGCGTACCCCTTCAGAGGTCATTGTAAGCTACGTGTAACACGCGTACGCTTATTTTTGTGTTTCTGGGTGCCACAGCGTAGTGCGGGTTAATTTTTCCACGCACGTGGTCTACGAGGGGTTGTGTGCATGTTATTTTCTGTTGTTGGGGTACCTGTGCATTACGTGACCCGTCATCTTCCCCCAGGGGTCACATACAGCATTGCTAGTGCACTAGGGTACGAATTCCATCTAGTACCCTACCCCTTTGACCCCCAATTGCCCAGGACAATAGTTTACTGCAACTCCCATACGCACAACAACATCAGTGCAATGGCTGGGAGGCGAGCAAGTGGTAAGGGAGGCAAAGGTGCCGAGTTTCAACAGGTGGGCGTGGTGGGCGTGGTAGGAAACGTGGCCGGGATTTGCAGAGTGCCCCTATCCCCCCATGTGTGGAGGACCAATCAGGGACACCCATGCCCCCCCCCATGGTTGAGGGAAAGGTGGCTGACACCATCCCAGCTCAGCACTTGTTGGTCGAGCCCATTGTGGCACCTGACCTGGCACAGGAAGACTCCCAGGCTGACTTCCAGGTCAGCAAGTCTAGGCCACGTGTGGCGGTGCAAGTTGATGTCACCAGGCCACGTGGATCTGGGGCAGCTATGTCATCTGCTGCCCCGAGTAGGCAGGGTGGGGAGGCTGCAGGGCCAGCAGCAGCTCCATCCACCCCAGCTCTGACTCTCCCAGCCAGGACAGTGTCGGTCCCGGTCCATCATACTGACGTTCCCCCTACCAAAATCACACTCCAGCCAATGCCTGCACCAAGTCCTATGGTCAGTGTGCATTTGCACACTCCTACTACCCAGTCCACCGGTGCTCCTGCCCCTAGTGACCGGAGCGGCCTAAGCCACTCATGATTCCCACCACCTTCCAAAAGAAAGAGGAAGAGTGCTTGTCCACTACAGGCTGATACCCCAGACACGGCTACGCCATCCGGCACGCCAAGGAAGCCTAGCTTCAACGATGCCGAACGTGATGCACTTGTGCAGTATGTGTCCGCACATGACCGCGAAATGTTGATAACTGCAGGGTGCAAGATCACACCTGCTCAAAGTCAGGCACACTGGCAGACATCATAAGTGGCCTTGGATTTGTGAGGCGCACAGCTGGTGATTGTTACAAGCGCTGGAATGACCTTAAACGCAGGACAAAGAAAAAGCTGGCCACAAATCATGCCGCTACTCTGGTGACTGGAGGTGGGTCTCCACCAGAGGACATTGAACTCACTGCACATGAGTATGTTGCTGGGACCTACGTCACAGAGGAACAGATCCAAGGTGTGGGAGAACTGCCAGATTACGAGGCATTGTCCGGGGAGTGCACATGCATGTGTGTGTGATCCATGTGTATGTTGTGTGTGTGAGGGGTTCGGATTGAGTGCCAGGTGAGGGTGTGTGTGCCTGCGTGGTTTGGGTCACCCATGAGCTTCATCCAAAACATTCTGCGTCCCTGGATTTGGGTATTACAGTATCCCTTCTGCCCACAGTAGACATTTTGCGTAATATCACGCCAGTTGCCCTTGAAGTGGCATCTTGCAACAACATTGTTCCGTATTTTTCAGTGTTCATTCAGGCTGATTGTTTCAATTCCCCCACTTTTACTACGCATTTCTCAGCCCTATTGTCAAACAATATGTGACATGCCTATGGTACATGCCATCTGTGTGATGGCATCTGTCATGTATGTGGATTGGACATGCCACTCACAGGCCAATGTGTAATGGCACTGCTAGCCAGCATGCAGCTAATGTGTGGCTCTTCCATCTTGGTGTCATCAGTGTCTGCCATTTGCCTCCCCTTCAAACTCAGTGACAGTGCATGCATGGGAGGGTTATAGTCATGTGGGACATTTGTCAATCAAGTACTGGTTCTGTAGCTTGTCAGGCCTAATTGTGTGCCATGGTGCTAATGCCTGTGTCCATTTTTTGTCTTTCATGTTTTTGCAGGGGATGACGCACTTGATGCTGTTGAGGTTGAGGAGATGGTGCAGACCCAGGAGGGATCTCAGGCACGACCGGGCACCAGTGGGGGACGTGATGTGTGGTGGTGGGTGAGAACCCACTCTTGCTGCAGACCATTCTCTCCAGGGGTGTCTCTGGGTGCACCTCCCCAGACCTCTATTCAGGTGTTGATTCGGATGATGAGACCTATGTGGCGTCGCAGGTAAGTGTTTCTGGCAGGGATTCTGTTCTGTCCAACCCACCTGCAGCAGGGGTAGAACCCTCTATGGGGATGTCAGTGTTGGTAGATCCGCCTTTGGTGGTTACGGATGCAGGGTCACACTCCGCAACATCTGATCCTGTTCCTGGGCCAGCAGATCAGAGGGGGAATGCAGTCCTGCAGCCTCAGGCAGTGCCGGCACAGCAAGACGCAGTTCGCCTTGCCCCAGACAGGTGTGGTGCCCGCCAATGCGGTGGCTGTACGCCACCAGGCAATACCGCATGGGAGCAATCCATATACGGTATGGCAAAACAACAGGCAACATCATCTGAGATGATGGCTCATGCTATGGAGGGGGTGGCCACTTCCATTGTCCCCCCTGAAAGGCAGATGGAGCAACTACAGCAGGCAACAGACTCCATTTGTCAATCACTCAGGGAGGACATGTTGGCGTCCAACAGGGACAGATGGGTGGTACTGGAGACTCTGTGGGAAGCCATTTCTATAAAGTCCCAAGGCCACAGGGAAGCCTTGAGGGTAGAACTCCATCACCTCAGGGAGACTCTTGTTGACCTTGACGCTTCCATTAACTTGAGGACAGAACTGTAGCTGGAGCGGGTCACACGTACGCTCTCAGCTGAGATGCAGGCAACTCGGGAGGAGGTCCGGGCATCACGTCAGGTGGTGCATGGGGATCTCCGCACTATAATCCTCCAGAACGAGACCTTCCACACCTGCATGCTTGCTGCCATGGAGGACTAGACTAGGGCTTTGCGTGAGCTGCCTCCCATAGCACCACCACCTCCTGTGGGGGCAGCAGCACTGGGTGATGAGAGCGACCACAGCAATTCTGATTCTCTCACGATAGCATAGCCGTGCAGGCCATGAGCCCATGGAGGTGTTTTTTTTTCCCCAACATCCACACAGGTGGCTGTTGGTGTGCACCCTGTCCTCTGACCTCCTGGGTGCCTCCCCCACCCCCTTGCTCCCACATGGCCATTTTTGATTTTTGATTTTTTGTTACAGTGTGTTGCCTTGTGTGGCACCCATGGGCATCCACTGTATTCCGGCTGGGCACATGCACGCTTGTCCTGAGTTTGGGTTAGATGCTTGGGTTCGTGAGACACACACCCCTCCTGCTTCCCGTTTCCATGGGCTTGCAAAGGGTGTGCCCAAGTGACAGTGACGTACACAGTGACGTTGGACTACCATGAGCTGTGTGGGCAGTCTGTAGTCAATACTGTGTAGACATTCCTTGTGTATATTGTTGTTGTATTTTACACTGCATGTTGTAATTATGTATGCTTCTGCTTCCATGTCTCCCTCTAAATTTGCAGGTTCATTCCTCATGTCTTCACAAGGCCGTCTACTTTGGAGATGGAGTTCATGTTGTATGCAGTACACAGACAAGTTTTGAAGCCTGCAAGACTACAGTTGGAAGGGGGCGATGTGTTGGCATATTCAGGTTGTAAGACAACGACTATTTTAACTTAGTACTGTCATGTTTTAGTTATGTTTGAGCTTGTGTAGCTGCATTGCATTGTTGGTAAGTATTTGGTCATGTGTGTTGTTAGTTCAACATTACTGGGAGCATATTGTGTGTGGCCAGTTTCCATTAGGGACACTGTACTTTGTGACACTTGTGTCAGGTTTTCGGGATTGCTTTGTTTGCTCTCACATAGCATGACATGCCATGGTGTGTTGGGTGGTGGTGCTGGGGAGGGGTTGGGTGACATGGCACTGTTCTCATGTTGTATTTTGCAAGGGGGTAATGCAATTAGCAGCATATGTGTCTTTTGATGACACAGCATTGGTGGTGTTTCTGTAGGTAGGGATGCACACATTGTGACACTTCCAGGTGACCAATCTCAGGCTGGTATGGTTGTGAAAGTTAACTGTCCCTTGTGTCATCATCGATTGTTAGCTGGTATGTGGCAGGGCTGTGTGCACTCCACAGGGGTGTGATTCTAAGTGAAGTAATTAGCCACCAGCTGCGTTCGGGCTGCCTCACCCCGTGCCCTTTCCCCTCCCATGCGCAGCAGGCGTGCATGTGGTTGGGGATGTGGGGGCACCACCATGTCCACCGGCAGGCCCCGGCGTGTTGCAACGTTGTGCAGGACACATGCTGCCACTATGATCCTGCACACTACTGGGGGAGCATATAACAGCTGCCCGCCAGAACAGTCAAGGGAGCGAAAGCGTGACTTGAGCACTCTGAATGTGCACTCTACTATGCCCCGGGTTGCAATATGGGCTGTGTTGTATCTTACCTCGGGTGGCGTGGTGGGGTTCCAAATTGGCGTCATCATATGGGTGCTCAGAGGGTAGGCACTGTCCCCTGGGGAGGTGGTGATGGGTATCATTAGTAGGGTTGTGACATTGCTCAGTATTTGGCATGGTCATCAGGCATCCCAAAAAGGCTGATTCTGGGTGTGAAAATTCTGGGCCTGACTATCCTCCTCCTCCTCCTGCGGTATCCCACGACCACTGCTGCTAGGAACGGTATGTTCATCGTGGCGTCTGAGCTTTCTTGTTGTTTGCGCGCACTTTTATGCTGCGCGGTGTAAGAGGATTCAATTCAACACTACAGCTAAGTCAACGCCTAGTCTATAATACTGAATGAAAACCCTTATTGATATATCTTTATGTCCAGTTCATGCGTTCTGGATGACTACCCCTATATAACACCCCTCTCTTGGAATCCTCCTGACCCCACTGAGCCAAGAAGTAGTTCTGTTTTGCAAGTTTAAAGGTTTATTTGATAACTTAAACAATATATATTATATCACGCTTTATAATAAATTAAGAATTGAATATCACACTTAATCTGGTATGATAAAGATTAACAACGGAGAATCTGGCACTAGCACACTTCTTGATAATCACTAAGGAGTTGACATGAAATGGATAAGATAGCAACAATACTTTTATGGTTTCAAATGGATGCAATGTGGAATGAAAGGCAGTACAGAAAATAACTTAATAGGATTTCAGCAAAAGACAATAATGGCCCTCATTACGACCCTGGCGGAAAGTGACTGACCGGACCGCAACAGCGTAAATAGCGTTTCCGCCATTGCACGAAGGAGCAAAGTGCGGCCCATTCCGACCCATCGGGCATGAGCACCACGGCATGGCGGAAGTGCAAAGTCCGCGATGGCGGAAATGACCCCAAAACGGCCCACACCGCCGCCGTACGTCGCCCTAGGTGCAATACCGCCACCCATCACAGCGGACACCGCAGAGTGCGCCTACCGGAAAGTACGGTGACCGGAAATATACGGAAACGGAAGTAAAAACATGGGCCCGGAACGGGAAACATCCCGCCGTACACCTATAAAACCACAAAAACCACACAACCACTAAAAACACTACCCCGAGACACACCCCAACCCGTCATCCACCCTTGCGAAACCAAGAAAAATGGGAAAAGTAGCGAAGAAAGCGTGCGACCGCAAGCGGCAGGTCCACTTCTCCCGTGAGGAACTCACCGTGCTAACAGAGACCCTCCAGGAGAATGCTGCCGTCGTCTTCTCCACGCAAATGACCAGGACGGCACTTGCGAACAAGAAGGCCATATGGGCTGTGGTGGCACAGCGGGTAAGTGCGGTGTTTTGCAAGTTTAAAGGTTTATTTGATAACATAAACAATATATATTATATCACGCTTTATAATAAATTAAGAATTGAATATCACACTTAATCTGGTATGATAAAGATTAACAACGGAGAATCTGGCACTAGCACACTTCTTGATAATCACTAAGGAGTTGACATGAAATGGATAAGATAGCAACAATACTTTTATGGTTTCAAATGGATGCAATGTGGAATGAAATGCAGTACAGAAAATAACTTAATAGGATTTCAGCAAAAGACAATTTAATCACTTTCTTGGACAATTCACCCCCCCCTTTTATGCAATGCAAGGAAGTGGAAGGAAGGCACACAATTCTCAGAAATGCAATTCAAATGTAATTCAGTTCACCCCAGCAACTTAGACTACGGAAGTTGAAAACACAGGCCCAAATGCTTTTAAATGTGCTGGAAATGAAGAAAAAAAATATGCTAAAATGCTTTTAATTCCCTCTAGGAGGTTCAGGGTGAGTGAAATCAAGTTAATATTAGTCCAGGCTCACTTTAGCAAGGATCTAGGGTGTAACTAGCAGGTTAAACGAATTTTTGGCAACTGAAAGGCAAGCAGCAGCAGATTTTTACACGTGAAGAAATTTGCAAATCGCGGTAAAATGTCAAATTGCGGCTAAATTTACGAATGCGCCGAGCGCGATTACAGAGGAACTACAAGGACTATCACTATCGTTTTGGGGTCCTAGGAAAGCCTAGGATCTCAGCTTCCAGATGAAAGTTACTGCAAGTCTCTAGCACAAACGGTCACAGAGATATGAGCGATTAAATAAAGGTCGTTTTTCAGATTTGAAATTTTAAAGTTCAAAAGACAAGTGCAGCTTGCAAATAGAAAATGACAAGTGACAGCTTTACAAATGACAGGTGACAGTTAGGAGACAGTTCTACTTAGATTAAAATAGGATTGAATTATATTATTTTAACTAAGAGATTGGTTCTGCACAGTTTTGCTAGGTACTCACACTATATTTAGAAATATGCCTTGCCACGGATCTGGTCAGGTTTTGGACTGCACTCCGGTTCAGCTCTCTCTGGTTTTGGATACTGCTCTGATTTCTCTGGGTCTTTCTGCACAGCTTTCTCAGGAGATTGATGGAGGTAAGTATGGATTTTCCCGGCAGAGCGTCCCGCAGCAAATGGATTTGAAGGTCCCTATCTGTCCTGTCTCTCTGCTTTTATGTGTTTTTAAAATGGGTGTGTGTGAGCAGTATCACTAGCCAGCCCCTCTCCACTTATCATTGGCCAAGCTTTCATTTCTCCCCTGATTGGGGGAGCTAAGTTGGGTCAGAGTGATGTCATTTTACAGCCTGCAGAAAGTCCACTCCTCCTGTCAACTTGCACACAAATCTAGATTTGAACCAAATACATATTTGCAGAGGTACATATTGTTTTAAAATCATATGCACCCATCATGCATTACAGGAGGTATACCCTGTTCAAACTCTGCTCTTCCTGGGAGCTTGCATTCAGAAATGGCAATATTTTGCACTTTTTAACTGGTTTGCAATACCGTACATTACCCCAAATTTACACACATGTGCGCAAGGAGTATGGACATTAGTTGATGAAGTGTCAGATTTTTCACATGCACACATTTTGAGTAATATCCTCTTTTCCGCTAAAACCCCCCTGAACATACCACCGGGTCCTAGCACGTCTTAAAATGTGGGCAGAAAAATCACAAGAATTATGGTATCATTTATAAAATTTTCACATGTCCGCTCTATGAGTTATTCATCTTTTTAGAGTTATGTTCTGGCCCCAAAGGGGTGTGGTTTTCCTCCAGCACAAGGTTGAATTTCTGGTTTTTCCAGTTCTGCCAAGCCAGCTTGCTCTCACAGGCAGTGCCCCTCCCCTTTGCTTCAGGAGGAAGCTACTTTTACGATATCTGCAATAAACCATCTGCCTGAGTCAGGAGAGGGCTTTGTTAAGAGCTCCTGTATTCTGTGGGGGCTTCCCTTAATTCAATTATCAGAGAGATGGCATATCCTTAGTGTGGCCAGCAAAAGGCAGATAGGCCTGGGAACACAGCTGTGACTCAAGTTTCACTCCTGATGGGGTAGTTGCCAGGCAGAATTGGAATCTCTTTAAGCCAGTTTTTAGCTACATGTCATTTCTGTTCCCCAGTTTAAGTCAAGACATTTTTTTTACATATGCAGCTAGGTTGCTGATTCTAAGTTTAAAACTATGACATTTAAACAATTGCAACCTATGTGACACTCAAAGTAGGTCACTCATTTCTTTTAAACATTTAGATTTGTAGTGTCTTTCAGTCCAAATTTACTTAAACTGCTGAAATCCACAGCTCAGCCAGTCTTGTTATAAACCTTCAAGTCACTTCAGAATATAACTTTACATTGGATCCACCTCTTAACATGTCTTTCTTTGGCATGTTTTGGGTTCATTTATTCAGTTTTACAAAATCTGGTGGTTTTAAAACGCCGGCTTTTGGATAGTGGTGAGTACTGGTACTGCACCCCTTTTTGGGATTTAAGAAAATGAATTCCCAACAGTTATGGGTTTGCTTTTGGCAATCAGCATTGCCACTCCCAATGGTTTCAGACTACTGTGTGGGTAGTCCAATGGTGGTTTTAGGCAGTGTCCTTCTGTGCCCATAACATCGGCAAAAATGGGTGGCAGCCTATTCTTCATGCACTTCCCTGTGCATTTTCTGGGAAGCTCTGGCCATCATGATGTTTTCCATGTCAGTACTGCACAGTTTTGAGGTAGGGCTCGGATGCATGGGTAAATACATCCCACAAGCCCCCCTCTTGCGATGGCCATTCGGTTTCACTGATGGGACTCGCAAGATCTGGGATGTTTCCTCATCTTCTTCCAATAGATGGCACAGTTCAGCATCTTTTCCTCCATCCGGTACTGGTCGATCGGTTCTCCTCGCCGGTCCTGATGGGAATATTGGGCGGTACCCCGGGCCCGTTGCGTCTCTGCTCCCGGTCTCCGGATCGTCGTCCTTGGCCCGTCTCCCGGTTTTCTTTCTCCTAGGACGACAAAGGAAGAGCGGCAATACCTATTCATAGACATTTTTCCACCACTGTTGAGATAGTGGGGCAGCATATGCATTTCATCATAACGAAACATTACATTCTTATTTTGAAAAAAAAAAAAAACAGTATAACTAAGAGACAGTTTCATGCGAATCACAATATTTAGAGACTAGATGTGGTATGTTTTATGGTTGGAACTGAATTAGTCTTAGACAGTACCCGCTAGGATTCCAGAGGATTCCTCCAGTTGTTGCAGAGTGTGCCTGGGATGGCAACATTTCAACTGGTTTATGTGGACCCACTTGTCTTCCCCCGCTGCCAAAGGACCTTTGGGGATGTGGATTTTGTAGGCCACAGGGGAGATCTTGTCGATGATCTCAAAGGGTCCCTTCCATGTAGGCAAAAATTTGCGCTGCTTTGCCTGGTTTCTTTGGAAGTTGTATAGATAGACCCGGTCCCCCACCTGATATTCCTTCCTGGAAGTTTTCAGGTCATAATGGGTCTTCATGCTATCAGCCGATCTTTCTAGATTCCGCTGAGCGTAAGCAAAAGCATGTTGGAGGTGTTTCCTTGAATTCTCCACATACTCATGAGTTGTGGAGGCATTTATCAGTGTCTGCTCTTGGGTCCTGTAGAGCAAATGCTGAGGAAGCACCATCTTGCGCCCAGTCATCAACTCAAATGGTGACATTTTGGTTGCAGATGAAGGGGTAGATCTGATGGCCATTAGGACCAGAGGTAATCGGATATCCCAACTTGGCCCAGAATCTGCCACAAACTTCTTTAATATGCTCACAATTGTCCGATTATATCTCTCTACTGCCCCAGAAGAAGCTGGCCTGTAAGCAATATGCAACTTCCTTTTGACCCCCAGTATCTCCCACATCTTTGTCATTACTTCACTGGTGAAGTGGCTACCCCTGTCTGACTCAATCCTTTGAGGTAGACCAAAACTAGAAAAGATGTGGTTAATCATCAATGCAGCTGCCGTTTCTGCCTTGCAATTTGGGGCTGGGAGACATTCCACCCACTTGGTAAACAAGCATGTCACAGTCAACATGTACTTATTCCCCCTAGCAGAGCGAATCACAGGGCCTACAAAGTCGATTTGTAAATCTGACCATGGCAGGGTCATCCCCCTCTTTTGGAGAGACGCACGGTGCGTGAGGGATGATGGCTGAAATTGTGCACACACAAGACACCCCTTCAAGTATTGGTCGAGGTCCTGCCCCATATGTGGCCAGTATGCAACCTCTCTTAAGATTTCCAATGTGGTGTGAAACCCCCTATGACCGGCGGTGGCCGCATCATGGGCGTGACTTAACATCAGGCTTCGGAATGAGGTAGGAACCACCCACTGATAGTGGCCAGCTTTGGATTTCCTTACCAGCAAACCGTCTTGGATTCGGAACATTTTTGGACATTTCATCAACACTCTTAGGTCCTCTTTCCCAATGTAATCGGTATCCGTCAGGGGAAAGTTCTCAGGGTCCTCAAGGTGCTGGTAAAATTTACCAATTATTGGATCCCCCTTCTGAGCGGTAATCAAATCAGCATCAGGGGTCTCCTTACTCCATTGTGCAATTGAAAGGTCGTTGTGAGCATTTGTCTGGGACCTAGTGATAGCAGTGACCTGGATTTCCCCCAACAGGGACTCAATCTCAATTAGATCCCCTTGGATGGCCCCGGTTTTGGCCAGCTGATCAGCTAAGTCATTTCCAGTTCGGGGACCAATTTTGTATCCAGCGGAGGGTTCTGGGGACTCATTCACCCATGCATTCCCTACGCCGGCCACCAGTTCTTTCTCCCCGTTGTTGTCAACATGGTAAGAGCATCCATCCACATACACAGTGGGCATTCCCTCACACTTGTCTTCTTCAAAGACTTTGTGTGGGGAATTAAGGTATGCCTCCGTGTTTTCCTTGACTTTTAGACTTTCGTCCTCGAGACAGTTTTCTCTGGCACAATCATGCAAGTCAGCCAGACCTTGCGCGAGGTGACTCTTCTTGTTTTGGCCATATCTGACCTCCACAGGAAAGCCTTGCATTGACAGAATCCAGGAAGTAATTCGGGAATTACTCACATTTCCGGCCCGGATTCTGTCACTTTGGAGATATTGCAGAGGCTGGTGTGGAGTCTCCACTATGATGTGTTCCCCCTGGATAAACGGGCGGTAATTCTTCAATGCCCACACCGTTGCCAGGAGTGCCTTCTCACAATCGTTGAATTTTTCCTCCACAGAGGATAAAGTTTTGCTCGCATAGGAGATTACTTTATTGACCTTGTCATGCTTTTGGTATAATACTGCCGTCAAGCACGTATTAGAGAACCCCGTCTCCAGGAAGAACTCCTTGTTTCTGACAGGGTAAGCTAGGCAAGGTGCTTGTGAGAGGCTTCTTTTGAGTTGTCTTACTGCCTCGGCTTGTTCTGGACCCCATTCCCACTTGACCCCCCCTTTCAGGAGATGAATCAGGGGTCTGGTGATCTCTGCGTAGCCCTCAATGAACTTTCTGCTGTAATTAGTGAGTCCAAGGAGGCTCCTTAGTTCCCGCAGAGTTGTGGGGTCTTTCAGTTTCTGAAGTGCTTCCACTTTCTTTTCCTGGGGACAGAGACCCTGAGGAGTAATCTCATACCCCAAGAAATTAACAAGGGTTCTGCACCACTGTGCTTTTTGAAAGGAAAGTTTTGCTCCAGCGGCCCTCAACTGTGTCAGAACATAACGGATCTCCGCTATGTGTTCCTCTACAGATGAAATTTTAATGAGGACATCATCTACATAAGCCAGGTTACCCCTTGCACCCAAGTCGGGCATGGCCTTGTGTAGAAAAATGTTGAATTCATTGCCGGAGTTGAGGTATCCGAAGGGAGTCCGGGTCCAGGTGTACTGCTGGCCCCCAAAGGTAAAAGCCAGTTTGTATTGGTCCTCCCTACTGACAGGCACGGTCCAGTACCCATTGGTCAGGTCTATTGCAGTGAATACCTGTGACCCCTGGATCTGGGCCAGCCCTTGGTCAATGTAGGGCAGAGGCCATCGAGAAGTATGGACCCGTTTGTTGAGCTCCCTAAGGTCAGCGCAGAGTCTCCACTGGCCGTTTGGCTTTAATATTCCCAGCACCGGATTATTGAAGGTGCTGTGGATGGGACGGATTATTCCCCTGGACTCAAGGTTCTTAATTATTTCAGTAAGGGACTCCATTGATGCGAGAGGCAAGCGATATTGCTTCACAAACACAGGAGTCATGCCAGGGTCCGTGGGGATTGTTGTTTTGTGGATGTCGGTGCGGCCACAGTCATATGAGTCTACCGCAAAGAGATCTTGGAAATCCAAGAAAACTTGTTTCAACTTTTGCTTTTGTTCCAGAGTCACACAGGCGTCAGCTAGGTTGACTCTCTCTTCCACCATCTGCCTGAAGCCTGGAAAGACTTCTGGTTTGGCTATCTCCGCGGCCTCCTCCAGCTGGGTGGAGAAGTCCCTGGTCAGAGTGCTGATTTGGACTGGAGGCTTCAGGTGGGACAGGCAGCCCTCATGGACCTGGAAAATCACCTCATCCCTCCTGAAGTCACAAGTCACATCTTCCTTACCATAAGGGCAAGAAGTGTACACCAGGAAGTTCCCCCCATGCCGGGTAAAAATCCTGTCTGGTGTTGTATTGTCATCACTGTCACTGTCAAAGCAGTCCTTGGGGATTGGCCCTAACAGTTCATTACCTAAGTCTATGGAAAAATGTCGGTCATCAACCGCCATTCCAATAATTGTGCCTGCGGCTAGAGTAATACTCTTTAAGTCGCTGTTATCCACCTCTATTAGAATGGTGTCATGTTCTATGTTGACTAATGGAGTTGGGTTTACCCCTAACCCTTGCTGTTGGAGAGAAGCATTTAGATGTATGTAAGCATCAGGGTTTTGCAAATATTGTCCTCTTTTAACTTTCACTTCCAGGGAGAATTGTCGGGTCCTTTCTGGGATGGTGACTTCCTCTTTGATCTGAATTTCAACTGCATAAGGAAGCAATTGAGCTGACCTAAATGCTTTTTCTGGATCATCAAAGCCCATGGGATTATCCGCTAATCGGGACCAAGCTTTGAAGTTTATTAGGTCCAAACTAATGGCAAAGCGATTGAGAATGTCACTGCCTAAGTAAAAGGCGGCAGTGACGTCTCGCACGACCCAACAATTATGGACTATGCTCTTATTGCCAATGGAGATTTTGAGCATACACCTGCTTGGCAGGAGATGTTTGGAATTAGGTGCTTCCAGGTCCATTTCCCATTTGTCTATCAGTTTGAAGGTGGGAATGGCTGGATCTTTTGGGAGTTGGCGAAACATGGCTTCGCTGATGAAGCTCTTACTGTTGTTCACACACACTCGAGCGAGAACAGAGTCCTTCCCATCATTTAACTGAACAGGGATGAACAAATGCTCTCCAATTTGCTGAATATCAGCCAGGCTCTGAGCTGATTTCACATCTTTCTGGACTATAGGAGTGGGAATTTCTGATTGTGGATTAGTAAAGAATTTCAGAGTGTTTCCTTCCAGCGTGGAATACCACCTTAAACTGGAAGGAAGGTTGATTTTCAGAAACAGAGAGGACCCCCCATCATCAGTCTGTTGTCCTACTGCTATTACTGTCACGTCTGGAATTTGGCTATTCTGGAAGTGAAATTCTACTTGGTCAGGTTTTTGTTCAACCATGTGGCAGGTGCCGTTTAAACTAACATGGTTGACATTCTGTTTTAATTTTATTGGTCGGCTAGTCTGGGTCCAGAGGACCTTGTTTACACAATCTATTAGGGGTGACAACCTTCTCAGGAGGTCATTCCCCAGTAAACAAGGGGTGCCCTCTGAAGTCACAACTATGACCGGGTGTTTCAACTTGTGTCGCCCAATTTTAATGTCCAAGTCTGCCGTCCCCTCGACGGGAATTTCCTTCCCGTCAAAGTTCTGCAGTTGTCCAGGACGAGAGGTGAGAGGAATTTGGTAATTCCCTCCCCTTCCTGCATTCAGTTCATCAAAGGCCCTTCTGGACAGAAGGGTAGCTTGAGATCCAGTGTCCACCAGTGCCAAAATTGTACCCTGCCCCTGTACTTGTACCGGGGCATAACATCTTCCCTCCTTCTCCTCAAGGGGGCACAGATAATGCACATTTTTGGACAACTGGTGGGCTAACTTTCTGGTTTTGGACATTGCAAGAGAAGAAATTTGGGCAGAATTCTGTGGAGAGCCTTGGGAATCTGAAAGAAAAAGTTGGCAACTGGAGATCAGAGCCATTGTGGGTTCCCCTGGCTCCGGTTCCGGGCCGGCCCCCCCTTTTTGGAGGCAGTCACCAGGATGGGTTTGAACCAGGGGATTTTCTTGCGGTTGGTTCTGGGATGAGATGGTGGGCGGCGGTAGCTCAGTCTCCACATCTCCCCAGTCTGGATTTGCATCCCTAGGGACCCATTTTTCTTTGGGAGGGGTTTCCCCCTCTCTGAAGGAGAAGATCCTTTTCCCAGGATCCTCTGAGGATCCCTCTCCCTCAAATTGGAATATCTGTACCTCCTCCTCAAACTGAGTCTGTTTGGGTCTTTTGTTTCTCCTACCCCCCCTCTGCTCCTTAGGAGGCAGACTTTCAGGGGCAAGAGATTTTGTTTCCGGTTCCTGGGTTTCCAGGGGCTGTTTACAAGTGAGGAAGGAAGCTTCCTCCAAGGCTTTACACCCCCCTTCCCTTTGTGCCTCCTCCCTGGGAACCGGTGTGTTATCGGGGTGCTGCCCCCGTCATTGTTCTGGGGCACCAGGTCCAGAGTTGGGTGCGTGCTGCGCCGGCATGCCGATCTGAGGGTTCTGCTGAGCCCTCAGTATGTGACCCAGATCCCGCGCCATGTTTTGAACCTGGCGCTCTAACTGGGAAACCCGCTCAGGCTGATACGGGGCCCTGTTTTCTCCTCTGGGCTGATCCCGGGAAGGGTAGCTATCCCTTCTTTGGTAGTGCCCCTGGTTGGGAAGATTTGGGTACCCCTCCACCCTTGGCCTCCCCTCTCCCGGATTAGGTTGTCTGGGCTCAGGGAATTGGGGAAAGAAGATGGATGATTTTGGGGCTGAAAGTTGGGTGGATACCTGGGGAAAAAGTTCTGCCCAGGATTTGGAGAATTTCTGCCCTCCTGTGGGAAGTTTTGAGGGAAGTTCCCTGGGTTCGGTGCTCGGCTGGATCCCCCCCTTGGGCTGGAGGAGTCCACACATAACCCAGGATGGGTCGATTTCCCTTGTAACGAGGACCTCCTGGGCCTAGCATTATTAGGTGCAGGTAGGTTTTTAGGCCCCCCCATCTCCAAATCCAAAACGGGGGTGACCTTTACCTCTGCCACCTTGGCAGCAGCAGGGGTGCTGTTGGCTTTGGGGTTTTTCTGGGCATTACTTTTGCTATCTACCGGTTTCTGCACCTCATAGATCCGGGTAGCCTGTTCAAGGACCCAGTCTAAAGATCTTTTCTCGTGAAAATCCCTCACGAGCTGGGTCATTATGTATTTGGGCAAGGCATGAAAAAATGTATTTATGAATTCTCTACTGTCTGTGCGCACCCTTCTGGTGGTCTGCGCAAAAGCACGTTTCAGTTCTTGCACAAATTCTTGTGGGGCCTGATCCTCCCCACATTGCAAATTGTAGGCTGCCTTGCGAGCCTCTTGAGGATTTCTATGAATGGAAAAATGTTTCAAGATGGCCGCCTTATAGGTGGACCATCTTAAATGATTTTGGTCCTCCAGCCCCGCAAAGAAACTGGAGTATTCCGGGGAGAAGGTCCACTTTACATATTGAATACAGCTTTGGCTGTCCTTCAAATGGAAAGTCTCCATCATTTGCTCAAACAACTCTAAGTGCTCCCAAACAGAATACTTAGCGTTCTTATGGTAAGGCGTGATGACGCTCCTGATCGCCTTAATCTGCTTTAAGGGGTCCTTAAGCAAGGCCCTTTTTGCCTTATTGGCCTTTTTGGTTCGGGTAACCCTTGTCCATTCATCCTCTGACTCAGAGGCACTGCTCCCAGAGGTTCCTGTCTGTTCTTCCAGGTTTTCACGGATTCTGCGAGCCTGGGAATGGCTGGCAGAATGTGGGGACCTGGTCTCCTGTTTCCTGTGGTGCTCAGAGGAGTCCTCAGATCCCTCCTTGCTGCCAGGATTTGCTGGGTACCCCCCCCACTGACCTAACTGGGCAGAGGTTTTCAGGATGCCCTTAAGGGGCCTACTCTCCTGGGGTTCCCCACCGAACTGTACTGTACTTGGGTGCCCATACCCGGATGCCCACCCCTCCATTCCTGAGTGGTACTGGCCTATGATCCCCATACTTTTAGCTGGATAGTAATCTGCCATCCCTGTGGCCCTGTGCTCATGTGCGCCAGGGGACATGGGGGTGGTAGAGTCCAGGGACTGGGAGAGATGAAGGCCCCTGGTGTTAGGGCTCCTGAGGTTATGGTCAGGAGTCTCTCTTTCCCAGCGGACCTCATCTCTATACGCCCCTGCTCCCTGTTGCAATGCAAGAGCCTGCATTTGTGCTTTCAGTTCCTCAGTCAAGGCCTTACTAGACTCTATCAGTCTCTCCTGCATCGCTACCTGTTGTTGGAGCCTATCATTGTGTTGACAGAGGGCCTCATTTTCCCTCTGTGCTTCCTGGTTGGTCCTGGAGAACTTGGCCAGTCTTTGCTGCAGGAGGTTTACCTCCTGAGTCCCATCCCTACCGGCCTGCTCCTTTCTTGCCAGAGCATCTTCCACCCTTCTGGTGTGCTCTACCAAGTTCTGGTTTTCTTTTTGGAGGTCACCCAGCCCCTGGAGGGCCAGGTGATTTTCTTCCATTTCCTTTTTTAACTGGGAGACTTCCTGGCCTAAGGTGTCCCTTTCCTGACTAAGAGCCTGCATCTGTGCCGCCAGGTCATCCCTCTGCCTTTGAAGGGCACCAGCTTTCCGGCGCTCTTCATCAAACTCTGCCTGGGTATCCAGGTCTTTCAGAATCAATTTATTGCTTTCTGCCTTTTCCCTATCTAGGTGGCCTTGCAGGGTGACTACCTGCTCAACACATACCCTGTTGAAGTTCAGTTGTTGCTCCAGCTTTTTCTGGCTTTGCAGTAGGGAGTCCAAACCTTCTTGGTGTTCCTTCTGCAAGGCCAGAAATCTGGTATCCTGTTCTGACTTTTCCTTTTGCAGCACATCCATATCCTCCTTTATTTTAGTGATGTACTGTCTGGTCTTATTTTCTGACTCCTGGCTTCTGTGCAGCCTTTGCTCAGAAGAGTCCAGATCAGATTGGGCCTTCTCTAACGCCATCTGTTGCCTTTTTGCCAGATCATGGCCTTCAGCACATTTATCCTGCATGTCTCCCATATATAGGTACAGGTATGCTGCTATCCTGGCAATCTTATTGTGTTCATCTTTGGCTTTAGGAGCCATATATAGTTCACTCAGGGCCACATGCAATGGACCCTGATCTCTCCATAGGTCTGACCCTGTTTCAGTGACCTGTCGCGTGATGGCCTGCAACCAGGCATCCTGGCCCTGCTCAGCCCATTCACCTCTCACAAATAGTTTATGTAAGAAGTGCTCTCTGGCTATTTTCATATCTACCAAGGTCGTCATTCTAGAGATTGGTCTCTGTCCTGACTTACAGAAGTTAGTATTTTATTTTTGCAGAACAGAACTTTTCTTGGAGTGTCCCTTTTGAGGAATGCTTCACAGCGTAATGCAGCGTGGTGATCCGACTGGATGTATGTATCCCGTCAGTTGGCACGCTGTATTAATCTGCACAAATGGTAGATCTAACCCAAACGTCCGGCACGAGCCCCCAATTTGTAAGAGGATTCAATTCAACACTACAGCTAAGTCAACGCCTAGTCTATAATACTGAATGAAAACCCTTATTGATATATCTTTATGTCCAGTTCATGCGTTCTGGATGACTACCCCTATATAACACCCCTCTCTTGGAATCCTCCTGACCCCACTGAGCCAAGAAGTAGTTCTGTTTTGCAAGTTTAAAGGTTTATTTGATAACTTAAACAATATATATTATATCACGCTTTATAATAAATTAAGAATTGAATATCACACTTAATCTGGTATGATAAAGATTAACAACGGAGAATCTGGCACTAGCACACTTCTTGATAATCACTAAGGAGTTGACATGAAATGGATAAGATAGCAACAATACTTTTATGGTTTCAAATGGATGCAATGTGGAATGAAAGGCAGTACAGAAAATAACTTAATAGGATTTCAGCAAAAGACAATAATGGCCCTCATTACGACCCTGGCGGAAAGTGACTGACCGGACCGCAACAGCGTAAATAGCGTTTCCGCCATTGCACGAAGGAGCAAAGTGCGGCCCATTCCGACCCATCGGGCATGAGCACCACGGCATGGCGGAAGTGCAAAGTCCGCGATGGCGGAAATGACCCCAAAACGGCCCACACCGCCGCCGTACGTCGCCCTAGGTGCAATACCGCCACCCATCACAGCGGACACCGCAGAGTGCGCCTACCGGAAAGTACGGTGACCGGAAATATACGGAAACGGAAGTAAAAACATGGGCCCGGAACGGGAAACATCCCGCCGTACACCTATAAAACCACAAAAACCACACAACCACTAAAAACACTACCCCGAGACACACCCCAACCCGTCATCCACCCTTGCGAAACCAAGAAAAATGGGAAAAGTAGCGAAGAAAGCGTGCGACCGCAAGCGGCAGGTCCACTTCTCCCGTGAGGAACTCACCGTGCTAACAGAGACCCTCCAGGAGAATGCTGCCGTCGTCTTCTCCACGCAAATGACCAGGACGGCACTTGCGAACAAGAAGGCCATATGGGCTGTGGTGGCACAGCGGGTAAGTGCGGTGGGGACCGCACCCCGCACCCCACAGCAATGCCGAAATCGATTGGGACGACCTGCGGATACGCATCCGCAGCATACTCTCTGCCAACCGCAACATTGCCACAGCCACCGGGGGAGGTCCAGAATCACCCATCAAGTTGACCCCCTGGGAAGAAATCTGTGCCTCCACCATCGGAATGGAGAGCATAGAGGGAGTCGGAGGGATGGAGAAAGGAGTGCAGACATCCGAAGATTCAGGTAGGTGGGCCAGATAAAACAATGCTAAATCCACAATGTCCAATCATGTGAACTACCATGTGTCCACATAGTGCAACAGAAACACATGTCCAGGAGAACGTCCACACACATCGCCCTGATAGCGCACTTTAAAACTCACAATAAATACATAAATAATTAAAAACCCCTAAAACACCCACTACACGTGCAGCAGGCACACCCTAACTGCAGGCTGCCAAACAACTGCACCCTCACTCCACACACAAATGAAAGCACCTCCAAGGCCCCGACCCAAATCACCCTCAGGTACCACCCCAATGCATGTGATACAATGCCATTCCAATACCCACAGACCCATTATTAACCCTCGCCCTCCTTTACTCCACCACAGGGTCTGATCCAAACGACGAGCATCAGGACACCCCTACCAGCGCACCTGCAAAGAGGGCCAAGACCAACGGCCAAAGACCCTCCACCTCAGCTGCACGCATCAAGACACGGCAGCAGCACACATCAGGTGGCAGCACAGAGGAGGGAACATCAACAGGCACCCCAGCAGCCAGCATGCCCACAACACCACCACCACAGGTCCCCCCAACGGATGCCACAGAAGGCACTGCCTCTGGTGGCAGCAGCACCATAGGTGACACCCCATTGATGGCAGCATGCTCCGACACAGAAGACGGGGATGTCGAAGTCAGATCCATCCATGACCTGTCCCATTCCCCCTGTCTGTCCCATCCCATACAACATGAGGATACCACGCAGGGGCACCCACAAGACGACGACTGGCCATCCCCCACAAGCCCTGTGGCAAGGCAACATGAGGTCAACAGCCCCTCTGTGACACCCCCGCAAATGGCCATGGCCCAGCAGAGGCAACAGTCCCTCGACCAGTTAATCATGCAACAGCAGCAACTGGCCACGCTCCTCAAGGACCATGCCGATGAATGTGGGCGCACTAAGGCAGACATAGAAACATCAACTGAGACACTCAGGGCAGAAATGGAGAGAAGTACAGAGACACTAAGGGCACAAATGGAGAGTAGCACCGAGAGCCTGAGGGGGGAACTGCATGCGACGTCCAAAGACGTATGTGCCGAACTTGCCGCAGTGCGCCGTGTGCTCACTGAGCTCTCACAAACCCTTAGGGACATGCATGGACGTGAGCAGGCAGAGACATCATCCGTTGCAAGTTCCGTCCAGGGCAGCCCCCAACGTAGATCTGGGAGGAACCTGCGCTCCACAGGCAGGGGTGCCCCTGACACCCGCAGAGGGGGCTTGCAATAGCGACAGCCCACTGACAATGAGCATCTTTGGACACTGGTGTTCGGGGGGGAGGTAGGAGGGTGGAGGGGGTGTGTTGGGCTCACTTGGGTGGCGGGTCGATAGGGTGTTCAACATGATATCACATATGCCATAAACAGTGCACGATCAACCAATGAGATGTGTGGACAATGATCTTTGTGTACTAGGCCATCATAGGCGTACAGTCCATATTGTGCATGTACCAGACACACACAGTGCCACGAGTCCCGTGTCCATGTGAGTGCTAGAAGCATGCATCAATGAGATGCTGACGAATGTCACGGCCCTCCGGTGCCTCGCAGACTCCTTGAGGTGCTGCCACATCCCCACCCTCATCATGACCATCATCAGGTGCTTGCAGTTCTGCGTCAGGGGGCATGGGCACATTTCTAAGTACGCACATGTTGTGGAGCATGACACATGCCATGACCATCTTTGCAACCTTCTCATGGCGGTACAGGAGTGCCCCGCCAGACCTGCTGAGGCAGCGGAAACGAGTCTTCAGTAGGCCGAATGCCTGTTCAATGACTACACGGGTACGTGAGTGGGCATGGTTGTAGTCCTCCTCTTGCTGGTCCCGTGGGTTCCGGACTGGTGTGAGGAGCCATCTCTTCAGTGGATACCCAGCATCACCTGTATGTGGTCGATAAACGTATGATGTGGAATGCCATTGCTACGTACGCACACCCCCCCCCCTTCCTGCCAGGTCATTGCCGCATCACATACCCCACATCATCATGCATGAAAAGAGACTCACCGAGTAGCCAGGATCTGTTCCCTGCGTGTCGCTCCATGTAGCGTGGTATAGTAGAGTTCCTCAAGACCATAGAATCATGGGTTGATCCAGGGAATCTGGCACAACAATGTGTAATGATCCTGTTGGAGTCACACACCATCTGTACATTCAGGGAATGAAATTGTTTTCGGTTGCGGTACTGGGCCTCCATGGCATGTGGGACGACCAATTCCACATGGGTGCAGTCGATGGCACCAATGCAACCCGGTATGCCGGCAAGTGCATGGAATCCCACTTTTGTGTTGGTAATTTCCTGCTCCGAGCGTGGTAGAGAGATGTAGTCGTCTGCGTGCTGCAGGAGGGCATCGAGCACTTGCAATAGTGTCCGTGAGAACAGTGGCTGAGAAATGCCATGCAACTGTCCGACTGTGTGCTGGTAGGTGCCTGTGGCCAGGAAGTGGAGTACAGACACCACCTTCAGTAGGGGTGGGATGGCGGTTGGGCTATCTATCATGCTGACAAGGTCAGCCTGTGTCATGTCCACTATTGTGGCTATGGTGTCCCGGTCCAAACGGTAGAGGGTGTGGATCTGCTCATCAGTGAGGTTGAACGGATGTGCTCGGAGGCGTGGGATTGCGGGCTGCCTGCGTGGTGGTAGTGGCTGTGCTGGCGGCCCTTGCTGGCCCTGCCTTGGCCTCCTCCTCCTCCTGCGTCTCCTCTGTGCGGCCGGTTGTAGTTGGTGTTCGTCTTCTTCTTGGAGTTGCAGTACTTGCAGTGCTATCAGGTCCCCCAGGGCCAACATCGCGAGTCCTGCCGGTAGCATTTCGGAGTGGGTGTGGTTGTGGGAGGAGACTGGGTGTGCATTTTATGTGTTTTCAGGCTGTATGGCCTCCACCTGTGGTGATTCATTCCACCTGTGCAAGCTGCTCTCCCCTTTGGGCGAGCACGTCCCGCACACAACGCTGCAAATCGAGGAATGGCATCTTGCTATTGCAATCATGTATTTGTACCCGATGGCCGTGTAACATTTGTTGATATGTACATTCGGCTATGGTCCCATTGTTTCACATACAATCTTTGCAGTCGCGAACAGACTTGTGATGGGTCAGTGGAACGTAGTACTCGAGTAACGGTGGGCCCTCATGCATCACTGTACCGAGTTGCAACGACGGGCGGGGCGTCCCATTAGTGGGTGATGGCAGTTGCCATTTTCACACACAGCCGCACTAGATGGATTAATTTGTGATTTCAAACGGCCACAGATGCCTTTTCGACGTGATGTTGCAAATGAGGAATTCGAAGGCCGGCGCTTTCGGTTTTCAGCTAGCGGAGAGGAGATGCCCACAGGTCTGACTGCAAATATAACGTTCTATTGTTCAATGTCCTTGAGACAGAGGCCATGGCGAGGAGCAATGATTGATATGAATAGTTTGGGATGCGCAATAGTGACGTGGCCGATGAGGCCGGACGTTCCAAAATACATGTAACTTCACAACACTGGAATTACGGGCTGGGGCACTGTGGATTTTGCAGGCTGCATAACGCACAGACTCAATGGAAATTTCGAATGTTTTGTGAGTAAATATTCAGGCGTTTTTATAACAGGATGAGGGAATGATGAATGGATGCATGGGCAGGTGATTTGATACAGGGTTTGCCATGTACAGGGCTTCTTGGAATCTATCCGCCTCCCCTGCGCTATGTGATGCAGGGCTGCCATAGTGGGACCATCGTCTATCTGGCCTTGTTGAGCCCTCCCTGTCTCGACGCGCCTTCAGACACTTGTGTCCATGCACGTTAACATTCCCATCTGATGGAATCTGTTTTGACAGACGCATGCACAGGTACACTCGTTTGTGATGGTGTTTACACCTCGATATAGATAGTTATGAGTCGCAAGTGGTTTTGGGGTGGTGATGATCCTTTGGAGTGGGCTAGCATGCATATGGCTGTGGATTTAGTGTGATCATTGAAGTGAGTTGTTCGAATGTAGTTCTGATGGCCATTCTGTTCTTTTTCTTTTCTTTTGGTTGACAGGTATCTCCTCCCCTTTTGCCACTGCCATCTGTATGCCACTCCTGCAGATGGCGTTTACTCCCGACACCTGCTGCTTCGTGTTAATCAGTGGAGCAGCATTACGATCTTATGGGACGATCGCCAATGGGCCACATGCCCTTACGCAGTACTAGTGGCTCGGAGCAACATTTCGGCCTTTCAGCTGGACTAGTGCCTCCCCATTGGGACGGGCCTGCGGTTCTGTGCGCTTCCATGTTGCCTTTTCGTACGTGAATGTGGCTCTGTGTGCCATGATGGAACAGGGCGTCACACAAGTAGTAGCTGGTCATTCCTTGCGGATGCAGCCCACAATGGTGATATGTGTTTTGGAGTTCATGGACTAATGGCTGTATGAGCTTGGTGATTTAGTTGTGCATTAAATTTCTATTCTGATATGGGCCGTGTAGCGTTCTCCTTTGCGAGTGATGTGGCATATTCCTATTTGGGGAGCGATGTATTGTGAGGAGATCTGCATTGGGTTCCGGTTTCGGAGTATAGTCGCGTGGTACTGTGCTGGGCGCGTTTGCCTACGGAGCCCAGTGAGGTCAGGGATGGGGGCTGCCAATATGACTGTTTGAATGTTGTCATGCTCAGGGGCGGGGGATTGGGTTTTGTGTAACAGACGCCGGTCAGCCAGGTGGACTGGTGGAATGTTGTGATTTTCGGAATATTGCTGGTCACAGGTGCCTGTGTTTGCGTGCGTTTCGGGGGGGGGACTGTGGTCATGTCCATTGGAATGGCTTCTGTATTCGTGCCATCTGTGCCCTGCAGCTCCCATTGGCCCCTCTTGTGAATCTTTTGTTCGTTGGCATGCATGGGTGACTTGTACATTTCACTGGTTGCATTGTGACTTCATTGCACCTACGGGGAGTTGTACTTTGTGGGCAGGGAGCGGTGTACAGGCACTCAGTGGGGCCGTTTACGGTTGATTCGCGATGCCGTACTTCTCACCATGGCGGAATGGTGCTTTCCGCCATGCTTGATGGCGTTAGGTACATGTCCGCTAGGGTCGGAATTCGCGTACCCTTGCGCCATGGTGGTATTTACGGTTTGGCATGGCGCGCGCGCGCGTACTTGGTGCAGTTAGCGTTGGCGTTCACTACGGTGTCGCTAATGGCTTCGTACTTTGCGGTGACGGGTCATAGTCGCACCGAGCGCTATTCGATGGCGGTATTGCATTTCCGCCATCGTTTTCCGATTTCCGCCAGGGTCGTAATGAGGGCCAATGTAATCACTTTCTTGGACAATTCACCCCCCCTTTTATGCAATGCAAGGAAGTGGAAGGAAGGCACACAATTCTCAGAAATGCAATTCAAATGTAATTCAGTTCACCCCAGCAACTTAGACTACGGAAGTTGAAAACACAGGCCCAAATGCTTTTAAATGTGCTGGAAATGAAGAAAAAAAATATGCTAAAATGCTTTTAATTCCCTCTAGGAGGTTCAGGGTGAGTGAAATCAAGTTAATATTAGTCCAGGCTCACTTTAGCAAGGATCTAGGGTGTAACTAGCAGGTTAAACGAATTTTTGGCAACTGAAAGGCAAGCAGCAGCAGATTTTTACACGTGAAGAAATTTGCAAATCGCGGTAAAATGTCAAATCGCGGCTAAATTTGCGAATGCGCCGAGCGCGATTACAGAGGAACTACAAGGACTATCACTATCGTTTTGGGGTCCTAGGAAAGCCTAGGATCTCAGCTTCCAGATGAAAGTTACTGCAAGTCTCTAGCACAAACGGTCACGGAGATATGAGCGATTAAATAAAGGTCGTTTTTCAGATTTGAAATTTTAAAGTTCAAAAGACAAGTGCAGCTTGCAAATAGAAAATGACAAGTGACAGCTTTACAAATGACAGGTGACAGTTAGGAGACAGTTCTACTTAGATTAAAATAGGATTGAATTATATTATTTTAACTAAGAGATTGGTTCTGCACAGTTTTGCTAGGTACTCACACTATATTTAGAAATATGCCTTGCCACGGATCTGGTCAGGTTTTGGACTGCACTCCGGTTCAGCTCTCTCTGGTTTTGGATACTGCTCTGCTTTCTCTGGGTCTTTCTGCACAGCGTTCTCTGGAGATTGATGGAGGTAAGTATGGATTTTCCCGGCAGAGCGTCCCGCAGCAAATGGATTTGAAGGTCCCTATCTGTCCTGTCTCTCTGCTTTTATGTGTTTTTAAAATGGGTGTGTGTGAGCAGCATCACTAGCCAGCCCCTCTCCACTTATCATTGGCCAAGCTTTCATTTCTCCCCTGATTGGGGGAGCTAAGTTGGGTCAGAGTGATGTCATTTTACAGCCTGCAGAAAGTCCACTCCTCCTGTCAACTTGCACACAAATCTAGATTTGAACCAAATACATATTTGCAGAGGTACATATTGTTTTAAAATCATATGCACCCATCATGCATTACAGGAGGTATACCCTGTTCAAACTCTGCTCTTCCTGGGAGCTTGCATTCAGAAATGGCAATATTTTGCACTTTTTAACTGGTTTGCAATACCGTACATTACCCCAAATTTACACACATGTGCGCAAGGAGTATGGACATTAGTTGATGAAGTGTCAGATTTTTCACATGCACACATTTTGAGTAATATCCTCTTTTCCGCTAAAACCCCCCTGAACATACCACCGGGTCCTAGCACGTCTTAAAATGTGGGCAGAAAAATCACAAGAATTATGGTATCATTTATAAAATTTTCACATGTCCGCTCTATGAGTTATTCATCTTTTTAGAGTTATGTTCTGGCCCCAAAGGGGTGTGGTTTTCCTCCAGCACAAGGTTGAATTTCTGGTTTTTCCAGTTCTGCCAAGCCAGCTTGCTCTCACAGGCAGTGCCCCTCCCCTTTGCTTCAGGAGGAAGCTACTTTTACGATATCTGCAATAAACCATCTGCCTGAGTCAGGAGAGGGCTTTGTTCAGAGCTCCTGTATTCTGTGGGGGCTTCCCTTAATTCAATTATCAGAGAGATGGCATATCCTTATTGTGGCCAGCAAAAGGCAGATAGGCCTGGGAACACAGCTGTGACTCAAGTTTCACTCCTGATGGGGGTAGTTGCCAGGCAGAATTGGAATCTCTTTAAGCCAGTTTTTAGCTACATGTCATTTCTGTTCCCCAGTTTAAGTCAAGACATTTTTTTTACATATGCAGCTAGGTTGCTGATTCTAAGTTTAAAACTATGACATTTAAACAATTGCAACCTATGTGACACTCAAAGTAGGTCACTCATTTCTTTTAAACATTTAGATTTGTAGTGTCTTTCAGTCCAAATTTACTTAAACTGCTGAAATCCACAGCTCAGCCAGTCGTGTTATAAACCTTCAAGTCACTTCAGAATATAACTTTACATTGGATCCACCTCTTAACATGTCTTTCTTTGGCATGTTTTGGGTTCATTTATTCAGTTTTACAAAATCTGGTGGTTTTAAAACGCCGGCTTTTGGATAGTGGTGAGTACTGGCACTGCACCCCTTTTTGGGATTTAAGAAAATGAATTCCCAACAGTTATGGGTTTGCTTTTGGCAATCAGCATTGCCACTCCCAATGGTTTCAGACTACTGTGTGGGTAGTCCAATGGTGGTTTTAGGCAGTGTCCTTCTGTGCCCATAACATCGGCAAAAATGGGTGGCAGCCTATTCTTCATGCACTTCCCTGTGCATTTTCTGGGAAGCTCTGGCCATCATGATGTTTTCCATGTCAGTACTGCACAGTTTTGAGGTAGGGCTCGGATGCATGGGTAAATACATCCCACAGCGGGTCCATGTACGCCTGCTTCCTGCTGGCATACGTGTTTCTGGATTAGCGCGTCTTTTTTGGTGCGTGCGTGTGGGCGTTCTGCACATTTGCCTCCTGTACTTTCCCGCCCACCCCAGTAATACACGTACCCCGCTCGTCCAGGCCCAATCGCGTGTAAAACTGCCCGCGAGCCCCTGAGATACACGTACCCCGCTTCCCCAGGCCCAATCGCGTGTAAAACTTCCTGCAAGCCCCTGAAATACACGTACCCTGCTCGCCCAGGCCCAATCGCGTGTGAAACTTCCTGCGCACCCCCGAAATACACGCTATTTTTGACACAGCGGGTGTCTGTGTTTGTCGCGTACCCCTTTGTACGTCATTTGTCCTAGAGGGCCACAGTATGGGACATTCATCAGAGCTGTATATACGTGCTTTTTGTTTGCGCACATTTTTTTTAATGCGCAGGGACGCTACCGCCTGCCTTCGTGTGGCGGACATGTGTGGATGTACATAGTTGACTTTTGGTTTGTGTCATGAGATCGCCATTTCACTGCTGGAGGGTGGGGGTGCAAGGGGACATGAGTGGGACATGAGTGGGGGCCTGCTGGCAGGTGCCCTGCACTGCTGGGGGGTGGGGGTGCTGGGGGATATGAGTGGGGGCCTGCTGGCAGGTGCCCCTCAGTGCTGGGGGGTGGGGGTGGAGGGGGTCATGCGTTGGTGATCAGTAGTGAAAGCTGACATGTGGCTTGCCTGGGGGGCATGCCCATGGTGGATGGGCGGCCTGCGGGACATGACCAGGGGTGCAGGGTAGTCCACTGTGGTGTGGGCTGCCTGCAGGGGCTGTGGAGGGTGTAGAGCAAACACCTGGGAGGAGCCACACTGCCAATTGACGTGTAGGACTCCACGGCACCCCCGAAATACACATACCCTGCTGAAATCGCATGTGAGACTTCCCGCAAACCCCAGATTTACACACCCAGGCCAATCGCGTGTGAAACTTCACGCGAACCCCAGGAATACACACACCCCACTTGCACAGGGCCTATCGCGTGTGAAACTTCCCGTGAACCCCAGATTTACATGTACCCAGGCCAATCGCGTGTGAAACTTCACGCAAACCCCAGATTTACACATACCCCGCTCGCCCAAGGCCAATTGCGTGTGAAACGTCCCGTGCACCCCCGAAATACACGCACATGCTATTTTTGACACAGCGGGTGTCGGTGTTTGTCGCGTACCCCTTTGCACGTCATTTGTCCTAGAGGGCCACAGTATGGGACATTCATCAGAGCTGTATATACATGCTTTTTGTTAGCACACATTTTGGCGCACATTTTTTTCATGCGCAGGGACACTACCACCTGCCTTCGTGTGGCGGACGTGTTTAGCCCTGTGCGCGTCTTTGCCCTTGCTTTGTTTTTCCCTGTTCAATTCCATGAATACGTGCTGTTGGCGAGCGTGTGGGCGTTCCGCGCACTTGCCTCCTGTACTTCCCCCGTGACGCCCACATTTTCACGAGTTGTTCCCCATTCCGCATGTCACGCCCCATGTTACGCCTACTTTTGTTATGTGCGCCGCGCTATGTGCGATTTCGCTGTGGCCGTAGCGCACACCGTTAGATGACCTGTGCGCCGGCGTTTGCCATGCAGATTTTCAGCGCACATCCCAGATTTTACTCGCGCACGGACTTCCATGAATCGATGTGCGCGGGTTTCGCTGCGATTTTCACACTTGCATTGCGATTTTCGCACTTGCACTGCAATTCACACGGTTTTGCACGCTTGCGCAGGAATTTTCAGCGCACATTAATTCCTAGAATCGGCCTGTAAATGTTGCATTGCCATACACACTAACTCACTTGCCAATGTTAGGTAGTCCCACACCCAATGGGAATGGGGATTTACCGAATTCCGCCTCCGTATTTCCCGGGACACCAGGGTCGTAATGCCCTGGTATTTCAGGGAGTCACGGAGGCAGAATGGTAATACGAGTCCGGCGGTAACCAGGTGGTTTTACCGCCTCGGTTACCACCGGACTCGTAATGAGGCCCATAGACTCGCACAACAGCACACAGTGACTACTGACCATACAACACCCCAAGCCCAATCAACGGACCCACCGGGCTCAGGCTGCCAACAGCACATCACTGCTCTCTTGCACTTTTCCAGGTTATTCCCACTAACTCACCCCCCACTTCCCTTTTCAGAGCCGCCAGAGCGCCAGGGGACCACTACAGTGGTGATAGTGCGCGGCGCAAATGTCCTTTAACATTAACATAACCTCACCCCAGAACTGTGAATGATAGCATGTCCCACACTTAGTCAGAATTGTAAATGGCAGCATGTCCCGTAAAGTTCAATTTAGAAGGCATTCCCAACATCACTGAATGTCCCTAATAGTGTCTCTGTGTTAAAGTTCAACCTAGAAAGTGTGCCAAATATCATCAGTGTGCTAAAGTTGAATTTAGAAAATGTGTCTAATAGAGTCACTGTGCTAAAGTAGAATCTAGAAAGTGTGCCTAATAGCGTCACTGTGCTAAAGTTCAATCTAGAAAGTGTGCCTAATAGCGTAACTGAGGTATAGTTGAATTTAGAAAATCTGCCTAATAGCGTCACTGCGCTAAAGTCGAATCTACAAGGTGTGCCTAATAGCGTAACTGAGGTATAGTTGAATTTAGAAAATGTGCCTAATAGCGTCACTGTTCTAAAATTGAATCTAGAAAGTGTGCCTAATAGCGTCACTGTGGTATTGTTGAATCTAGAAAGTCTAAGAGCGTCACAGTGCTAAGGTTGAATCTAAAAATGTGCCTAATAGCGTCACTGTGCTAAAGTTGAATCTAGAAAATGTAAATGTGCCTAATAGCGTAACTGTGGTATTGATGAACTTAGAAATTGTGCCTAAATGTACGCCCCCGGTCCTGAAGGCATTCCAAACATCACTGAATGTCCCTAATAGTGTCTCTGTGTTAAAGTTCAACCTAGAAATTGTGCCAAATATCATCAGTGTGCTAAAGTTGAATCTAGAAAGTGTGACTAACAGCGTCACTGTGACAAAGTTTTAACTTAGAAAGTATGCCTAATAGCGTAACTGTGGTATAGTTGAATTTAGAAAATCTGCCTAATGGTATCACTGTGCCAAAGTTTGAATTTAGAAAACGTGCCTAATAGCGTCACTGTGCTAAAGTTGAATCTAGAAAGTGTGACTAATAGCGTCACTGTGACAAAGTTTGAACTTAGAAAGTATGCCTAATAGCGTAACTGTGGTATAGTTGAATTTGGAAAATGTGCCTAATAGCGTCACTGTGCTAAAGTTAAATCTAGAAAGTGTGCCTAATAGCGTAACTGAGGTATAGATGAATTTAGAAAATGTGCCTAATAGCGTCACTGTGCAAAAGTCGAATCTAGAAAGTGTGCCTAATAGTGTAACTGAGGTATAGTTCAATTTAGAAAATGTGCCTAATAGCGTCACTGTGCTAAAATTGAATCTAGAAAGTGTGCCTAATAGCGTCACTGTGGCATAGTTGGATCTAGAAAGTCTAATAGCGTCACAGTGCTAAAGTTTAATCTAAAAATGTGCCTAATAGCATCACTGTGCTAAAGTTGAATCTAGAAAGTGTGCCTAATAGCGTAACTGTGGTATAGTTGAATCTAGAAAGTCTGTCTAATAGCGTCACTGTGCCAAAGTTTGAACTTAGAAAGTATGCCTAATAGCGTAACTGTGGTATAGTTCAATTTAGAAAATGTGCAAATAGCGTCTCTGTGGCATAGTCACTGTGGTAAAGTTATATCTAGAAAATGTGCCTAACAGCGTAACTGTGGTATTGATGAACTTAGAAATTATGCCTAAATATACGCCCCCTGTCCTGATCTCGTGTTTGATCACAAGCACTTTACTGATGATCACCATATCAAACTACTACGCTTACTCTCCCCTATAGACCATCATTCAACTAGAACACAGATTCTACACATTCGGTCTAGCTGTTCTCATAATTAACATGACCCCACGAACTCCACATCATCCTAATAAAACAGAGCTAGCTGAGCACATTCCGGCTAGCTTAAGCATCTCTTCAGGCCTAAAGCAGCCAGAACTCAGTCTGGGTGTCCACCCTCCAGACTGAACACATCCAACTGATTTCCTCAGCACCACACCTACCGCAGCTTTCATGCAACAAGCACACCAGCTGCACACATATCCGGTGCGCCGCCGCACCATAGCACACTCTCTCGCTCTACTGACTGAACTGCGGTTCCTGAGGGCGTTCAACCTACCAGCGCTTTGAGATCATACCAATGATACATAAGGCGCTATATAAATGCCAAGTAACTTACATAACATTACATAACATTACACCTTCAATTGTTATCTCCTTAGACATAGCAGCTCTACCAACTCCATCTTGCCCCCTGATTGAACAGTTGCCTCTGTCTGTGGCAAGGTCTGAGATGCATTAACGTCTGTGCTGTCAGCGGCCACGTTGTTGCCTCTGTCTCCACTGTCCCTCTCAGGTGGACCAGCTGCATTGCATGTTCGCTCATCCTCTTGTAGTGTCTCTGGCCGAGGTGTGGTGGTGATATCCTTATTAGATATGTCATAAAGTGCAGAAAGAAAGAGTGGTGGTTTTATATTGAGACAGGTCACCGGTGCCACAAACAGAAGAAAACACGAATGCGTGGGTATCAGTAAAATTCCAAATAAACCCAGTCTGGTATCCACAAACATGCCTAAGTCCACGCCTTGTGCCTACTGTTTGTATTGCTAGGCTGGATCTTCACCACTGTACTTCGGATATCCCCCACTGAGTTCTCCTCTATTGCCAAAGAGCTGTGGCCGCAAATGCCAAGAGGGACAGGTTCCTCGCTCCACATCATCATTTTCAAGGTCCGCATGTGGGTCTTCGGGAGAGATTTGCTGCTATTCAGTGGAGGACGACCTGTTGATGATTGTCATGGGCAGGGTGGAAAGAAGGAAGGAGGGAATGCTATTCCCACGTGTCTAACCAGAGGATCTTAATGTTATGGACTGTCCTGTGTAGGTAAAGGGACCAGTAACTGAAAAAGAAAGGCTCTAGGATTTTGAACCAGTCGGAGGGTTGTGCCTGGCCTGGTCTGTGCTAGTGTTCCATTTGACCTGAGTGCAGGCATGTTCTCCCTCTGGTGGTTATATTGGTTTGGAACCTCTTGTCCGCTCACAGTTCTGTTGTGCAGAAAAAATCACTGATAGATTTAGTGGTTGAGGTCAAAAGAAATGTAATCCAGTTGTTTATTTGTATTACTCTTCATACACAGATTTTACTTGCAAAAGAAAGCGGGATTTTCTGACCAGTTTTGATTTGTAAACATGTTACAATTCCATCCCTTGATTATAAACATGTTACAATTTCATACCTCGACACGTGTTTCCCCATAGGCCAAACTATGGTTCATCAGGAAAGATATCTGAAAGTAAAAAAGGTAATCACATAAACATTTTGAATTTTTTTTTTTAATGGATAGTTTGAAAGGTGAAAGAGGACAAAAAGCTGCTAAGCATTAAGGAGTGGAATGGACTAGTGTACATTACCTTTTGAAGGTGTGGGAGTCTTCACTCTCATCTGCAATTTCGAAAAAGAAAGGCTCTAGGATTTTGAACCACTCGGAGGTAGTGCCTGGCCTGGTCTGTGCTAGTGCTCCTTTTGACCTGAGTGCAGGCATGTTCTCCCTCTGGGAAGGTACCCTCGTAGAGTTGTGTTCCCGGGATGTGGTGTCTTCTCACTTTGGGGAGTTTGGTTCTACGCATTTTTTGCAGCGTTTGATAGGTTCTGTTTCCACAACGCTGAGGTGTGTGACCATGGTCTTCTTCTATCTCTAAGAAGGGTCGGACCCTACAGTACCCTATCTTGGGGGAGGGGAGCGTGGGGGTCACTGGAATTCCCTTTCTTGGGGTCGCCTCAGTTCCCACACATTGGTTGTTCCCGTCATGGCTAATTATGGAATTCTTGTGGCCTCCTTGGCCCTCCCCATGATGTTCTGTCTGGAATGGCTGGCTCTGCGGAACAGCGTTAGTTTGGACCAAATGCCCTGTTGTTTTGTTACAATGTGTCCACTCTGGAGATGGCTATTTGGTGCCTGCATCCTTCTCAGTACTCGCCAGCGACGGCCTGCCATATTGTACTGCCTCCATGATGCTGCTCGTACTGCAATAGCCACTGGCAGCCAGAGGCTGAGTACTGCATGGGCACTGGTGAGAGTGATGCCATCCTGGAGCAGGATCCATAGTCCATGGAAGCTCAATATTCACTCTCTGTGCACTGCGCTGCCCTCCATCTCCCTGCCCTTACTGTTTGCCCATCTTTCCGTCCCTAGTCACCCCATTTCCCCTTTTCTTCTCTTCACTGTATCTTTGTACCACTTCTCACCCCCTCGCTTTGTGACCTTCTTTCCCTCACAACCTGGAAACCTTCCTACCAATGCCTATCACAAGCCTCAATGGGCCTTTCACAAAACTGAAGACGAGCTAAGTGAGAACAATCCGCACAAATATGTTAAAAATAAGAAGGATTAATAGAGTTTTTGGTTGTGGATTTTTCATTAGCTAAAACATTAATATTAAGAAATAACATATTTTAATAATGTTAAAGCTTTATGTCCCCTTTAAGGGCCCTGGCCTATTATGAAAGTGTTGACATTGATAGAGGCGCCATTTTGGAATATACGTACATTGTTATTGCTAATCCTGGCATGTTTGGGATTACAGAACATGTAATGGTTTTCACTGGGATGAAAAGTCTTTCACTTGCCTAATCCGCTATTTCAACAAGGTATGTGTGTGGCATGTGGAAAGCTGGACGGTGCATTAGCACAATTTGTTCTGCCTTCATAGTTGAACGATTTTTTCCAGACACGCCACGATAATCCCGTGAAGAAAAAAATACATATTTTGAACTATTTTTCCACATTATACTTTTTGTTTGTTTGTCCTTGTGAGCCCGCGGCGATGAAGGAAAATGCAGCCGGTGCGCGGAATGGCGGCAAAGGTTGTCAAGTTCCTCGCTTAACTCGCTCCTGGTTAGTGTACAGGTCTGTTTGCAGAAGGCACACGGCGATGGAAAGAAAGGTTTGGAAAATGTAATGTTGTATGTTTTGGGGAAATGCATATTTTTAACCTCGCAGGGGTTTTGAAAATCGCCTTAATATTCTGCCAGTGTCTGCGTTTGTGCGTGCACCATCATCATTAGCAGGTCATGCACGAAAGCATTTTAGAACTGAGCATGAATAACATGACGTTAAGAAACATCCTCGTGTACATTGGACAAAATAGCAAATATGTTAAATGCGATGCAGAAGATTTACGACGTCCTACTTGCACAAAGGTATTTCATCTCATTTGCTATTATTCCCCAAAGTGCACTAAAGGATGGAGAATGAATCCTCGCTGTGCTTGGCAGCTGATATGGTTGCGTTTCTGATGCTGTAGAGCCAGGTCTTTCAAACGTTCTAAAATGGATGCTCGGGCTGAGGCAGAGCTATGCTTCTGCATGACATCGCTAGTTGCTCGCTAGCAATTATAACTAGTAATTATCAGAGTAACTATAGTAAAATATGCTCCCCTACTACCAGCACTCTTCAATTGAAATTCCTGATGGCACTCAAAATAAAACACAAGATCAGCATTGCAATGCATACGTTTCTTCCCTAAATGTCACCTATGACATTGTAATACATAGTATGTTGTAGATTGGAATAGAAAGCAATTCACACATTGACTAGACCCCGCAGGATATTTCCGCAAGGATTTCCAAATTTTGCATCACAAATATGTACATTTTGCGGCATTTATGAATGAGTAAAATATTTATATGTAGCTATTAAACAAACAGGGTTCCATTTCTAATGTCCTTTGTGTGCTTCCGGAATGAACACGAACACAAAGAGAAGGTCTCTTCATACAAATCATGTGTGGGGCATTGTGGGATTGGTGCTGTAGCCAATAACAATGACTAATTATAATAAGTGGCAGATGTCTGAAATATTACATTATGTGCATTGTTGGTGGCAATTCAATAATGTTGCGCCACTTTTAAAAATTCCAAATTCTGCGCTATACTGGTGCGAGTGCACCATTGTTATAAACTGGGTGGTCTGACGGAAGTGGGCTGGTATTATTGGAGGCATTAAGGGCTTTGTTCTGTAATGTACACCTAGTCTGGACCAGGCAACGCTAATGTGCATGTGCTGGAGCCACACCCACTGCTTATGAGTAAAGTGCAGGTCCCTCACATGTTGAAGCCTGCACTTTGCAAGTTCGAGTCCAGCAGTGGGACCAATTTACCAGTCTGAGGTGAATACATCAAGAACCATTAAATGGGATGATAACTAAGAAGCCGGAGTTAATTGTCATTGAAGCACTAAAACTGAGCACACATACTTCTAAATTAAGTTTTCCTTCTACCCATCCCATCCCAAAGCAGATGCCATCGCATGACATGAATGCACTGGCATAATCCATATGTAACACACTTTCTAGACATAATAACCCCCTCATCACAGGCGTGATTTGCCAGCACATCCTTTTAGGACCCTATGCTAGAGTGTGGCAGGAGGAGGATACTTCCACCTACCATAACATGAATGTTTCCCCGATATACTTTACAGAAGCTCCCCTTGATATGATATGATAAGGCATTTATAACACGCCTATACACAAGCGTTTCAAGGCGCAAGGGGGGGGAGGGGACAGAGGGAAGACAGACACTGATGCTACTAGGCCAAGTGTCATTCAGATCGCGCAAGTGCATGGGAAAGGGGAAGGGACAGTGCAGTACATGGGATAATAGAATTAATAAGCAATAAATACAAATGCGGCCCGCAGGTGGCAAGTGCAAGGGTAAGTGCAGACATCGGGTGTCAAGTGCTGGTAGTGGGACTGTAGGGATACAGAAACAGTCCCCAAGTGCAGGGGTTGCCAGGAAGGTAGTACAGGTGTGTGACTGGTGGGGGAGGGGACCTGCGCCAGAGATCAGAAGGTGGCCAGATAACCAGTGCAGTTTCAGTCAGGAAGTCAGCAGAGGAGAGGAGGAGAAAAAGCAGAAGCAAAGAGAAAGGTTTTGAGGTGCCTCCGGAACCAGGGATGATTCTCCTCAAGTTTCATGGAGGCTGTTCCAGAGGGAGGCCCCAGCCTAAGAAAGAGATCTACCACCAACTCTTTGCTTGGAGAAGCAACTGACTCTGAGGGAGTTGGAGGCGGATGAGCGAAGAGCTCGAGAAGGCAAGTATTTAGGAAGAGAGAGTTGAAGGTATTGAGGCCCCAGACCCCAGAAGGCCTAGTGGACAATGCCAATGCCATGACAGCTCTGCTCTGATGGTGTCCAACCACCTCCCATCACATCGAGAATGAGTGGCAGAAACCATTGCTTCAATCAGAGGTCCTTATGGGGAGGTTTTGGGCGTCAATGCTTCTGTTCCCTCCATATCAGGGATGATGGTAGCCTACCCCCTCCTCTCAGTGTATTGGAGCTACTAGGGATCTTTAACTCCCATTGCACGTGTCTAGAGAACACACACGTGGGCAGGGTCACTCATTACTTTTAGAGAGGGGACTCATTCCCCTCATGCCAGCAAAGGAAGGATCTGACAGTGTCCTGTTTAAGTGGGAATTTGCGGAGCCGAGCACCCCGACCAGGTCCCATTTGGGCTACAATTGTGTAAATTACAGCACTGCCCCTTTTGAGACATGTTCATCTGCCCAGCTTCTTCTCAAAGCCAAAACCACAAAAAGCTTCCAATTGGCTGCTCAATATTTAGCAGCATTCAAGAAAATAAAACTTGGATCATAAAAATTAGATGTTCAAATGTTTTTACTCCATTTCTAAGGTTACTGCTTGTATAGCTAGAAGACATATTTGCTCTGGTGAGGTGAAGATTTAATTTCATCATGCATAACAGCCAGCTGCATGCTAGTGTCAAACAATGACTAAATGCGGGTGACCGTATCCTACAGTCTCTTTAAAGGTTGTATTTGTTAGAACATTTCAGGTGAAATACAGACTCTGCGCCAAAGGTACTTTAACATTAACGTGAAATTAGAATTAATGGAAGAGTATAGCAGAGTTAGACTTAAATAGGCTGTACAAGTAATAATAGGGGCGTAGGTACATGAACATATCAGGGTTAGCGCACATTACAGTGACAATTAAACGTAAACAGAAAAAGAAAGACAAATTACATTTGCCTAGGGAAAACAGATTTTGTTGCGTTTTTGGCAGAATATGGTCCGCACGAGGTAATCCTTGAGAAGTGCAAACTGTTTCCATACCAAGAGAGAGCTCAATTGTTTGTGTGACTAGAGCTGAAGGGATGAAGGAGAAATGTAGAGTTCCGCAGGCAGCGAGAGTTTGTTCCTAAATGAAATTCTATTCAAAAGTCAGCATAGCGCGATGGGGAAAATATAAGTGAAAGAAGCATGTGATATGGAAAGAGGTGACATCACATAGAAGGGGTTGCATTAAGGTCAAGAATACTGTAGAGCTGGGCGGACAGAAGTGGGGAGTTGAAATGCAAGGGAAGAGAGAAAAAGGAGAAGAAAGGAAGGAGAGGAGAGAGTTTGAGGGCCCAGGGGATTTGCTGGAAGCTGAGGCCAGCTTTGGATTATGGTAACGACTGGGAACAGATAATACAAGAATGGACTGAGGCCTATCCTGCGAGAGCGGTCAAAACAGAATGATCTGGAAGTGACAGAGTGTGAGATGAAAATCCAGCATTGGGGAGGAAGAATCCAGTGAGGAATAACTGAGGTCAGGAAAAAGCCATCCCAGAAGAGTTGAAGGACAGAGAGTACAAGGAGCGCATAGAACCATTTCAAATAGAAAATGATATAATCGCAATATAAATAGCCTCGCATATATGATTGGCAAATCAACACCTTTGACATAAAACAGCGTTTTGTGGAACTTCTGGTACAGAGGGTCGATGACTATTCTCTTCCAAGTTTAATTGGAAGCTTTTCTTCTGATACTGAGGTTTTAAAATACAACTATGATATTAAATGGTATGATATGATATGGCATTTATAACACGCCTATACACAAGTGTTTCAAGGTGCGATGAGGAAAGGGAGGGGGAACAAAGGGAAGACAGACAACGATCCTACTAGGCCAGGTGTCATTCAGATCACGCAAGTGCATGGGAAGGGGGAAAGGGAAAAGTGCGTGGGGGAAGGGAGAGGGGAAAGTGCAGTACCAGGGATAGTTTAATAAATAAGATAAATAAAAGCGGCCAGCTAGTGGCAAGTGTATGGTAGTGCAGAAAATAAGTGCTGGTAGAGGGACTGTAAGGATACAGAAAACAGCCCCCAGTTGCAGGGGTTGCCAGGGAGGCAGTGCAGGTGGTCAACTAGCTGTCCAATAAGAGGTGGAATTGGCAGAAAAGTGAATAAATCTTCAGAGCTTTGAAGGCAGAATGTGTTTTTACATATGTCCACTAACTTGGTACATTAACTCATGAGTGCAGTGACAGTAATACTTTGTTTCATGTTGGGATTTCAAAGCCGTATTAAATGCAGTTTATACTTTTATGGTGATATGTGTATATTAAAATACAATATCATTCTGTGAGTGACATACTGTACAACAGAGATATTATCCCACAGCTGATTAATGTTTGTACGATTTTAAAATTATTCCATGAAGATGATTATTGTTGAGAGTGTGCAAGAGCTCTTATTTGTGTCATTCAGTTCTTTAAATAGAATAATTAGAATAATTCATAATGCTTCTAAACAGTTCTAAGTCCGTTAATGCTTTGGTTGAAGTCAAACTAAAAAAGATAAATGGCCAGATTCATGGAATTATTAGCACGGCTGCACTGCCAACAAACACCCTGATTCACAGAGCGGCGCAAAGTGACTGCACTGTCATCAAACACCCTGATTCACAGGGCAGCGCAAAGTGACTGCACTGCCAACAAACACCCTGATCCACAGGGCGGCACAAAGTGACCGCAATGCCGAAAAACACCATGATTCACAGGGCAGTGCAAAGTGACCGCACTGCCAACAAACACCCTGATTCACAGGGCGGCGCAAAGTGACTGCACTGTCAACAAACACCCTGATTCAAAGGGCAGCGCAAAGTGACTGCACTGCCAACAAACACCCTGATCCACAGGGTGGCGCAAAGTGACCGCAATGCCGACAAACACCCTGATGCACAGGGCACTGCAAAGTGACCGCACTGCCAACAAACACCCTGATTCACAGGGCGGCGCAAAGTGACTGCACTGTCAACAACCACCCTCAAAGTGCAGTGCAAAGTGACTGCACTGCCAACAAACACGCTGATTCACAAGATGGCCGCATAGTGACCGCACTGCCAATAAACACCCTGATTCACAGGGCGGCGCAAAGTGACATGCATTGCCAACAAACACGCTTATTCACAGGGGGGCGCAAAGTGACCGCACTGCCAACAAACAGCCTGATTCACAGAGCGGCGCAAAGGGACTGCACTGCCAACAAACACCATGATTCACAGGGTGGCACAAAGTGACCGCACTGCCATAACACACCCTGATTCACAGGGCAGCGCAAAGTGACTGCACTGCCAACAAACGCCCTGATCCACAGGGTGGCGCAAAGTGACTGCACTGCCAACAAACACCCTGATTCACAGGGCGGTGCAAAGTGACCGCACTGCCAACAAACACCCTGATTCACAGGGCGGCACAAAGTGACTGCACTGCCAACAAACACCCTGATTCAAAAGGCAGCGCAAAGTGACTGCACTGCCAACAAACAGCCTGATTCACAGAGCGGCGCAAAGGGACTGCACTACCAACAAACACCCTGATTCACAGGGCGCCGCAAAGTGACTGCACTGCCAACAAACACCCTGATTCACATAGCGGCGCAGAGGGACTGCTATGCCAACAAACACCCTGATTTACAAGGCAGTGCAAAGTGACTGCACTGCCAACAAATGCCCTGATTCACAGGGTGGTGCAAAGTGACCACACTGCTAACAAACAGCCTGATTCACAGAGCGACGCAACAGGACTGCACTGCCAACAAACACCCTGATTCACAGGGCGGCGCAAAGTGACTGCACTACCATCAAACACCCTGATTCACAGAGCACTGCAGTGTATTTTTCCAGAGCTGATCATTCCATGAATAGGGCCCAAAGTGACATAAAATGGGAGGGACATGCTCTACTCCTACAAGTCTTGAAGTGGGGGAATCTTCAGAGATCTTAATCTTTCCCTTCTCAGTTGTTTGCTCTTCAGCAAGTCCTGGACTTCAATCTCACATCGCTTTGACTATTGGTACTTGTAACCCAAAATTCATTAATGTTAAATAACACTATACGTACATCGAAGGAATTTAAAATAACTTCAGCTAAAATCTAGGTTATGCAGAATATCATTGACAAGTTCTGCATATTTTTTTAAGTGTTAGGGTGAATGATCACAAAGCCACGCTCGGTTTGAAAGAGAGCAGTGTCGTGTCACCATTACTAGGTTTATTGGTATTCAGCAATTTCAGATCAGCGAAGATTATGGCCGAGTAGCAGAACAGGCTGCAGAGACTGCACCCTTGCTTATAGCTCTAGTCACATAATATGAGTCAGTGGGCAGGAATAATACATTTCCTAATTCATATATCATGTGCTCCAGAACAGGAAGCACAGAGCATGTACATCACAAATAGAAATTGGATGTGCGAACATGGTACTAAGAGGGTCTGGGAAGGAATATTTCTAAATATTTTCAAGGTGGTACATGCTGTGCTAAATGAACAGCAGTTCATGGCAAAGAAACACACATTGGCAAAGATAACCTCTTGACCTTTCCTTAGGCATTGCATTCTGATTTGTGAGTATCTGCGTATTTGTGTGTTTGTGTGTGTGTTGGGTGTGTGAATATGCATTGCATACGTTTATGCTCAATGTGTGGGCTTATGACCATAGTCACTGTGTGTATGTAGTGCATGTTGCACATTGTATTCCATTGTGCACAGTGTGAAGATTTATGATGAGCGTTGTTACGTCCGTAGTGGATGTGCGCATGCGCGAGCCTCGTTATGGCCACGCATGCACGTCTTTAATAAAGACGGCCCGCGGCGCAGTTGCTGCCGGGACCTCGGAAAAGACAGACGTGTGCGTGTGGTTCTTACTGTATGCATGTATGAATGTCCCAGTACCAGGCGGCACGATGCATCGGAGATCCTCTCACATTGGCGACGAGGATGGGATGCGTGAAGTGAAACACTCGACACGTCTTAACGTGTCGGCATGAGTATTTCATTTTCGAGCGTACTACGAACTCCCCAAATATGATGGTGGCCATTTTGTTTTTCGGTATTTGTGGCAGTTGCGGCCCGCGAGGGCGCTCGTGCGCTGCCTGAATACCGAGGAAGATAATTCCTCAATTTTTGGACACCCTGTTGTTTCCCTAGCAGGGGAACTGCATTAGATGACCTGGAGAAACAGGTTGTAGGAAGAAAGCAGTCACTGAAGACCACCAAGGTGTCACAGAAGGAGATAGGTGCGCTGTAGATGACTTGTGGACAGGTTTGCGGCCTCTAACACGGATTGAGGTGCCTGTGCGACCTGCAACGATGGCAGAAAGCGACAAGGAAGCTCCTGGGGTGGCGAAAGTGGTGAAAAGGAAGTATGGTTCCCTACAACCCATGCAGAAATTCGACACATCAGGCCCACCGTCTAAATTGGGCCCACGATGGCTGCTTTGGATCAAAAAACTTGACATTTTCTTCGCTGCCACCGGAGAAACGGATGATGATGTCAAAGTGGCAACGCTGTTGTACTCGGCGGGCACAGAGGTACTGCGCATTTATGAATCTCTCACGTTACTTGTGGCTACCTACGATGCGGTCAAAACTGCACGGAAGGACCATTTTATCCCTTTGTCCAATATCAACTTCGATAGGTTTGTCATGTGTGGAGAAAAGCAGCGCGATGACGAGTCATTAGATCAATTCTGTGCACGTTTGAGACAGCTCGCCACCACGTGCAGATGGACGGATGCTGAACTTATGGTCCGCCACCAAATGATCCAAGGTTGCAGCTCATGGAAGCTGTGGAGGCAGGTGTTAAGAGAGCCAGGTATGTCGCTGGCACAGATTTTGGACAGCGGAAGGGTACACAAACTTGCCGAGAGTAGAGGAGCGAAGATGGACGCTGCAGCACGCCCAGGCAAGCTGGAGGAGGCCTTTGCGGTTGGGAGACAACCGCAAACAAAGTCGAGGAGGAACCAGAAGAGGCAGGAACCCTCATCACCACAAGATAATGCAGTCATTTGCCAGTATTGTGGGTACGATTTGCCGCATGCGGAGGACTGTCCAGCCAAGTCGAGGACTTGTGGGAGATGCAATGCACCAGGACATTATGCCAGGATGTGCAGAGCTGCCGCCCCAGTGGCTACACAGCGAGGACCCGCGAGGTTGAGCGGCGGTTACAGAAGACAACGCAGTGTTGCTACAGTGGAACAGGATGTACAAAAACTCAACATCGCAGAGGAGGAGGAGGAGGATGAAGAAGTTTTTTTCATCTCAAACCTTGCGACAGGGACGAAGAAACGCAGGCAACCGACCTGCGTTGTTGACATTCAAGGTGTCCCGACGCAGGTATTGATAGACACAGGTGCCTCAGTATGCGTTTTGGCCACAGAGCACTATGAAGCCATCCCTGCCCCCCCCGTTGGACCAGTCGAAGGCGAAGATCTTCACATTCGGAGGTGACGTTCCCCTACCAATCAAAGAGGTGTTTGTGGCTCCTGTAGCCAGGGAAGGAAAGGTGAAAAAGACGAGGTTTTTTGTCACCGATGTGAGCCCAAGGTCCCTACTGAGTTGTGCAGCATCGGAAGCTTTAGATTTAGTTCATTTTGCGTTTGCAGTCTACCAAGGGGACATAAAATCACTTATGGGGAGATTTGGGAGCCTGCTTCAGGGGATAGGCAGACTAAAGGCAGAACCGGTGCAATTACATATAGATGAAACCATCTGCCCGACAGCCCTGAAACACCGGCGAATTCCGTTTCATCTGCGATCCCAGGTTGAGGATGAACTCAAGGCACTGGTCGGCATGGACATAATCGAAAAGGTGGAAGGGCCGACCCCATGGGTCTCGCCAATCGTGGTGGCGCCCAAGCCTAAACAACCGGGCAAGGTCTGCATCTGTGTGGACATGCGTTTACATAATGCTGCAATTAAGCGTGAACGACACTTGACTCCCACTATAGATGATATCATCAATGAACTGCAGGGTGCCACGATCTTTTCCAAACACGATCTAAGAGCAGGATATCACCAGCTGGAGTTGCATGGGGACTCAAGGTACATCACCACATTTACAACTCACAAAGGTCTGTACCAATTTAAACGTCTAAGCTTCGGGATATCCTCAGCTGCAGAGGTTTTTCAGATTGCAATCAGGGGTGTGTTGGCAGGTCTGAGGGGAGTGATCAACATGAGTGACGATATCTTAGTCTTCGCCTCTACACATGCTGATCACCTGAAATGGCTAGAAGTGACATTGCAGCAATTGAAAGACCTTGGACTCACTTTACATCGTGAAAAAATGAATTCTTCAAAGACCGCATTGGGTTTTTTGGCTTTGTGTTTGATGGCAACGGTGTATCCCCGGATCCCGAAAAGGTCAGATACATTTGTGAGGCTACACCCCCACAATCACCAACTGAAGTCCGCATCTTTCTGGGGATGGTTAACTACTGCGGCCGTTTCATCAAGGGGCTGGCGTCCCTCTCTGAACCTCTCAGGGCTCTCACGAAAAATGACACTATTTGGAAGTGGGGCTCTCGAGACCAAGATGCGTTCGAGGAGGTCAAGAAAGCTTTGTCCCACTAGGACACAGTGGCGTATTTTGACCCCGCAGCTGAATCTGAAGTGGTTGTAGACGCAAGCTCAGTAGGTCTGGGAGCTGTGTTGATGCAGAGGGATGCCAGGGGTGAAATGCGGCCTACTGCATACGCGAGTAAAACTCTCACAGGCACTGAACGGCGCTATTCCCAGATAGAGAGAGAGGCCCAGGCGATCTTATGGGGCTGTCGTCACTCCAGGCTGTATATCCTGGGGAAGCCAGTAACGATTGTCACGGATCACAAACCTCTTCTTCCATTCCCGGCGGGTGTGTCCTCGAAACCTCCTCCCAGGATAGAACGGTGGATGCTCGCCCTCATGGAATATGGGGTCAAATTGGTGCACCGGCCAGGGGCGAACAATCCGGCGGACTACTTATCCCGTCATCCCATTGGGAAAAGGGAAAGTGATCAAGGAGATGTGGCGGAGTGTCATGACTTCATAAACCATGTGGTCGCAGGGGCCATGCCAGTGGCTTTGGACAGAAACCAGATGGCGCAAGAGTCGGCAGATGATGAAGTGTTGAGAATCATCACAGCCGCCATTCAGGATGGCAATTGGAGAAATGTCCTGCAGAACATCACAAGGAGGGAAGACAGGACCCAGAGGGATCTTCAGGCGCTATGGAAAGTCTGTGAAGAACTCCCTATTTCGGAAGACGGGTTGTTACTGAGAGGAAGATAGATAGTTGTACCTCGGTCGCTGAGGCCCCGAGTCCTAGAACTAGCTCACACTGGACATCAGGGTGTGGTGAAGACAAAGGCGAGGCTGCACACCAAAGTGTGGTTCGCGGATCTAAAGACCCTCGTTGAACTGTATGTGAAAGGATGCCTACCGTGCCAGGCTGCTAGCCACGTAGAGAGAGCACCCCCGATTAAGTCCATGGAACGAAGTGAAAAGCCTTGGGGCACAGTCCACACAGACTTTGGGTCAACTGGGAGGGGCATGTACTTTTTGGTAGCCGTGGACCAATGGTCGAGGTATCCGGAGGTAGAACTGGTTGACTCGACTGCCACCGACCACGCCCTCATTGCCTTAGAGAAAATGTTTGCCACACATGGTTTCCCAGAAATCCTCCGCTCGGACAATGGGCCGCTGTTCACTGGGAACCAATTTGCCCAGTATTTGAGAGAAAGGGGCATACAACATTGGAAGGTGTCACCGCTCTGGCCCAGGGCGAATGGTGAGACCGAAAGACTTATGAGGACACTTAATAAGGTGTTCCGCATAGAGGCCAACAGTGGAATGGAACTAAAGAGGACTGTATTTGAGTTCCTTCGAGAATACAGGACGACTCCACATCAGTCCACTGGTGTGACTCCAGCTGAGGCATTGTTTGGACGCTGCCCGAGAGGACTGCTCCCGCAGGTGGAAGGCCGAGAGCCGGGGATCATAGACAATGACCGAGTGAGAATGGAACGAGAAGCCCACAATACCAAGGAGAATGAATGGAGGGGACTGCGTGACAAGGAGATAGTAGTGGGAGACTCAGTGTTAGTACGCAACTGCAAGCCGGAAGCAAAACTGGCTCTGCCATATGAGCCCCAACCGTGGGCCGTCACCCACGTCAAAGGGTCTATGATTACTGCCGCGAATGCAAGAGGGACCATCACACGAAATCAGTCGTTTTTCAAAAAGATCGACAGCCACTTGCCTGATGCTGATCTGACAAGGCCGGTGCCGCAGGGAGGAAACGCAGAGATTCCGGAAGATGACCAATCCATGGTTCCACCACTGGCAGTCGGGTCCCCACTGCGCAGTCCGCAGGCGGAACGGCGGTACCCGGTGCGACGAGATTGCACCATACCTGTTCGGCTCAAGGACTATGTCCTTGATTCTGGAGACTGAACAGGTGACTCTCCCAGAACTAAGGTTTACTGTTAAACACTTGAAGTTGAGGTTGTTCATGTTTGACATTTGATTGTTTCTTATGTGTAAGTTGGTGTTTCTTTTGTTTAAAGAAATGAAGGGATGTTACGTCCGTAGTGGATGTGCGCATGCGCGAGCCTCGTTATGGCCACGCATGCGTGTCTTTAATAAAGACGGCCCGCGGCGCAGTTGCTGCCGGGACCTCGGAACAGACAGACGTGTGCGTGTGGTTCTTACTGTATGCATGTATGAATGTCCCAGTACCAGGCGGCCCGATGCATCAGAGATCCCCTCACAAGCATGGGGATGTGTTTGAAGGTCGACAGTCTATGCAGTATCTTTGTTAATGCAGATTTTGTAGTGACAGTGCGGTGTCAGGTATAGGCACATTGCCTGGGTGAAGGTGGAGTGCCTGCATGCATGTAGACTTTGCATGCATGTAGACTTTGTGGGTCCTTTAGGGTGTCTGTGCAGTATGATTGTGTATGTCCAGTGTGTGGGAGCATGTGTATTATGTTGGTGCATTCATAGTGTGTGGGTGCATGTACCATGCAAGCATGTTATGGTGCACTGAGGGTGTTTGTGTATGTGCCGTCTCTGGGTCTATGTGCAGTGACTGGGTGCATGCTGTGCATTTTGAGGATATACCTGCATTGTGTGGGTGCAGTTGAAGTGTGGAGTTGGATGTTCATTATCATCTTGATATTGAACATTGTTAACCAATTAAGTTGCTCCGAGCAATGTCAGTGGTTCAGAGAAAGTTATTCAGGTGGTCAGAGCTAAAAAAAAAAAGTGTAAATGTGCTAGCCGTGGTTCCATTTCATGGCCAATCTTGTTAGGAAAAGGTTGATCTAGCAGGTTGCTAACACAGTTAATGGAAGAGGCTTTAGATGGGGGGGATGCAAAATTAAAATGACTGAGTTGTGGGACAATTTAAACAAAAAACCTTAATTGTTGGACAGGTAGAAAATGTAAACAGGATTTAGTTGAGGGACAGGTAGAACATTGAAATCCAATTTAGATGAGGAACAGATACGAAATTGAATAGGCTATTTTTTGTCACTATCACTATGACTTACTTTTTTTACATCGCCGTGACCACCTTGAACGTGGTAAATGCATGTGATATGTATTGTCCGTATGGAGAAGAATACCACATCATTTTTATCCCTGGGGCAAGACTTAGCCCTGCATCCCTGCGGTCTACCCGGATGCCCAAAAGCATGATACACTGAGCTGGGATAAATGCAGACCTCTTCATAACAAAACCCTGAAGAGTCAAGATAGTCCAACAACACTGTGACTGTGCTGGGGATAGAGTAATCACCAGAATATTATCCATATAAATAATCATCCCAGCCGTTCTTGCTCGTAAGGAGGCCATTAGGGAGCTCACGAGTTTCATGAAAAACCATGAGGCAGATCATAGTCCAAAGGTAAGAAAAGAAAATTAATTTGCTGCCCCCTGTCAGATGTACCGGGCTAAATGTCTGTGAGGCTTGAATATCAGGGAAGCCAAATATGAGTCTTTCTAATCTAGTATTCCCAGCCACTCTCCTGACCTCACACATCTCTCAAAAGTGAAATCATCTCCACCCTCAAATGACGAAACACTAGAAAGCTGTTGGGTCACCCTGAAATGTATGACTGGTCTGAACTCTTTGTCTTTTTTTCCTGACCAAAACAATATTTATTACAAACCCCTTTGGATGGATCACTTTGATCAACATATTTCTTACCTCCTCTACAAGATCTCTTTTCTCTCTGGGGAAATATAATCCCTCTTCCTGCCTGCCTAAAATGTCTGAGCCGATATACCAAACTAGAATGCTCTGACTGTTTGCAACACCAACGCATCTTGTGAAATCAGTGAGAAAACGTGTTAAACAATATAAAATAACACCTTCCAAACACACTACCCCCTTTTTGCTCACCTTGGAAATAGTTTGATCTGGCTCCACCTCCCCTAGCTGCCCTGCAATAAGCTCTGGCCTTTTTGGGGGGTAAGGGAGCAAGGAAGGTCTGGGTCTCTGAGCAGTGAACTAGAAGTCCGCCCTGGAAGGACCTTTTGGTTGCTGCTTCTACACCCCCAGCAAGTTGAGCATCCCCTCCCTAAACCAGCTCTGGAAGAGACCTTTGAGGCAAAGATCTTGAAGGTGTTGGCTGTTGACATCCTGCCATATTCTTTTTGAAATAACATCCAACATTCTCTTACAAAACCAAACCCAAACAACAGCTTCTCTGACACGTATGGTGCATAGACTCAATCTTTTCTCCACATAGAAACTACTTTTAAAGCCGAATGGCCTCCCTTCTTTGCTGGGACAGGGTGGATGGCCTCATCCAAGAAACATAAGGACTGCTGGGTCAAATTGCAAACTGCACACTCAAGCCCTCCTGACCTATATTACATTTGTTCCACGCGAGACTGTCCTCGAACAGGAAAGACCTTAGGGAACGAACATCTTATCATCTTATCAGTGTTCTCCCTCTGTAGCTCCTACCAGTTTAGTTTCAGGGCCCTTCCTTGAATGTGAAGGAGGCCATGCTAGACTACTTCTACCAAAATGCACAGCTTGCACCACCTTCCCTTGCAACCGCTATCCCCAGCAGTGCAAAACCAACGTGACAAATCCAGTACAATACGTATGTTTTATTTATCTTCCTTCCTCTTGGCATTAGGGAGCAGTAACAAAGGAGAGCGGTTGCTTGCGGTTATTGGTCTGAAAGTACGCTCATTGGGCTCAGGGCTGTGACTAACGGGCAAGGGTGAGAAGATTACATATGGGAACTTTAGTATGCTGTTTCGTTTGTTCTCTTACTGCTATGTGAATAAATAAAAGAGCAATGATGCATAATATGAGGTTGGCTTTAAGGGTAAAACCTGCCGTATTTCATAATGTGATATGTTTACTTCTCCACTAAACTAGGAATTTCACTCAGGAACTCCACCTGCTTTTGTGTGGAGTAAATGTCTTGCACCGAAAAGGTGTACTTTTCTGTGGAAGTAGCTATGGTAGTATCTCATGTTCGGGTGCAGGTGCTGAAACAGGAGGAGGCATATGTAGAGGGTCATTAGGAGATGAAGAAATGGAGGGGCAGCAGATGGTGGAAAATGAGGCAGAAATGGCAGGGCAGTGTAAGGGGGAAAGCAGGAGGCAGAGATGCAGTGATAGCAGGAGGGGGGAATGACCCGATGGATAAGGGCTGTAAGGCAGAAGGTGGTCCAGGAGGAGAAGGTGGAGACATATGAGGGTGAGTTGTGGGAGGGGGAAAGGAGGAGGAGGAGAAAGAGCCATGACAGGTAGAGGCAGATGAGGGGGAGGTTGTTCACAGTGATAATGCAAGTACTTCAAGGGGGAGGTAGGTCAGAGCACGAGATATGCCAAAGGGTACTGCCCCAACACTTTCTAGCCTGGACCCCTTCAAGGCGTGGCAATACCTCCCCCTGCCTGATGAGAGGCTACAGGCAAAGGCTTGTGTAGTTGTGTGCAAGCTCTGCAATAAGCAAAAAGACTTAACGTTACTCATTGGGCACACATGCAATGCATACACACATTTTGTGGTGGCATACGCCAGTGTTTCATAGAAATGTGCCATTGACTGCCCCTGGTGCCACAATTTTGTGTGCTAAGGTCCGAGAAGGAAGAATCTGCAGACACAACTGGAGATGCAGTTAATTCCCCGCCAGAGCATTGCCCAAGGTGTCATGAGGAAATGGACAAATCGCAGCCAATGGCAGACGCTGCACGTTCTAATCCTGTGTTGTTTCAGCTTGCTCCCTGCTGTCCTGTGATGGCAAGGTTCACTTTGCCTACAGTCAAAAGAAGAAGGCATGATAACCTGTCCCGGAATGCAGGCACACATTGCCTGTATTATGGGTGGTCAGCCAGGGGAGATGGAAGACACTGCAGTACCATGGAAGAAAGACTGAGAAATATTGCATATTTGCATATGTATTTGTTCTTGACAGACTGAGCTGCTCCTATCTCTTGCCACTTTCCTTCTAGCATCTTATGATATAGCACCCTCCACAATCTCGCAGTCCCCTGCCCAACCCAGACTTTCTCTCATATTTGCTCCTTCTCTTTCCATGCCTCAATCCCGGTTTTGTAATTCAGCATGGCTTATAACTACATTAACAGATTTGCTTTCAAGGCAGCCTTTCAACTCTGTTCCATGAACTTGGAAGTGGGTTTCAGACTTCTCAGCACTTTCTTGCCTCCTGATTGCCCTTTCCCGAGTGCCACTCTTTATGTAGTTGCTGACACCGTCCTATAAATACTCTTCTTTGTTCCCTTGCGGCCTGTTCTCTGCCTCCAGTTCAATCTCTTACCTTTCACCCACCATCACCAGGGAGATCATGAGAATAATTCTTCTATATTTGTGTCTCTCTGCTGTGGTGGTGGGAGAACCCAAAACATTCTCATCTTGACAGCTCTCAGGTAGGAGGAACAATTCTCATATTTGTGGCTATTGGTAGCTAAAGGTAGCTCTCAATTGTTTTTTAAAAAAGGCAGGGACAGGGCTGAAGAACAGAAACGTACTAGCACAAAAGCTAATGGCGTTTGGCCTTATTTATGAGGGTTACACTTCAGCCACCCAGCATAGCGAGTCAGGAGAAACATAACACAGTGTAGAGAAGCAGCATAAACCATCACATCCAGAAATTCTGAGAATAATGATGATGATTAGCTAGACAATGATTATGTGCGTCCATTTACAGGCAGCTGCAACATATGATTGTGGAAACCATTGGCACTTCCTTTGGAGGAGGACAGTTCCACAGTTACGGGGATGGGAAGAAAGTACAGATGAACTATTACACTCATTTGCAGTGTCCTTCAAACACAATCTGTAATATTTGCAAATGAAAAATGGTGTGGCAGCCAGACCATCAAAGCCACTACCTTAGTTGTCAGATGTGCATAGTAGCCCATGTCTCAGCCCACCTTGAAAATAGAAAGAGTGGGATTTTGTCAACCAGGATAAAGACCAATACTATGTCACCATCTGCACAACATTAGTACCACATTTTTGCAGACCCACACATTCAACACTATGCACAGAAATGGGATGAACACCAGACCTCAACTTCAGCCCCCTCATCAGCAAATTGCCATTCCACCCCTACCCTGTATTGCTACTCGAGAAAACACTGCTGAGGGATCCACGTTATTTGGATGCTCACCTCATCTCCATTCCCCTACTACCTCTGGAGAAGGTCAGTGTATTGGAGGTATTTGGGGATGGAAAAAGGTATCCTAGTTTTCAGGGCAGAGTATTTTAGCTCACCTCTATACATTGTGATAATGTTGGCTGTTGACATCCTGCCATATTATTTTTTATCAAAACCCCGGTTTCTGAACATTCATGGCTGTACCAGAGTTAAACAGCAAAATAATGTATGCAGTTTGACAGAAACTAGATAGGTTTGAGGACCAAAATACCCACTTCAACCTGGACATTTGGACCACTTGACAGAGCATAGACTACTACACATTGGGTGACTTTCCAAGTAATCCTTGCTCATCATAATCTTACATTGTGTGTTCTGTGTCCATGCTCATCAACAGAGGCAATCTGCTCCTTGCCATATTCTGACCAAAAAAAATGGACTGACATACTCCTTCCCCCCTGCCCGACTGCAATACCTGAGAATGCATTGCTATCTCTTGAGGAGCATATGCTGCTGAATGCGACCCTGATGCCGTCAATTTGTCATTCACAATTCTACAGTCCCTGGTGCAGAGAGCAGCTGCAGTAGCTGATATAAAGCACCCCAATTGCTTATTGTGTGGTCCGCCCACTTAACCGTTCAGGAGTGCCAGAACTGTAGACACTCAAGATGCTTGTATATATTACAATATAATATCACAGAATATGATACAATATTAAACAATATACCACAATAGAATATTTGGTAACATATTTTGATCACCGCCTACCATGAAAACATGTGAAGAGAAGTATGTGAGCAGGCCACAAAAAGTAATTACACGCAGTTACATCCATTTAATGATTTCTAAGCATTTCACTTGCAAAAAGATTTCTAATTATTTTATTTCTTAAAAATAATTCTAAGACATTTCAAGAATGTGGCCTGACCACAAAAACAATGTACTTAGTTAATGACACTGAATCAATTCCCCTCCCAGATCCTAAGAATTGTAAAACTTTTCTATGGAAGCAGTACACATTGTGACAAATCCATTTTCTATGGAAGCACTACGCATTGTGACGAATCCAAAGGGTTTGTCCCTTCTCCTTAAGGGGCAGCCACCGCCTTTGGGACTAGGGAAGTGAGATTGCTATGCAAGAGATTCCACAGGGAACAAGGCAAGTGTAAGGGTGACCCCCCCCACACCTCGAGAGGACACAAGCTCCTAAACACGGATGTAATGACACCTTCCTATGAGACAGAAGCCCCATTCTTTAAAATTATATATATACATTATATATGTGTATGCTTGTCCGGTTATGCAAATGCACACCGTTGAACCCACGTCTACCACATTTTGCATGGATTCCTCTTGTGTCTGTGGCAAGATCATAGTCCATGTTTGGATGCAAAAATCGTATATGCAAAACATTTTTGGAATGTTTGGGTGTATGTTTGTCTGGCTATACAAATCCACACAGTTGAAACCACTGGTACCAAACTTTACATGGTTTCCTCATTTGTTTAGGGTAAGATTGTAGTCTATGTTTGAATGCAAAAAATGCACTTTGTAGACACCCTCATTTAGTGATGCTCACCCCAATTCACCACAGTAGGTACAAGATCGAGGCAAAATGTGGGAAAGTGTCTGAAGCTAAATGTTTCATGTGTTGGTTATTCCTCTGAAATGTATTACTACTGTATACAGTTTGAAAATGTATATTAAAACATTTTCAAAGGGAATAAAAAAAAAGAAAAATCTTTTAAAAACTGTTATCACGCCACTCTAAATATGGGAAATGACAAGGTTACAGTTTACTTAAGTTCATTCACAAGAAGAGAGCACAATCACACTTGGAAAAGCTCTATCTGATGCAAAGTGAAAATCAATATCAAGAGCTTCTGAAACACATCAACAAACACCAGCATGACTTGACGATCAGAGGGCAAGAGCAACTTTCTGCAGGGCAAATGAGATGGCAGAGCAAACTGAAGCAAGACTTGCTGACATGAGGAAAAGAAACATCCACTCGATCAGGACACGGGCAACGGTGGGTACCCCAGCTAGTTGGTTACGTGGAAGGTGAACCATATTATGAGGCTAAGTGCCCTTTAATTGAGCAGGGCTTGGCTGCTGACCCCACTCTGTGAACTTCTTTGCAAGAAACATGGAACCAATCCAGTTAGGTATCTCACCATATATAGAAGAACAAAAGAAACCGAGGAGGTACCTGAAAGAGAGGAACAGGAATCTTGGAGGAGCCTGTGTACAGGTAGCATCTTTGCAGAGATGCTGGGCAAACCTGAAGGAAAGACCACGTTGGATATGTGGTGGATGAGGAGTCCTGAAGCCTGCAGAATGCTGCCGAGTCCAGGTGAGCAAGGCACTTGACAATCCAAGCTCTCCTAGAGGGGGAGACCAGTGCAGGAGAGACTGGACACACCAGTTTTTCTGAGCCCAGACATGGAAGCGACAAACCACCACAGGAGATCTGGCTAACGCAGGGTTGCAGTTATGCAAGTACACAAGTGATCACTGCCTTTAACAAAAAATGACACAAACACACAGGTATGCGATCAGCAAGGAGAAAGGGGAGGCAGGTCGTTGGAAACCATGAAGGAGTTAGAGATATTGCCACACACATACTGCTGATAAACTCAAGCAGCCCAGCAGAGGCTGAACAGGCAGAAGCCCTGAATGGCTTACAGATCCTATCCAAACATATGGCCGGCGAGGCCAAACAGCCCACGAGAGGCTGATCGAACCAGAAGCCCTGAAGGGGATGGAGACATTGCAATTCTGCTATGGCCAATAAGGCCAAGAAACCCAGGAAAATCTGGAAGAACCAGGATGCCTGGATGGGGTAAAACAAACATAATAACAGGTATACCCTTAGGAAGGGCCACTAGCCAACAAGAGGAAAAGCAAAACCAGAACTTTGAAGAGAATAAGAATGACAATTGAATACAGTAATGGATTTTTGAGTTTGAGAAAGAATGTTGTGATCTTATGAGAATCCTGCTGAAGAAGTTTGGCGTTCAACACTAAAAGAGTGTCAAGAGAATACAGGCGTTGTTTGATTTTCCTTGGGAACTGTTTCCAAGCTTGCTTGAGGGGGACAGGATTCCTTCTTTTTGAAGTACCTGAGAAACAGACGCTTTTTATGTTGAGCCATTACCAGAGACTGAGACGGAAACACGAAAAGGGCAAAAGAGCAGGAACTCTAGAAAGGATGCAGTGAAGCGCCAGCCAGTCCAAGCCTAGATGGCAGCAGAATGCTTACAATGGCTGATTTATGCTTTCTTATTGTTAGTAACAGGGCACGACATTAAAAAGAGGAGGTTTTGGACAGATGATTATTTTTATTTACAGACCTCTTGACAATCACCATCTATTACTTTCTTAGCATAGGGCAACCACCACCATTAGCAATTGGGCAAGGATAGGCATTTCGTTCATTGAATAAAGTAAAGTTGAAACCCTAACATGTCTTTATGTCCATCTCCTATGTATGACTTACCAAAGTGGTGTCAGAAATGGGATGCAAACAGTGTGACACAGGATTGGGACCCATGCTAGTACAACTCCTACACCCCAAAGCCAAAACACCCAAAAGGACCAGTCCCCAATCCATTGGCTGTGTTTTTTTAGTACCAAGAACCTTCAGATACCTATCCGAGAAAGATGCTTGATACCTAAAGGGATTTACGATTTCCCCTCCTCAGGGTAGTTATTTTAGGCTATCCTCCAAATGTGGCCTAGTCTGGAGACATTCCCTGAATGTGGCTGCAGGCATGGTCGACCCAGACTAATGCAGATAAATACAGGTAGTGGTGCATAATGCACGCAGCAAGAAGTACCTTGTACTAGAAGGAGACCCCCATCACCCAAGTGATTTTAGAAAGAGCCATACTCTCTTTGATCCTAGAAGTAGATTCCCTCTCCCCGACATTGCAAGGCTTTCAGGGATTTGGAGAATCCAATGAATACCTGGTCTCAACACAACAGAATGAATGGGACAAAATGACCACCCTCCATGACCTAGCCATTGCCCAGCCCAGTGATCAAACTCTTCCTTTGGGAGGGTTGTCCCAGAAAAACAGGGACAGAATCATAACAGGCCTTTATTCTTTAAGAAAATATGCCTTCTGTATCAAAGGTTTAATGAGATGGATGGGACATGAAAAACTAGTTATCCTAAGAGCCACAAGTGGGTGGTAAATGGAGTTAGCCAGCCCACTCCCACCTCCCAGTTGGTCACAAAGGGGTGACGAAAGCTCATGAATAGTCCTTAAACAAATTGTATTGGCCTGGGATACAAGCTAATGTAAAAATCTACGTGGCCATTTGTGAAATATGTCAGAAGACCTCCGCTGCCCGGTATGGAGAGCCCCCCTCCAACCAGTACCCTCCATTGAGGTCCTTTTCTCATTGTATTGTGATGCATACAGTGGGCCCTCTAAGTTGGGGGATAAATACATGCTGGTTAACCACATGGTATCCCAAGGCCTTTCCTTTTCAGAACAACACTAGCCCGCAAGTCCTACAATCTCCTGCCCCTCTGCTTTCCCAGGTGTGTTTCCCAAAGGAGATACTTGCAGATCAGGGTGCCTCCTTCATTTTCCGACTTATGCAAGAGATTAAAGAAATATTGAACATTACGACCTTGAGAACCTCTGTTAACAACCCCCAGACTAAGAGTCTGGTAGAACCCTTTAATCAGAAACTAAAGCACATATTGTGCAAATTAGTGGAAACTGACAATCGTAACTGGGATCTGATGATACCCTAGGCTCTCTTTTGCTTTCCCCGATCTTCATTGGGCTAGTCACTTTTTGAGTTCTTGTATGGAAGACAACCCAGAGATGTGTTGGATATGTTCTGGTAGACCTGGGTAGAGCGGTAGGAGGTCCATTATTGAACTATGAAGCCATCCACAAGTAAAATGACCATATGAAAGCTGTGAAAGAAATCGTAAACCGACATCTCTCAAGGGTCCAAGAACGCCAGAAAACCCTTTTCAATAGGAGATTCGGTTTTGGTTCTTCTACCAACATCAGAAAAAAGATGGTTTCCAAATGTCATGGGCCATATCAAATACTAGAAAAGAACGGCGCTCTGAACTATCTAGTTTCTCAACCTGAGAGATGGCAGAACATGCAGTTATATCATAGTAACCTTTTCAAGACCTGGAAAGCAGATCCATTGGGGTGGAATACGGTCACAATGGTGACACTGCTGGTGGAAACCGAACAGCTCTCAGTTTGATCCCAGAAAGTCTTAGTAACTCAGTTCCCAGGAGTATTTTTGGAAGAACATGGTATGATAAAGAACTGATTCCATCAATCATATCCATATCCCTGAGGGCAGATGGTAAACTTAAAACCCATTCTGGATATCGGAAGCCCGTAGGAAATCCATAGAAGAAGCGGTTATGAATATGTTAAAAGTGGGTGCCATTGAACCCTTATATAGCCCTTGCTCCTCCCCAATAATACTGTTTCAGAATCCTCATGGGTCATGGCGATTCCTAGAAAGCTGAATTCCATCTCAGTCTTTGGCAATTACCAAATGCTAAGGAATGACAAGCTAATTGAGGGATTGGGGAATGCTAAATATATTTGGACGTAAGATCTTATTAAGAGTTACTGGCAGTCCTTCTTAATCCATCTGATAGGGAAAACATGCATTTTCTACACCTCAAATACTATTCCAATTTGCAGTACTTCCCTTTGGTCTTCATGTTGCACTGGCCACCATCCAAAAACTACTGGATAAAATCCTGAGACCCTATCCCACCATTGCAAGCGCATATCTCAATGATATCAAAGTAACTAACAGCAACAAATTTGGCTTTTCAAATCATCAGTTTTGTTTTTGTATTTTATTGATTTGTAGAGTGCTTTTGCCAAAGTGCTGGACAAGCAGAGCCAATAGACAGTACAAAATCAAATTCAAACAAACAAAAATAAATATCTGGAAGAGTAAGAAATGAGAGCCAGAGTTAGAGCTAAGATGGGGAACCAAGCAAAAACATATTTAGTCCAGTGAAAAAAGTGGTAGCGTTGGGAAGGATCTAATATCACGGGGGAGAGAGTTCCAAAGGAGCCAGAAGAGAAAAATAGCAAAAGTGAGATTGGGCACAGGGGGGCTTGGTAGAAGAGAGGAGCAACTTATTAGCAGAATAGAGGGCCCTGGAAGGAACATAGAAAGAAATGTAAGGAAGGCATGGTCTTGAAGTAAGACATTCAACTTTCACAACAACAAACCTAAATCTTCAGATGGGAGCAAGCTACAACCATCAAATAATAATAATGCTGTCCTAGTGGAGTCTTGTCAAAACAAAAGGGTCTACACAAAACATCCTATTGCCAATCCTTACCGCTAATTTACAAATAGTGGGGGGGAATGTTCATGCAAAACAAAGAAGTGTTCACAAAATGATAAGACAGGATGATCTGGCCGTTGGCCTCCCTTCCCCACATTTTCAGCATGGGGAAACTCGAGCCAAGCACCCACTCTGACTTTTTCGACACAAGGATACAGTTCCAATTGCAGCATCAGGGCCTTCTTTGCCCAAGTCTCTTTTTTCATCAAAGTCTCTTGATTCAGAGGGCCTGATGTACAAAACAAAAACAAAAAGTTATTTTCTTCTTACAATTATGTGATTCGGTTGCCTCACTGTGGATCACCCTCAGTCCGGATCAGATCCCTTTTGCACTTTCCATTAATCTCCCTCAACCGGGCTCGGACCAATTGCAGTTCACTTTATACTTATCGAAGACTTTCGAATGTGCACAGGGTTTAGCTTGACCCGTCGCAGGACCACTTCGTTACAACGTTCCTTTATTGCAATGCATTTGCCATTCAGTTGAATACCTAACAGAGACCTTCGAAAGAGCACCCACGTGGTGCCAGACCATCCTGTACACAGTATCCTATTTGGCTTTTTCAATGTACATTCACTCCTTTAGTTTCCACTTCTTCGCGCCTCTCATTACATGCACATCAAACACTGTGCTTTGTGGATTTCTTCATACAATGTCATTGCTTGCAACCTTGGTTCAAACATAAGCTGATTTTGTTTCAGTTTCTCCGACTCACTGGCTGTGCTGCTTTTACTGGCTCAGCTTTCTTGCAGGAGACAAGGACAGTACCACAGCAGCAATCACTCCTCCAAGCCAGGGTTATCGACACAGGACCGCCCCAGATACCTTTGATGCACAGTGTAGGATTCTTCAACTTCAGTTCCCGGTCTTAGGCTTCTCACTTTCCAAGGCTTGTGAAAATAATGGTTTCTAGAGGTCAAGGGTACTTCCCTCCGTGCAACCCTCTCTGGTCTCGTCGCCTTTCTTCTTGTGTTAAACTGCCATCTTGGAACTGCTGCTTCCTCATGTGCTTTTCCTCACTCACAGTGTGCTTTTGTGCTCCACCTTCTATCTGTGTGGGGAAGTGTGACGGAGTCAGGTGTGTGTAATGATGAGTTATTGACTGACCATGCCTGACCATGGTGTTGGGACTTGTCAGGTATACGGCTCTGACGTTAGTCCGTTGTAGCTCATGATGAACTGTCCGCAAGAAAGTGTTTGTGTTGTGAAAGGGGGGAGGCTTGGCTTCTAGGTATCCTACCTGGTAGGATGGGGAAAAGGTGTTACAGGGAAGGGGATACCGAGTATAATACAGTGTCCCACTTCCACTCCCCGTAGACCCCTCATCCAGTTGATCCTCCCGCACTGGTCCACCCTGAGGAACTGGATCCAAAAGTGAAGGCTGTGTCCTTGTCAACTGGATGACAGATCCCCAGGGACCGGCAGGTGAGACACCTTCAGGTTTCTCACAGAAAGTAGAGCAGAAAGTTATGGAGGGGCCGGACCATGGATAGATTTATAGAAATAGTTAAAAGCAAAACAGCATCCAATTGTCAAAGTTAAGTAATGAAAGAAAGTGGAGAGGGGGAGATTAGAGACTGGGGGAGAGCAAGCAGAGGGTGCGAATAGCAGAGTCAAAAATGGAGCATAAAGAAGCAAGACGGTAAGGTGGGAGACCAATAAGTAAGGCATACAATAGTTGAGGTGGGAGAACACTGGCTTTGGTGATATTGAGTGTAGTAGTGTGAAAGGAGAGGAAGGGCCGAGCCTTACGGATATTAAACAGTAGATAGCAAGATGATTTGGCAATGGCAGATGAAAAAGAGAGCAGGGTCAAAAATCACTCCCAGGTTGTGAGCCACAGAACTAAATGAGAGAGAGAGAAAAGAGGAAAGGCAATGCAAGTGGGTAAGAGGGGTGGGGACAGTGGAGGAAGGGAAAAGATGATTTCTGTTTTTGAGGCATATATTGAGAGAAAATAAGTTCTCATCCACGACTGGATGGCAAAAAGCAAGTGGAGATTTTAGAGTGATGGGAATCAGAAAATGAGGAAAAGGAAACAAAGATTTGGGAATCATCTGTGCAGAAAAGTCTGATAGCCCAAAATAAGGGATGAGAGAAGAAGGGGGTGTAGTATAGAGTGAAAAGAGGAGGAAGCCAAGGACAGACCATTGGGGAACACCATGCAGAAGAGATTAGGAGGGGGGAGTGCTACCAGACCATGATACCAAGAAGGAGCAGTCATGCAGACAAGAGGAGAACAAACATAGAGCGGAGCAAGAGTGTCCAAGTGAAGAAAGCGTAGAAAGAAGAGTATGGTGATCTACAGTATTGAGAGTGGTAAACAGGTCAAGAAGAATAAAGATTGAACTAGGGTTTGGAGTGCTGTGCAGAGATGAGAGAGTTGGAAACGCTTAACAAAGAAGGTTCAGTAGTGTGATTGCGGCGGAAACCGGATTGGAGAGGGGAAAGTAGGGAGTTGGGTTCAAGATAGGTGGAAAGTTGGGAATAGACAACCCGTTCAAGTAGCTTGGAGAGAAAGGGGAGAAGAGAAACTGGACAGTAGTTATAGAGGGTCATGAGATAGAAAAGAGATGATTGTGACCTTCTTGAACAATGAAGGAAATGTAGCAGAAGAAAGAAGAGTTGATTAGAGTGGTAAGGAAAGGTAAGAGCAGGGGATAGATTTTAGGGATGACAATGTTGGGTATAGGGTTCGAAGGGGAAGCAGTAGGCTGGGTATGCGTGAGAAACTGAGCAGTGTCTGAATCAGAGAACAGCTGAATTGTAGAGGGAGAGAAGAGGTTGAATGATGAGAGGAGACAAAGGAGCGAAGTTTAGATACTTTGCCAGAAAAGAAAGTGACAAAGTTAGAGGGAGAAAGAGAAGAAATTAGGGAAGGGTCGGGGGAAACAATCTGATTAAGAAAGTGGAAGAAGCGACACGGGTGAGAAGAATAAGAGAGACTAAAATTAGAATAGTATGCCTTTTTTAGCTAAGAGTAGTGAGGAGTCGTATGAAGTGTCTAAGGAAGAGAGAAGAGAGAGGTTAAAAGAGGAAGGTACTTTTTTTCCATTTGCGCTCGGCACGACACAGGGAGAACTGGAGCAGACAAAGTGTAGGAGTGATGCAGGAGGCTGGTGTGAAGGTGAAATGGACAGGCAGGGTGGAAGGAGTCAAGAGTGTGTAACAGAGTAGAGTTTAAAGAAGATAATGCGTCATCAGGGGAGAGTGTTGAAAAGTGTGTAAGAGTGGTCAGTGAGGCATGTGAGGCATGTAACGCTGACAGAAAGGTAAAGGGGTAGAACATGGCAAAATACTGATGAAAACATAGTAGATTAGGGGAAGGGGAGAGGGTCGGGAGGGAGAAAGGTGAATGAAAGAAGTAAGTGTCAGAAGTTGGAAATGGAGGAGAAAGAAAAGAGGACAAAATAAGGTCCAGAGAAGAACCACAAATGTGGGAAGGGGCAGAAGAGCAAGGGGTGGTTATAGGAGTTCATGAGAGGAAGAAAAGGGGAGGAAGAATGCGTGTATGAGAGATGGAGGTAACAGTCCCCTAATAGAACAAAAGGGACAGAATAAGGGACAAGAGCAGAAAGAGGTGAGTCAAGGTCATTCCAAAAGGAGAAACAAAGCTCAGATGGGTGATACATGATGAGAAAACTAAGATATTGTGGTTTAGAGAAAGAAATAAAATGATAGTCAAAGGAGGCGAACTGAGACAGAGACAGACAGTAAGGTATAGGAATGGGAAGAGTGAAAAAAAATGCAAGTCCCACTGCCATGGCCAGAGGCTCAGGCAGAGTGAGAGAATTTGGTAGCAGAGGAAAAAAGGATGCAAGGGGTTGTGGAATTAGATGGGAGGATCCATGTTTCAGTGAAGCAGAGAAAGTGAAGATTAAGATGATAAAAAGTGGTGAGTATGGAGTGAGATTTGTTACAAACAGATCTTGCATTTAACAAACCAATGGGGATTGAGGTATTCCGAAATGGCCAGTTTAAAAGAGGTACTGAAGGTGGAGAGAGGAATAAAGATGAAATTGTCCATATTTCATTGCTGATGAAGGGCATGCAAAGGTCACTGATTTGACCAGTCGGATGGAATAGGAGGGGAAGACATATAAAACAGGTGTAGGAACGGTAGAGTACAGCAGAAAGCAAGAGCTAGCGAAACAAAGAGACAATAACAAATTGTGACAACGTGGAGAACAGGACCCAATTGGAAGGGTCATAGCAACAAGGGCTGTGGGGGGGGGGGCATATGACAGTTGGAAGGTTAGGGGGACATGGTAGACCATAAGCAGTGCAAACAGGAACAAATTTAGGAGGGGATGCCCCCAGGATAATGCCCTTTGGTAAGGACACCCTTGCATTGCTTCCTTATCTGCAATTTTGTGTGAAGCACGTGACCACTGCTAAGCGTCTGGGAGAGGCGGGCTACAGGCAAAGGGATTCAACATGGCTAGAAACACTTGTGCAAAGGCGCATTATAAATGACATATAATATCATATTATGGCAGTGATGGTGAGCGGAGCACAAGGCTCCCGATCCAGGCCCAGCCATGGAGGAGATGAGGTGTCCTCAGGAAGGTCAGACCGGTTGGTGGTTCAGGCACTTAGTGCGGTGCCTTCCTTCCTTACCTGTGGTCACGTGGCAATCACGTAACTGCTACAGAGCATCTGGAGGGAAGGGTTACAGACAAAGGCAAAAGCGATGGTGAAATTAGCAACAAACGCACAAAAGAAAATGTGCAAATTCATAAAGGAAATAATAATCCCAACCTCATACAGCAACAACACTGTACCCTCGCAAATGTTATGTGACAGCATTGCAGACCACCTTAGAGCAAAAATACACTCAATACAACAAGCCATAGATGCATCCAGTAGGACCACAAACAACACCCTTTCAAAAGCCAGAACCACAACAACCAGTGCAACATTCAACCTATTTGAACCAATAAGTGAGAAAACCTACAGCATCATATACTAAAAGAGACTAACATAGCCAGATCCCCAGCGACCGATGACTACCTGATATTTACAAACAGCTAGTCACCCTTAACACACCAGGATTCTAAACCCAACTGCTAATGGAACCATCTCTGAACCTCTGAATAGTACCAACATCATTTAAATCAGCATATATAAAACCACTATTAAAAAAACCAGGGAACTGGCCACCAGGTGGCGCAGAGACATACATGGTCCCTGCATGAGCTCCACCGCCGCAGCCCCAACAAGTTACTTGAGCCCCCACTTGTGCCCCCCCTGCAGAAGAAAATTGAGTGGTTAGCGTGGGAAGTCTCCCCCATCATATGGTGAAAATCCCGGAGAATATCGGACCGGGAATCGAGTAGAAAACACCATATGTAAACGCGACCCGCCGGATTAGAGAAGTGGAGCCTCACAGCATACACCACATGCCAGGACCCAAGGCACTGAGGCGCCCTCAAGGGAACAAGAACTGGGTATTCCTGTGGACTGAGCAACCCGAGGAGTGATGTGCCCCGCCCCACAAAGCACCCGATCTCCAGACCTACTTTGAACACTGAAGGCAACTACAGTAAGTGTGATCCCCGTGGTCCGCAACTCAGCCAGGGCCGAGGCCCATTTTACGCGACATAGAGTAAGACGGTGCGCAGAAAAAGCCCCCCTCCATCTGGAAGAATTGGAACCTCCATTGGATCCTCATAAACATATATACTGTGACCTGTGTTCCACCGAACAGAGCCGCGTTATATACCCCGCAACCCTGTAGACACGGCACGTGCAGCACATGAACCAGGCCTCTCCCGACACAAAGCCCTGATACCTCCGGAGAGTGAAAGGCTGTCATCCGACACACCTCGACGCCAGCATCTCACACGAGACACGCAAGGAGGGGACATTTTATACGTATCAAACGTGTGAGAGACTTGTAAAGGCATAGTGTCCACGAGTAGACACGAGTGGGCTGGAACCTGGAGGATACATCTATAAACAGCACAAGCGCCACAAGCATACCACCATCCCCTGCCAGGCTTCAGGAACATAAGGGGAACCTGTGCACTGTGCTGAACCCTGGCACATTATTAGACTCAAACTAAACCTGACACCAGGTCACTACCATTCCTGAACCCCCCATGACCTGGTGGATGCACACATATCCCACAACAACCCCTCTTCAGGGTGCCCGACCAGACCTGATTAAGAGGCGGCCCGCTTAGGCCAATATACCCCTAGAGTGAACGCACCAAAGGCACCCAAATCCTGCCGAGAACACAGCTGGACTTGACCAGACAAAGCCATACGTCACGTCCAGTCCATGGAATAATTCTGAGGACATCCTCCAACAAATCGACAAAACGTGACACCACGGGCTACCTCCTGGCTAAAGGGGAGATACAACCCACTATATAACAGGGTGAAAGGTTGAGAAAAACGCCGGGCAACAGGACAACACCCTAGAGAGAGACATTTCCGACCCAAATAAACTAACCTACAGTGAGGAAAACAGAGGTACTCCCAATAAGAACTACAAAGTAGTACCCCGGAGAAGAATTGCATTCATGGCATTTTCCCACAGAACTCAAGGATACAAGATACCATAATACCCAAACTTCCGGCAAACATACAACCCTACTTGTTCTGACAAGGACTACAAGGCTTCACCAAAGTTCAGTCTCAAGCGTCATATGAGTGTGAAACAAAAACTGGCCCCATTCGCATACACTGCCATACCTATTGAAACAGACAATCCCAACATGGCCACCAGCGACACTACAGGAAATGAACAAGCATCCACGAAGGTGCGACATTGCAGCCCTGCTGGGAGAAATTAAAAATATGGGGGCAAGCATAGGAGGTAATATTGACAAAATTACGCAGATATTAGACAACATGGAGGAAAGACTGGGGTGGAGAATAACCAGGCATCCATAGATACCCTAGAAGCTCAACTAGACCAGAGAATGACAGAATAATAACAACGTGAAGACGACTTCAAGCTCAAGCTGGATGACTTGGAAAACAGAGAAAGACGAAACATATGTATTTTTGGGATCCCGGAACGAGACGGAGAAACAGAAGCTGATCTGAGGAAAACACTCCATGACATTATCAAGCTCCTGGTCGCGGATGATGCTATAGATGAGCCCACAACAGAGCGAATACACAGAGCGGTCGCCCCCCCGGGCAGACCAAGATCAGTCCTTGCCTGATTTCATCGCTTCCCGGACAAGGCTATGATATTTGAGAAGGTCAGAAGGAGTGGATCTATCACCCTAGGAGGTGCTCAAATCTCGATATACCAAGACTTATCCTCTCTGATGCTGGCCTTCAAGTGGATGTGTGGACCCCTCACAAAAAGGCTGAAGGAAAAGAATATCCGGTACAGGTGGGGCTACCCCTTCTCTCTCTCCTTTGAATATGAAGGAACCATAATTAGACTGTGATCTGAGAAATAAATGAAGGCCTGCATCTCCGAGCTGACTGGCACACAGGGGGAAGAGGGAATCAATAAAGAAGAACCAAGGCAGGAAGACCGAGAGTGGCGCATCCAAGGACCAAGGAAAAAATGTGTTAAAGGTTCAAGAAAGTATCGGAGAGGTAATTTATCCCCGGAGGGAGACAACTGAACATTCATGAACTTGGTGAGTGAGAACTTAACCCATTGCTGAAGGAGTGACTGAGGTAAGGTGTCAAGTTGCAGATGACACAACGGTCACAACATGGGTATCGAGGGGGGACAGTGAGGGGGCTCAATTGAGGCTGAGATATCACATTAGGTTAAAGGGATGGTCTAGTAAAAATTTTTATTTAAAAAATAGATAGGCAACATAAAAAAAAATACTAGCATTCTCCGTTTTAAAACTTCCTATGTACAATTTTGAGCTATTCAAGCTCAAAATTCGCAAAAGCAAGCACATGGGCGTATCCATTTTGTGAAATGGAGGCCCTCCTGTGCTGGCTTTTGCGGCACTAATGAAGGAAAAGCCAGCCAGCTGTAGTAAACAAAGGCTACCGCTGGGTGGCTTTCCCTTCATTAGTGCTGTAGGCGGAGGACGGGGACCGGAGACCAGAGCAGGAAAGCTGCAGCTGAATCTCGGTAAGTGCTATTTATTTATTTTTTAAAATAAGCACTAGCTGCGTTTTTTTTCTAAGTTTTCCAGGCTGGAGGAGCCCGGAAAACTTAGAAATAAAACCGCAGCTTTAAAAATGTATTTATGTTTGCGGTCGCTTTTGAAGCGACCGCAAACATAAATACAACGTTATTGTGTTGGAAAACGCTGCGGTTTTTCTTGCCAAGTTTCTCAGGCTCCTCCGGCTCGGAGGAGCCTGAGAAACTTGGAAAGAAAAACTGCAGCGTTTTCCAACACAACCGCGTGTGTTTCTGCCTGCTGTGGTTATCACTTTGGGTCTCCGGTGCTCCCAGGGGAGCACCGGAGACCCAAAGTGAAAGCCACTGCAGGCAGAAACACACGCGGTTAGTTTACATGCCGCGTAGTGTTTCTACCTGCAGCTGATTTCCCATTTGGGGCTCTCAGGCTCCCCGTGGGGAGCCCGAGAGACCCAAATGGGAAATGCTAAATGCTGCGTTGTCTGCCTAAATCTGCTTTCCCATTTGGGGCTCTCGGGCTCCCCGTGGGGAGCCCGAGAGCCCCAAATGGGAAAGCAGATTCAGGTTGAAACAATGCGGTTGTTTTCCGCAATGCCGCGTTGTTTCTGCCTGAATCTGCTTTACCATTTGGGGCTCTCGGGCTCCCCGTGGGGAGCCCGAGAGCCCCAAATGGTAAAGAAGATTCAGGCAGAAACAACGCGGTTGTGTTGGAAAACGCTGCAGTTTTTCTTTCCGAGTTTCTCAGGCTCCTCCGAGCGTTTTCCAACACAATAACGTTGTATTTATGTTTGCGGTCGCTTCAAAAGCGACCGCAAACATAAATACAACGTTTTTAAAGCTGCGGTTTTATTTCTAAGTTTTCCGGAATGTGCAGAAAATGCAGAGTATTGGCCCATGTGGTGGGGTTGTACACTAATAAAGGTATTATGGGATGAGGTCCTAGGTTGGATCAAGGACACAGACGGCATTTCCAGAGTGGCAGATCCCTATCTTATACTGTTTGGTCTGGAGAAAGAAGAGGACGAATGGCACAGGGTTAGAGGTCTGGTATCTCAGTTACTTTTAGCCGCTTGAGCTATACTCGTAACAAAATGGAAATCCAAATCAGCTCCCAGTAAAAATGGGTGGATCAATGTTGCCTCCAATATATGTGTAATGGAAAAGATAACTGCATCACTGAATGGAAGATCAGCACAATGTTAGGCCTTATGGATGGACTTTACGAATAAATATCTTTCTGGTGTGCCTAAACCCTAAAATGAACAACACTCAGGAATATAAAACTAATGAGGCAATCCGATGGGATCTGCACCAAGCTTATGGACACCTACCCTATTGAAAATCCCTATGTATATGGAACTATGACCCGCGAAAGATACACACTGTAAAGACTACGTTGATGCATGCTTGACCCACAGAGGGGAGCTGGGAGGGGCGAAAGAAAAGGGGAAGTCATGTTGTATTACAGTAGCATGAGGGCAGGAATTCGCCAGAGATGTATACACACGATTGTATTGAAACCTCTGATCTTGCTCTGTAATTTAGAATGTGTAATGTTTTTTCTATGTAATGTGACTTGCGAAGAAAAAAACTCAATAAATCCAAATTATTATTTTTTTTTAAAAACGAGGCACGAAAAACAGATGACCCCTTTCAACTTCTGACCCATATCGAACCTACATCACCCGGTAGAAATCTTGGAGAACCACGTGTACAAAGAACTGCTCAACCATGTGGAATCCAATGGGCTACTTCACGTATCCCAGTGTGGTTTCAGTACCATGAAAGGAATTGAATGAGCACTGCTCTCCCTATGGGACAACCTAAAGATGAACGCAGACAACAACACCCAATCTGCCCTCATACTAAATGACAAATCAAATGCATTAGATACAATAAAACTGTTGATGTTGGCAGCCCCCTGAGGGAGGGGGGGCAGTGACATGCTAGTGCCGTTAAGGAACCATATGATTTGTGCTGTTTTGACATGGGGGTAAATGATGATGTTGAGAGGGGTAAAGTGTTATCCATCCTGAATGATCACCCTGGATTTTGAATACCTGAATCAATAATAGCCCCTGCCCTTGCCCATTCATCTGGCTCTGCTACTGAAATCAGAGCCAGATAAATGGGCAAGGGCAGAGGTAAGCCTGAATGGGACGTTGACACCAAAAGCGATTTTGTTGGCAAAATCAGTACAGACTGAAAATACAGCACTAACTACCGAATTTCTGAGGGCTTCATGGAAGAAACTCCTGACTCTTCTAGGAGGGAATGCTCTGAAATGCCTTGATTCTCCAATCTGGTACAACCCAGCCATGAGAGACGGGAAGACAATGCTGTTTTGACCAGAATGGTTTTTGGGGAGTGTACAGTGGATAGATGACCCTAAAGAAGAGACTGACCTAGTTTGATCAGTTGAAAAATGCATGGCAAATTCCCAACTGTACAGCTCAGAAATGTCATAAATTAAAAAAAAGGCTATTGACGATATCTCAGAGGTAGACGGGATTTATTTTGAAAATGTGAACATTCAAGCAGAGAACGAAGGCCATCTGGCGAGTAAATATTGCAAACTAATTGTGTTATCCGCAACTAGCTATATAGGTTTGTTACAGGAATGGACGGCGATGCTGCCTAGCAAGATGACAGAGATACTTTGGGCGAATGTCTGTAAGAATGTGGCTATCTCATCCATCAGTTTGGAGAGAGGTCACAGCAGGTTAAGATATTAAATAGGGTCTATTGGACGCAAGAGCGGCCGCATAAACGAGGCATGACTGATACGAATGAATGCTGGGGTTGCAGGCACAGAACAGGAATTCTGGAACATATGATGTGGGAATGTACTAAGGTGTGGAAGTTCTGGGAGATTTATGTGCAGTATTTAACAGAGTATGTGGGTTATCTCTTGATTATGATTTTGAGACATTGATTTTGGGTGACGATGATCTTGTTGAAGGGTTGACTGTGGCACAAAAGAAATAGTTGTTTGGAGGTTCATTGATGGCAAAGAAGTGAATCCTAAGATATTGGAAATCAATAATTTCCCCAACTGAGAATACATGGTTTGATGTAATGTTTAAACTGGTATTTATGGAGCGAGTGATATATGATCGACAGAATAAAAGGAAACTATTTGAAAATATTTGGAGCAGGTTTCTTGATTTACATTAGCTCTGTGATCAATGATTCAAAAAGAAGGGGGTTGTGGGAGGGCGGTTGATGCAGGCACTGTTGTAAATATTAAAATATGTGAATAAAAAAAAGAAATAAAAAAAAGAATAGCATCCTAAGGCCCTGAGTATTTATTGTTTTCCTTTAAATCTCAGCAGACAATTGGAAGGGTTATCCCCATCTATGTACTTTAGGCAATGCTTGCACTCAAGGGCTCTCTGGCAGGGCATGCACCGTCGTATATGCTGAAACAGCACTTTGAGAGGCTCTCAAATGCACTGAGTGAAGGCCACTGAGCTGCCATCTATGGATCCAGCCAGTCCATACTCGTCAAAATGGAATATTATTTGCCGCGGAAGCACGTCAGAAGGCGGTGGCTCGTTGGCCCTCAGATGAGGAGGTGGATGCCAGACGTTGTCTGAGGCCATCGACCCAGAAAGAGAATGTCATGTGTCTACTTGTAAGGAACTGGAAATAGAGGAAGGACTCAGTCAGGGTACAACAGTGCCCATTATTAGGATAAGGGGCAGGAAAGGTTAACCAGAACTGACGTGTTTAGGAGGTGGCTGGACCGTGGGAATAGTATAAAGGCAGATGGTTGAAGCACTGTTTGGGTTGGCATGGGTGGATTGGCATAGTGGGAAATTGTTTGTGTGTTGGCTTGCAAGTCTAATAAATGGGACTCAATTTGTTATTTCTTCCTTTACTTCGATAAAACACACAACATTAATCAAAATACTGAAAGAATCCGGCATTCCAAACTCTTCACCACAATGGCTGAACTCTTTCCTCTCCGAAAGAACCAACATAACTTACTTACCATCATTCATGTCAAACACAAAAACCATCATCCGTGCTGTAGCACAAGGATCAAGCCTCTAACCACTGCTCTTCAATATTTACATGGCCCCCCTAATGCAGCTTATACGCAGATGACACCAAACGCATTTTCAAGATGACGACTAACAACGACCCAGACAATGTCCTCAATAAATGCCCCACCGATATAATGGCAAACAGCATTCCTAAACTAAGCCCAACCAAAAAAGAAATAATCATAACCCCACAAGATGACTGCCTCACACAGACATACCGCACCTGGCCCCCGAATATGGGACCTCCACCTTAATCCTCAACCGCGATAAAAAACCCTGGGAAATCTCATGGACAGTGGTCTCACCCTGGAACCACAGGTCAATGCAATAGCAAAGAATATATTTCTACCATCTTCAACTAATTAGAGGGATCCTTCCTTACCTCAACTTCCCACTTTGAACTCTCATTATCATTTCCTTAATATTATCAAGTATAGACTATGCAAATAGTCTCTAACTAGGAATGCATGAACACTTCACCAAAAAACTACAACATATTCAAAATACAGCAGCCAGACTACTCCTGAAACTAAATAGAAAAGAACACATTACCCTAACCCTGCAAAGCCTACGTTGGCTACCAGTCAAGAAGCAGATTAATGTCAAAGCCCTATTCATTGCCCGTAGATCACTACACAGACAAGGAGCCAAATTCCTCTAATATAAAATCACCCGATACCAACTCAGAAGAACCTTAAGATCTAGCACTGACCTTCAAATAGAAAAAAAACACAATGAGAAAAAAAACTCAGAGCAACTGCCTTCTAAATTCTCATAGACAGACTATGGAACTCAATCCCGAAGGAAATCAGGATGACGAATTACCACCTAATCTTCCAGAAATGGTTAAAAACGTTATTAAACCAACTCAATGGGATAAAAACAGATCAACAACTACACAACGATCATCCTTACAGGCGGGCCAATTCAACCTCATACAGTGCCCAAACAACATCGACAAAGGCAATGAAACTCCATCCCTGATTGAAAATGAACTGCAAGCACCCTGACAACTGAATACTCTCGGACTGATATTTCAAAAAATGCGCACACAAGTCTGCCTAATGGATCAAGAGAACCCAGGAACCCCAATAACCACTATCCCATACTCAGCCCCTCTAGATAAGTCCCACTCCATCGACAGCTGACAGTCTCCCTACACAATAATCTCTATTATACCAACTATTCCTTGTTTGTCCTGGTTGTATACGAATTGTTCGTTTTTCAACTGTTCGAATGACAATTGACCTTTTCACAATTGACCGAATTGTGAAGGTCAATTGTACCATATATGTGGGGGGGAACCCCCACAACCCCCCACCCAACGCCAAACCCCCCAAAACCCCTATATATATATATATATAGTGCTCTTCCTATGGAAACAGCAACTTAACCATAACTACATGGCCACTACCGTGGCCATGTAATATATATATATATATATTACATGGCCACGGTAGTGGCCATGTAGTTATGGTTAAGTTGCTGTTTCCATAGGAAGAGCACTTTTTGGGTGGCTTATAACTTTGCTCTCCCTGGACGGATCCTTACCAAACTTTGCAAAAAAAGTATTTGCAAAGCTTGGTGAGGATACGTCCAGGGGGGGCAAAGTTATAGGGGGGGTCCCAAAACGTTATTTTTTCCCATAGACTGAATGGGAAAAAAATGTTGCTCGCGTCTACAGCCCAAACCGCTGGACGGATTTTCACCAAATTTGAACCAGGAGCAGCGGCTTGGTCTCGAAAGCGTGCTTTTGCAAATTTGGTGATAATCCGTCCAGTAGTAGTTGTATTTAGTAGAGTGTGTTGGTGTGTAGGAGTGTTTGGGGAGGGTGGGAGTGTCTGAGATAGGATGAAAATTGTGTTTTTTATGTGTTAGATGTTATTTTTGTGTTCGATTTGTCTGCGGACATCACGGGTGTTCTGAAATGTTCTAAATAAACTGAATGGGGGGTGTTCTGAGGACTCAATATGTGTCCGTTTTGTTCGCAAGCAAACTGAAACTGTTGTAAGAACACTCGCAGTGTCCTGAAATGTTCGCAAATAAACAAAATGGGGGTGTCCTGAGGACGCTGTCCATATTGTTCGTTGTCAAGTTGAATATGTTCTAAGAACACTCACGGTGTCCTGAATTGTTCGCAAATACACAAAATGGGGGTGTTCTGAAGATGTTGTCAAACACTCGCTGTGTCCTGAAATGTTCAAAAATATGAATGGGGTTGTGGCTGACAAGTTGAATGTGTTCTAAGAACACCCGCGGTGTCCTGAAATGTTCGCAAATAAACAAAATGGGGGTGTCCTGAGGACGCTGTCCGTATTGTTCTCTGTCAAGTTGAATGTGTTCTTAGAACACTCATGGTGTCCTGAAATGTTCGCAAATAAATGAAATGGGGGTGTTCTGAGGACACTGTCCGTATTGTTCATTGTCAAGTTGAATGTGTTCTAAGAACACTCGCGGTGTCCTGAAATGTTCGCAAATAAACAAAATGGAGGTGTTCTGAAGACGTTTCTAAGAACACTCCCGGTGTCCTGGAATGTTCATACGGGGTGTCCTGAAGGCGTAGTCCGTATTGTTCGCTGGCAAGTTGAATGTGTTCTAAGAACACTCGCAGTGTCCTGAAATGTTTGCAAATAAACAAAATGGGGGTGTCCTGAGGACGCTGTCCGTATTGTTCTCTGTCAAGTTGAATGTGTTCTTAAAACACTCATGGTGTCCTGAAATGTTCGCAAATAAACAAAATGAGGGTGTTCTGAGGACACTGTCCGTATTGTTCGTTGTCAAGTTGAATGTGTTCTAAGAACACTCGCGGTGTCCTGAAATGTTCGCAAATAAACAAGATGGTGGTGTTCTGAAGACGCTTCTAAGAACACTCGCGGTGTCCGGGGACTGTTCGTAGGGGGTGTCCTGAGGACGCTGTCCGTATTGTTCTCTGTCATGTTGAATGTGTTCTAAGAACACTCGTGGTGTCCTGAAATATTCGCAAATAAACAAAATGGAGGTGTTCTGAAGACGTTTCTAAGAACACTCCCGGTGTCCTGGAATGTTCGTAGGGGGTGTCCTGAAGGCGTAGTCCGTATTGTTCGCTGGGAAGTTGAATGTGTTCTAAGAACACTCGCAGTGTCCTGAAATGTTCACAAATAAACAAAATGGGGGTGTCCTGAGAACACTGTCCGTATTGTTCGTTGTCAAGTGGAAAGTGTTCTAAGAACTATCACGTTGTTCTGAAATGTTCGTAGGGGGTGTCCTGAAAACGCTGTCCGTATTGTTCGCTGGCAAGTTGAAAGTGTTCTAAGAACACTCATAATGTCCGCGAACATTAAAAGTTTCCATAGACCATAGTTGAAATGTTTGACTCTATGGATGTGATATGCTGCGATGGTTGTTGCCGGGGCATAGAGTCTTGGGTGCATGGCCATTTGGCCATGCACCCAAGACTGTATGCCCTGGCAACAACCACCGCAGCATATCACATTCATATTTGCTTATAACTTTGGGTGAAAAACAAATGTATAAGGAACAAAGGTATTAGATACTATGGATGTGATATGCTGCTATGGTTCTCCTTATTATTGTATACTTACTGTTTGGTCTAGTAACGGGAGTCCATGTTTTTCTTGTTAATTTCTGTGATAAAAGAAAATAGCATGTTAGTATTAGTATTTTGTAATGACTTATTACATTGTATAATCAATACATTTTAATTTTTTTTGGACCCTCATATGTAGTAGATTACAAATCAGAGTATTGTGCAATTTGCTCAGTTTCTGTATTTGTTGCTAAAATCATTGGGTCTGTGGGAGAAAACAAATCCATGTTGGATTAAAAAAAACCCTTTTTCTGTTATGCTACAGTTTATTTGTTTGTTTGTTTTCAGTGTTCACTTGTTGTTTCTGGCTAATGCTTAATACTTTGGCTTGTTGTATTTTTTTGGAGCAGTAACATAATTTTTATTTGTTTTGATATTATAAAATTTTGGAGCAGTTAGATACCAATTGGCGTATTCTAACTGTCTATGGGCCTCATTACGACCCAGGCGGTAAGTTACCGCCTGGGCCGTGACTTTACCACCATGGCGTAAACTACGTTTACGCCATGGTGGTTGGCGGACTTACCGCCCCATTCCGACCTTGGCGGGGCGGTAAGTCCCCAATCCCCATTTACCCTTCCCCATTCCCATTTTTGCCCCATAGGGCATAATGGGAGTGGGGAAGGCGTTAATTACGCCACCGTAAATTACGGTGGCGTAATTAACTCCATGGTCCCTTAGCGCCATGGATTTTAACACCTGCTAAAAGCAGGTGTTAAGTCCGCCATAGCGCTAAGGGACCTCGTACTCAGGCGGTAAGGGTCGGCGCTGTTTACGCCGCCGTAAAACCCTTACCACCTGAGTCGTAATGAGGCCCTATGTTTTTGATATATTTTAGTGGTATTGATTTATCTATTTGGATATTGTTAAATTTTGGGACAGTTAGATACCAATTGGCATATTCTAACTGTATATTTTTTGGTTTAATTTAGTGGTATTCATTTATCTGATTAGTTGTTGTAGAATCTTTGAGCAGTTAGATAGCTTTTGGAGTATTCTAACAGTTTATATTTTTTTAACACAAGTTTACTTAGGGTTTAAATACAGTTTAGTTATCAAATTTTGGTTTTAAGAACATCAAATAAGCGTTTGTAAGATTTCCTGGTCATCTCTGCTTTAGAGTAATGGTACTATCATTACATTGAAACCATCTACATTTCTTTTTTATATATGCAGTGTAGTGCCCTGAATTGGTTGTGGCTCCTGCGTGGTAGATTATACTGATTGTTGTGAAGGTTTTCTTACCAAGTGATATTTGACCATGTGTGAATCCAGTCAGCTTGCAGTTGTTTTTGGTACCATCTGCATTGTAACTTAGAAGCATTAGTGTTATGTATTTACTATGTGTTTGTATTACTAACGTGGAGCGATTATCTGAATTGCAGGTAGAGCATAATCTACCATGGTTTGCATTTTGTACAAGTCGCTGAAATGGAATGGATTCACAATTTGGTATTGATATATATATGAAGCGTTCATTGGGGATTTCTTCTTGTGTCACATTGTTGCAGAGAGTGCATGTATGTTTCCACATGTATGAAATCTGAAAGATTTCATTTATAGGTTTGTTTTTGTTTTCCAGTACTTGTAGTAAGTACATTCGAAATTCTTGTGGATCTTCCTGTGAATTTATAGTGAATTTCACCATTCGAGCACAGTAGTCCAATTGTTGTCTTATTCCAAAAACACTATACGTGTTGTCAGGATTGTTTGCTGCATTTCTGTGAAGTACTAACATTTGCAACACAATGGGTCTGTACTGTGTAAGTAAATGTTGTCAACAATTGGTGGTAATTGAAATAGAATATTCATTGCTACATTTGCGTAGCAACTTACACCAACTATATTTGAGAATTTAAATGGTCCAGGTAGTTCTGTATCTAACTGCTTTTTTTGGAGTTTGTCTTCCTTCTTTAAAGAAGTACTTGGTTTACTTTCCCTAATTGATTCTTTTTTGCTTGTGGTACTTGATGAAGTATTATTTTCTTTTACTCTCTTTGGAGGATTTGCAGTGACATCCTATTGCATTTCTGTTTGATTTATTTTTCTTTTATAACGTTTTACTTTTTGTGGAAAGAATATGTGTTTAGGTGGGGGATGCATAGTGAGCGAGGTCTATTGTATTCTAAAATGCAAGGAATATCAGCATTTATTTTACTTGCATCAAAGTTGATTAGAAATAGACCTTCAAGTCTAGGTAAGCGTGATAGTGCTACATAGCTCATGCCTTCTTTAAAGACTGTGTTACCAATATCTATCATTGCTTTGTCTAGGGTAAGACCTTGTGATTTATGAATCGTGACTGCGTATGCAAGAGTTAGAGAAAATTGTTCTCTGCGTACATACATATCTTTGAAGAGAAGGAATCTAGCTGTTGAGCGTCCTATCCTTTTTACTTCTGAAAGTTTGTCAAAGAGTATATTGACAAACTGAATTTTGTTGTTGCGTGGGTATGTTTGAAAGCCAACAACTGTACCCAGTGCTCCATTAACTAGTCCTTGGTCCACTTCAAGGTTACGTTTAAGCATTACTCTGCAATTTAAGGATAATTTTAATATCTTTTCTAAGCCTGCTGTGTTTGAGATTGATTTTTCTAAACTATTTAGTCTTGTTGTGGCTTGGTCACACATGGGTAGTGTCATATCATGTACATCTAGTTTGTGGCGCTAATTTCCATGATTGGTTGCATTTCTTTACTTAGCATGATTTCACTGAATTTGAAACAGCTTGCAAGAGTTGGCATTAAGGTCATACAATTGACATTTTTGTGGGCTAATTGTTCCATACCATCTGTAGCACATGCATTATCGCCATAAAGTGCATTAATGTGCCGGGTTTTCAATATTGCTTCTGCTTCTTTAGAAAGTATACCAACTCTGATACTTTTTAAAATGTTGGCATAAGTGAGATCTGCAGAATGCCGCATGTTTTCTGTTAATTCTCTGTATTGAAAATGTTGCCAAAGGTTGAAATTTCCAATGCTGCCAACAGTTTTACGGCATAGTTCGTGTCCTAATGTTTTAAAAATAGGCTCACCTTTTACTGGTGTTAATTGAAGCAGATCTCCAAAAACAATAATGTGTTTTCCTGCAAAGAGCTCTTCATAGTCTGTTTTGAGTACTTCTTGTAATCTTAGGTGAATCAAAGCTAACATCAGGTTGGAGACCATGCTCACTTCAACTATTAGTAGCATTTTCATTTGTTTCAATACTGTGCGTAATTCCATTGCAGCTTCTGCAGAAAGTTTGTAATAGTCTAATTTGTTCTGGTGTTCTACTGGTAATAGTAATAATCGGTGTAATGTAACACCACCTATGTTGTAGGCAGCTAAACCTGTGGGGGCAGTGACAACAGCTGACAGTTTGTTGTTTGTCAATTGTTGAAGGAACTTACTAATGATTTTGATTAGGAATGTTTTGCCAGAACCAGCTTCACCACTGACGTACAGTAGTATAGGTTTATAATTATGGCAGGAACATTCTTTATTTTCATGTTTTACACCATGTGCAATTTGTTTTGTTACTTCTTGAAAAATGCTACTTTGCTCATTGCTTAGTTTTGATTGTAGTATAGTTAAGTCTTCCTTATCTTCATACTGACACATTGTGTTTTCTACTTCTATCATAGCTAATTCTGCCTCATTTATTATTAGTGGTTCTCCCAGTGGTTCTTGGCTTCCTGTTACAGAAGGTTGACTACTGTCAGGAGTGTCCTTATCTAGTTGGGCCTGGAGTTCTTCTTCGTGTTGCTGTTCATTGTGCAACATTGTTTTGTACTGTGTAAAGTTTACATCAGTTATAGTGCTTTCATTTGCTTTGAAAGCATCCTCGTATGAGTCATAGTTATCTAGTAATTGTTCTTCTTTTCTCCATGGTTTGAAGAGTTGTAGCAGGGACATGTAATATACTTCTTTATGTTGAGGAGTCTTTAATGACAATTTGATATGATTAATTAAATTTGGTTTAGTGAGTTTAACTAAGCTGCCTTCACTGTTTGTCACTCTATATTTACCTTTTTTTCATCAGGTTTCATATTATTTTTGTATGTGTAGTTTTGTGCTATGTGGTATAGGCACATGTTTTCCAAAGTATTACTTCTGTTTGGGTAGTATGTGTCCAATAAATTGTTTTTTAAAATGTCTTGGCTGTTGGGATCATGTTTGGCTATTGTTTCTATATCTTCATATGATTTTAGAACTCTTTTTCTAGATTTAGATGGACCAAGACTTAGCCATACTATATTTACAGAATTACCATACAATGCAGTACCAGTTAAATGATCAGCTGCTTCATATGATCCACATTCTCTATGGGTGAGCATTTTTATGCCCAAGCTGTATAATTTCCGAGATACTGTTTTATCTGATGACAGGTCATTCCAGAGGTCTTGGAGCTCTGTCTTTTCTGCTTTAGTTAAGTATGCTGTGACATATCGTGCAACTGCAGTAGAATTGTCTGCAATGTACTGCACATCTATGTTTGCATTCCATAAGTGGGCAATGATTGCATTATAATCATTGATATATTTTTCTTCTTCTTTTCTTTTTATGTAATATGTATTTTTAGGTGACTTACCTTTAACACTATGTCTAACTGAAGACATGAGGTTGTTCACTTGACCTGCATTTGTAACTGGTCTAGGGAAACCAAATCGGCATTTGGTGTAGTATTTCCCTTTGTTTTTGTATTTGCGACAACAATATTTTCCACATTTGTGTCTTTGAAATTGTGAAATTTGTGCATGAAGATCACTATTTGTGGCTTCTGATGGAATTTCAAAAGTGACATATTTTTCAATAAACTGTAAAACAGTGGCATCACTGTCTTGACCAAATTTAGGAGCATCTTTAATCCATAAAAGCATGTGGATATGTGGTGCTCCTCTGCTTTGGTATTCTTTTCTCCAAAAGAAATGTTGCACTTCTCCAAGGGGAGGAACAGTTTTATTACAAATAAAATGTAGCATAGCAATGAAGCGATGGTGAAAATATCTTGAAACATTAACAGGATCCAAAGAACAAAGTTCTCCAGGTGTTAGTATATCTATGTTTGTTTTGTTTTTATTTGATATGCGTAGGAAATCATGTAAATCTTCCCATGCATACTCTGCACAACTTAATGTAACAAACCAAGTGGGTGGGCCAAAGTTTCTGATCATACAACGTACATCTCCATGACGTCGAAACCAGTACTCTTTAGTACCATGCATATTTGCTAATAGATTTGTAATATTTGATTGTAAAACCTCATCCTTTTGTTGCACTTTTTCTAATAATTGTGTAGCTGTTATATTTTGAAAGTGTGATCCTGATTTTAATATATGTGCAACTCTGTAACATAAAGTTGCTAGTTCACTTTCAAAGAGTAGGTGGAATATGTATTCCACATTTTGTCTAAATCTGGGATCTTCAGAATACATCCGTAATGAGCGGTATTCTGAAGCTGATATTTGAATAGGTCTATCATCATACCTTCTTCCTTTGCCAGTAGGAAAGAGTAGAGGAAAAGCACGTGCTTCTATACTTTTTCCCCATATGCTGATTGGCGATCCTTTTGTTTGACGCATTTGGTAAGTTTCCAGTGCATCTTCTACGGTGTCATTACAGTGCAAAGGATGAATTGTATAATGGTATTTGATATTGTAGCAGGATCTAGTAGCTCAAATTGACCAGCTTCTTGTGTTTCTTGAATTATTTCAGTTGTATCTTTCAAGTTTTCTTCAATATTAATTTCTTTGTAATATTCATTATTCTCTTTAAGATATTGGAAGGCTTGTCTAACTTTATATAAATCTACCAGCTGTTGCCATATTTTTTTGTCTTTTGTAGGTACTCCATTTACTAAGATAATTAAAGATTGCTGCATTGGACGTTGCACTCCTAGAGTATGCACATTTTCTTCTAGATCTAATGGTAAATAAACTACTTTTCCACGAATGCCTTTTACCAATTCAGAAGGAGAAAATTTTGCTGTTTTTGGTTGAAGGCGTATTATTGCTTGAAATTGGTGTACTGTTCGAATTATGATGCTCTCATATAAATTAAGTTGTTGTAGGGGTTTTGGTACTGGGTATAATTCCAAATTATTTGTGATAGCATGTGAAGGAGTTTGGTTGTTGTCAAGTTTTGTAGTGCAGTAACTGCAAAGTATTAAGGGCTCAGTTATTTCGTATTTGTTTTCTGCTACAAGGTAGAGAGCTAATTCAAACCATTTAGAATCTTCATTGTCTTCTATTTTGTATGATAGGTCTACAGTTTTTGTGTTACTTTTATAAAAAGTTCTACGGCAACATACACATACATGGTTTGGTACTTCAGCTGATGTACTTTTAAATTTTAGTATTTCTTTTTTGTATGTGTTTAGCAAAAAGTTGCCATGTGTAGAATTGTTGCTTAATTGGTTTAAAGCTATTTCATTCTGTAAATGGCTTTCACTTCCAAAATATTTTTTCTGGATATAGTGAATTTCTTCAAGTAGGTCTTTTGCTGTACCATGTAGAAGGATGTTATTTAACTTTGCTAGTGCTAAAGCAGGACTTTTAGCATAGTACAGTTTATAGACTAGATTTCTTATAGTTGAATGATGTGTTGATATCCTTTTGATAACATGGAAAGTGGTTTTACAAGTAGGTCCTGTAATGCAGGCCAATGAATGTCCTTGTAGTCCTGTGTACTTGCGCACTGGACAGGTATCCAAATTTTGCAGTAATTTAATTTTGATTTTGTCTTTGCTTTTTACATATTTATTGAGGAATTGGCGTAAAGATTTGAAACATTGTTTGGGAATGTTACACATTGACGTGCATGGCCATTTGTACACTAGACGTTCTGATTCAGTTGAATGGAGGGGTAACTCTAAGTTTTCAGGGCATATTTTTGTAAGAAGTACTTCTTGTTCCATTATGGTATCACTTTTTCATAACCTCGACCATTGCTATGTATGGCAATTGTATTTGTTTGCTTTTGTTTGTACGCTTCTTCATTAAAATATGGTTCTGTGCTGGTAGTGTGATTCCATTCACCTCTGCAGATACTTAAGAAGTTATTGCTGTTGACATTTCGCTTATTGAGAAGTCTTTTTTGTAATTTAGTTATTAGTTTTGTTAGTGGTTTCATTTTGTTTAAAAGTAAAATAAATAACTTTCTTTTCAGAAGAATTGCACTGTCCATCAATGCTTCTAAGATTAATTTCCTACGATAGGTTTTAAGCATTGAACCTGATTTCTCTCCTGTTTTTATAAGATTTTGAAGGACTTTGTGACGGTACATTTTGGCTAAAATACTTTTCTTGGTATGCTTACTTTGCACTATATTAAAATTTGAAGAAGTAGTTTTATCTGTAGTGATAGCCGATTTTCTGTTAATTGTTTTTTGGTTTGTTTTACATTTTGATAGAGGAGGCAAAGTTTTTGTACTTGAAACTTTTTGTGTTTCACTAAATGACTGTATTAGCTGGTTTGTTTCAACTTTTTTTACAAATTCTGCTAGAGATGGATGCTTATGTTGGACACTTTTATTTTCATTTGGTCTACGTTTGCATTGCTTTCTACGGACTTGACTTTTAGTCGGTATTCTTTAGGGTCTGTTGAAAAAAATAAAGAAGATATGGGTTGGGGTGTTCTGGAATGTATGTGTGCTGTGTGCATGAGCGTTTGAGTAAGATGATAAAGATGTATGTAATGGTGTGTGATTTTACATTGGGAACTACAACTAGTAGGGATAGGTATTCTTGAATTTATGTGTTACTAAACTGTGGTTCAGATGACAAAAAAAAAGTAAGCTACTGGTGTGGAAAAGTACAAATAGTAAATCTAATGAATACATTTAAAACAGTTGTTTTATCTATAATATGAAAATTGTAGCGGTTCAGTTGGGTAATTTGTGTGTCCAAAAATAGGAATTTGTGGGCCATTCTGGCTGTAAATCACTGTTTAAGACATGGAGATTTTTGGACAAAATGGTACACAATCTCTATTTTTAGGCACCAAAATAGCTTGTATTAATGTTATAGTATTTTTGATTAATAATACAAATACTATGGTGATTTTCTACTTACTTTTTTTGTTAAATTAACAGGTAACTTCTTAGTTCTTCTTTGTTCTTCGAATTTGGCTGCTTCTTTTCAGTAGACTGGTCTTCACTGCAATTGTAAAAGCTTCAAATGAGTAACTTTGTTTGTATATAGCGCTGTTTTTAATTTAGATATTGATTTTTTTAATTGAAATCCTCAGTGCCTTCTTTAAAACTATTAAACTAATTTATTTACATAAGATACATTGCATCAGTTCAGTACATATGATATGTTCTTAATGAACAAATTGTGTTGAATGACTAACTGTAGCAAAAAAAATATCTTTACTATGTCTTGTGAAATTTATAATATACCAGTGAATACTACTATTTCTGTAAGTAAGCTGTTATAAGTAATAGCGCCTCAATGTCATGTCTAAATTAAAGTAATTAAGTAAATAAATAAATAGAAACAAAAAAAATGAAATTGTATAAGTATTTTTTTAAAGATTTAAACATAGATTGTGCTTGCATGCAATTTTGTTTGAATATATGTAGTCTATATATTTCATTTAAAAAATGTTACTTTAACATGATTTGAGTGTGTGTGTATAAAGAAAGTAAATAGTATAAAGGTTTATAAGTGATAGTTGATTTTAGGATATTGAAAAAAATACAGTAAATTCATTTTACAGATTACACAAGCTAAAAGTCTGTTTGAAAATGTGTTCATCTACTGTACAGAAAATATGCATACCTGAAGTTTGTGTTCATGCATATGGATATGCATGGAGCTGCAAATAGAAATCTTGGAGACTTGTACAGTATTTCTGGTAGATGGTGCTTGCCAATGATATGACACTTGCACTCAGAGAGATTCACAGTACATTTGCAGTGCTGATCTATGATGATGCAGTTAGATCTAGAGGTCTTGAATGTGATTGGTTCATGGTCATGTGATTTTTTAGCTTCATCCAATGAGGGAATGGCAGAGAGAGTGAAGTGGAAATGGTAGAAGGGCTGTTCATGTTATGATATGTCCGCGGACATGGCGGTGGTTCGCGGACATCGGGAGTTACATACAGGGATTTTTGGGTTCAGAAGTCATGCAAATAAGAATAAGCACTGAAAGGGATTGGTCAGGAAAGTTGAGTGGGTGTGTTGTGCCAGGAGAGAGTTTCTCATATACTGTTTTTGCTGAGAGAACAAAAGATAGCTATGGCTGTGTGTTTCAGAAAACAGATTGTTTGGATTTTGGGATATTCGTGGATACATTGGTTGAAGGTGCATGCAGAAAGCTGTGGAGTAGCTGTAGCTGTGTTATGGTTAAGTTGCGCTACTAAAAACCTATGAAATTCAGTGAAAAAACTTTGTTAAAGGGATGTTATGGTTAAGTTGCGCTACTAAAAACCTATGAAATTCAGTGAAAAAACTTTGTCAAAGGGACATTATGGTTCCAAGTAAAACTGAAAAACCATTGAAATTCACCAGTTATGGTAAGCTAAGCAACCATAACTCGCGCCACCACCGTGGACTGCTAAAACTAACCCCTAGGACATCAAAGATGACATCACCCTCCGCTCATGCCCCGTGTGTCTCCAGCCCTCCCGTCCACCCCCCGCTCATGCCCCGTGTGTCTCTCTCCCTCCCGCCCACCCGCCCACCCCCCGCTCATGCCCCATGTGTCTCTCTCCCATACACCCACCCCCACTCATGCCCCGTGTGTCTCTCTCCCTCCCGCCCACCCCCTGCTCATGCCCCGTGTGTCTCTCTCCCTACTGCCCACCCCCCGCTCATGCCTCGTGTGTCTCTCTCCCTCCCCCCACCCCCCGCTCATGCCTCGTGTGTCTCTAGCCCTCCCACCCACCCCCCGGTTCATGCCCCATGTGTCTCTATCCCTCCCCCTCACCCCCCACTCATGCCCCGTGTGTCTCTCCCCTCCCTCCCACCCCCTGCTTATGCCCCGTGTGTCTCTCCCCTTCCACCCACCCCCTGCTCATGCCCCGTGTGTCTCTCCCCTCCCACCCACCCCCTGCTCATGCCCCGTGTGTCTCTCCCCTCCCACCCACCCCCTGCTCATGCCCCGTGTGTCTCTCCCCTCCCACCCACCACCTGCTCATGCCCCGTGTGTCTCTCCCCTCCCACCCACCACCTGCTCATGCCCCATGTGTCTCTCCCCTCCCACCCACCCCCTGCTCATGCCCCGTGTGTCTCTCCCCTCCCACCCACCCCCTGCTCCTGCCCCGTGTGTCTCTCCCCTCCCACCCACCCCCCTGCTCATGCCCCGTGTGTCTCTATCCCTCCCACCCACCCCCGCTCATGCCCTGTGTGTCTCTATCCCTCCCACCCATCCCCCACTCATGCCCCATGTGTCTCTCTCCCCTCCCCCCCACCCCCCGCTCATGCCCCGTGTGTCTCTATGTCTCCCACCCACCCCCCACGTGTCTCTCCCCTCACCCCCCGCTCATGCACCGTGTGTCTCTATCCATTCCGGCCACCCCCCGCTCATGCCCCGTGTGTCTCTATCCCTCCCACCCCCCCGCCCATGCCCCTATCCATCCCACCCACCCCCCGCTCATGCCCCTATCCCTCCCACCACCCCACGCTCATGCCCCTATATCTCCCACTGACCCCCCGCTCATGCCCCTATCCCTCCCACCCACCCCCGCTCATGCCCCGTGTGTCTATATCCCTCCCACCCACACGCTGCGCATGCCCCGTGTGTCTCTATCCCTCCCACCCACCCCCCGCTCATGCCCCGTGTGTCTCTATTCCTCCCACCCACCCCCCACTCATGCCCCGTGTGTCTCTCCCCTCCCCCCACCCCCTGCTCATGCCGCGTGTGTCTCTCCCCTCCCCCACCCCCTGCTCATGCCCCGTGTGTCTCTATCCCTCCCACCCAATCCCCGCTCATGCCCCGTGTGTCTCTCCCCTCCCCCCACCCCCTGCTCATACCCGTGTGTCTCTCCCCTCCCCCCACCCCCTGCTCATGCACCGTGTATCTCTATCTCTCCCACCCCCCCGCTCATGCCCCGTGTGTCTCTATCCCTCCCACCCAATCCCCGCTCATGCCCCGTGTGTCTCTCCCCTCCCCCCACCCCCTGCTCATACCCGTGTGTCTCTCCCCTCCCCCCACCCCCTGCTCATACCCGTGTGTCTCTCCCCTACCCCCACGCCCTGCTCATGCCCCGTGTGTCTCTATCTCTCCCACCCACCCCCTGCTCATGCCCCGTGTGTCTCTATCCCTCCCACCCACTCCCCGCTCATGCCCCGTGTGTCTCTCCCCTCCCCCACCCCCTGCTCATACCCGTGTGTCTCTGCCCTCCCACCCACCCCCCGCTCATGCCATGTGTGTCTCTATCCCTCCCACCCACCCCACGCTCATGCCCCATGTGTCTATCCCTCCCACCCACCCCCCGCTCATGCCCCGTGTGTCTCTATCCCTCCCACCCACCCCCGCTCATGCCCCGTGTGTCTCTCCCCTCCCTCCCACCCCCCGCTCATGCCCCATGCGTCTTTCCCCTCCCCCCACTCCTGCCCCGTGTGTCTCTCCCCTCCCCCCCACCCCCTGCTCATGCCCCGTGTGTCTCTAAACCTCCCACCCACCCCCCGCTCATGCCCCGTGTGTCTCTATCCCTCCCACCCACCCCCGCTCATGCCCCGTGTGTCTCTATCCCTCCCACCCACACCCCGCTCATGCCCCGTGTGTCTCTATTCCTCCCACCCACCCCCCGCTCATGCCGCGTGTGTCTCTATCCCTCCCACCCACCCCCCGCTCATGCCCCGTGTGTCTCCCCCTCCCTCCCACCCCCTGCTCATGCCCCATGTGTCTCTCCCCTCCCCCCACCTATGCCCCGTGTGTCTCTCCCCTCCCCCAACCCCCTGCTCATGCCCCGTGTGTCTCTATCCCTCCCACCCACCCCCCGCTCATGCCCCGTGTGTCTCTATCCCTCCCACCCACCCCCCGCTCATGCCCCGTGTGTCTCTATCCCTCCCACCCACCCCCTGCTCATGCCCCGTGTGTCTCTATCTCTAACACCCACCCACCCCCCGCTCATGCCCCGTGTGTCTCTATCCCTCCCTCCCACCACCGCTCATGCACCGTGTGTCTCTATCCCTCCAATCCCCCCGCTCATGCCCCGTGTGTCTATCCCCTCCTGCCCGCTCATGCCCCGTGTGTCTCTCCCCCTCCCCCCCACCCCCCGCTCATGCCCCGTGTGTCTCTATCCCCTCCCGCCCACCCCCCGCTCATGCCCCATGTGTCTCCCTGCTGTTGCCCCCCACCCCCTGCTCATGCCCCGTGTCTTTCTCTCCTGTTACCCCCACCCCCCTCTCATGCCCCGTGTCTCTCTCCTGTTACCCCCCACCCCCCTCTCATGCCCCGTGTCTCTCTCCTGTTACCCCCCACCACCTCTCATGCCCCTTGTCTCTCTCCTGTTGCCCCTCACCCACCGATCATGCCCCGTGTCTCCTTGCTGTTTCCCCCCACCCCCCTATCATGCCCCGTGTCTCTCTCCTGTTACGCCCACCCCTTCTCATGCCCTGTGTCTCTCTCCTGTTACCCCCCACCCCCTCTCATGCCCCGTGTCTCTCTCCTGTTGCCCCCCACCCCCGATCATGCCCCGTGTCTCCCTTCTGTTGCCCCCCACCCCCCGGTCATGCCCCGTGTCTCTCGGCTGTTGCCCCCCACCCCCCAGTCATGCCCCGTGTCTCTCTCCTGTTACCCCCACCCCCTTCTCATGCCCCGTGTCTCCCTCATGTTCCCCCCACCCCCGCTCATGCCCCGTGTCTCCCTGCTGTTGCCCCCCACTCATGCCCCGTGTCTCTCATGTTAACCCCCCACCCCCCGCTCATGCCCCGTGTCTCTCTCCTGTTGCCCCCCACCCCCGTCAAGCCCTGTATCTCCCTACTGTTGCCCCCACCCCCGCTCATGCCCTGTGTCTCTCTTCTGTCACCCCCCACCCCCCTCTCATGCCCCGTGTCTCCCTCGTTTTCCCCCCATACCCCGCTCATGCCCCGTGTCTCCCTGCTGTTGCCCCCCACCCCCGCTCATGCCCCATGTCTGTCTCCTGTTATCCCCCACCCCCCGCTCATGCCCTGTGTCTCTCTCCTGTTGCCCCCCACCCTCCGGTCATGTCCCGTGTCTCCCTTCTGTTGCCCCCCACACCCTGGTCATGTCCCGTGTCTCCCCGCTGTTGCCCTCCCACCCCCCTCTCATGCCCCGTGTCTCTCTCCTGTTACCCCCACCCCCTGCTCATGCCCCGTGTCTCCCTGCTGTTGCCCCCCAGCCCCCGCTCATGCCCTGTGTCTCCCCTGTTCCACCCCACCCCCCGCTCATGCCGTGTCTCCCTCCTTTTCTCTCCCACCCCCCGCTCATGTACTGTGTTTTGCCTGTTCCCCCCACCCCACGTTCATGCCCTGTGTCTCCCCTGTTCCCCCCACCCCCCTCTCATGCCCCGTGTCTCTCTCCTGTCACCCCCCACCCCCCTCTCATGCCCCGTGTCTCTCTCCTGTTCCCCCCAACCCCCGGTCATGCCCCGTGTCTCCCTGCTGTTGCCCCCCACCGCCGCTCATGCCCCATGTCTCTCTCCTGTCCCCCTCCACCCCCCGCTCATGCCCTGTTGTGTTCTCTTTATAAACCCCGCCTTCCCTTTCCATGGTGGCCATCTTGGTAAAAGATTTTCCTTCCTGCACCGGGACGCCGCAGGCGTCCCTGTTTGGGAAGAAAAATCTTTTTTTTACCACCTGGGGTTCCCACTTTGAGGACCTAAAATGCTAGTGGTCTTCATCTATTGAAAAGGATGTTATGGTGACTTTGCACTAATAAAAACCTATGAAAAGCAGTAAAAAAAAATTGTGTTACAGTGACTTTATGGTTAAGTTGCACTAATAAAAACCTATGAAATTCAATGAAAAAACTTTGTTGAAGGGACATTATGGTTAAGTTGCGCTACTAAAAACCTATGAAATTCAGTGAAAAAACTTTGTTAAAGGGACGTTATGGTTCCAAGTAAAACCGAAAAACCCTTGAAATTCGCCAGTTATGGTAAACTAAGCAACCATAACTCGCGCCACCACCGTGCACTGCTAAGACTAACACCCACGACATCAAAGATGACATCACAAATGTCATTGATGACATCAATGATGACATCACATGTCTGGCTCACTCTTTTTTCTTTTGCTGACATATCTAGGCCACATGGTTTTCTTCAGTAACAGTCAGAAACTAAAAAATGTATTTTATTTGTAGACGTATCCTTCAAGTAGGTTCTTACAATAATTCCCTGAGAGTCCAGTCACATCATATGAAACATATACATAGGGGAAGACACAAGCTTGAAAGACACCAATCCTTTTTGTGCATAAAGATAATCAATAGACTTATCAGCACTTTCTGATAGTTCTGTTGTTTTTTTATGGCTGTACTGTATATGGTCATATTTGTATACATTGTACTCACACTACTTTCCTTAGGGTCCAATCACATCAAGTGATACATATACATAGGGTAAATAGCAGCTTTGAAACAGCAATCATTTATTTGCATGAAAATAATCAGTTAGGTTATGAATTGTTTCTGCTACTACTTGTGCTTTTTTGCTAACTTCACTCTCCCTGTATATACCCATATTGGTATGTGTTCTTGTCTCTTTGTGTTTTGTCTAGAGTAATGCAATGATGTAATACATGGGTTTTATTAGCAACGTATTACATATTTCACAGTACGCAAAAATCTATTAAGAAAACAATTATCATTTCATTATTCAACATATTAACATTACGAATATTATACCTTCATCTTGTACGCTGCATACAATGCTATGTTTTTGCATGAGTAGCTTAGTACACTAGATAGAACCCCATAATAGAATGCTATTTATATCAATGCATCTTTCAATGCACTAATCAGGGTATGATATTTATTGCAATGATCCTTGACACTTTTTTCGCAACATTATAATAAGAATCCCTTGTACACATATTTCATGAAAAGTACATACACATGTGATGTCATCAGTGATGTCATCAATGACATTTGTGATGTCATATTTGATGTCGTGGGTGTTAGTCTTAGCAGTGCACGGTGGTGGCGCGAGTTATAGTTGCTTAGCTTACCATAACTGGCGAATTTCAAGGGTTTTTCGGTTTTACTTGGAACCATAACGTCCCTTTAACAAAGTTTTTTCACTGAATTTCATAGGTTTTTAGTAGCGCAACTTAACCATAACGTCCCTTTAATAAAGTTTTTTCAATGAATATATATATATATATATATATATATATATATATGTATATATATATATATATATTCGGTCAATTGTGACCCTTTAAATTCGGTCAATTGTTCATTCGAACAATTGTAAACAAACAATTTGGGTAATACCTTTGTCCTATCAATCTAACCACATACCCACGCAAAGGTGAATGTCCTGCAAAAAATAAAACAATAGCACAATACCCAGAGAACACCCAAAATCTACTTCCGATTTCCTTTTCTCTACCACCCTCCCTCACCACCCACTTACCCAACACGCACAGATGGCAAGTGGACAACCCTGCTAAAACACCCTAACTGTGCATCACTGTCAAACTCACAAATCCAATTGCTTCCAAAATCCAACAACACAAACACTAGATGCCGCCCATCCATAAACAATAAGCATCCAGTGACCCAGAAAGCACACATTGCCACTTAATCCTGGTTCTACATGCATTCAACAGCTGAGCAACACACCTGTCTTATCTCTCTCCTCCTCCCTAGCCAAACCACCCTAATTTACGTTACAGAGCCACAAGAGACCCTTGATATGATGGAAATGGCAGTGGTGTGCAATATAAATTATTCTGCTTTGAAATACTGAATAAAAAATAACAAGGCTGAAAAAAATGGCTTTCTATTTTTTTGCCCTTTTTTTAAATGCGAGGAGAGACCCCTGTAGACTTCGCAGCCTCCCACAATCCACCTACCTTGATGTATTCCCTTACTCCAGATCTCATCTATTACTTTAAAAAAAAAGTGCAAAAAAGTTTTTTTAAAAAATGATACAAAAATTTTGCATTTTTGGCCTCGTAATTTTATCATTCTTTTTTTAGGCGATACTGTGTAAATTAAGTTAGCATAACATAACATACATAGTAACACTTTGGAAGAACACGTATGCCATTTCAACGAAGTAAGGCTAGGGCTAGGGCTTTACAAAGGGTCGGACTCCGAGCTAACCCGAAGAAATATCACCTTGCACAAAATGGTGTCAAGTATCTTGGCTCTTTCGTTGGTAGCGGTCAAATACAACTACACACTGTAAAAGGTAAAAGCAGTGACCAGAAAATTGAACTTTAAGCGTTTCTGTGGTGGGCTGGATACTATAGAAGATTAATTCCCAACTACTCGACCCTTTCGGCCAACCTGACAGATAAACTTAAAAACGCCCAACCTAATAAACTGTTCTGTACACCTCAAGATCAGAAGAATTTTCACAGGTTGAAATGCATAATTTGTGATGAGCCTGTCTTAAAAAAGCCTGATTTCAATTGTGAGTTCATTTTACAGAAAGGCGCAAGTAGGGTTACGGGCCATCCACTCACAACTTCATTAAGGGACAGAACCGCCAGTCCTGTGCAATAGCCAAAAACTACTCCCTCTGGAGCGAACCTATGCCACCCGAGAGCTAGAGGACATTGCCATCAAGTGTGCCGTGAAAAGTCTTCGACACTATGTATCAGGGAAAACGTTTCATTTGGTTTTTGACCATTCCCCCTAAACTGGATGAGTTTAAGGACATATTGCAATGTCACAGTAATGCAATGGCGGTTAGACCTATAACATTTCTCTTTTTGTGTGAAAGACAGGGAAGGAAAAGCACAAGAAAAGGTGGACTTTCTCAGATGCTGTTCATTGGCACAAATAGAGGGGTGCTATATTCTCTAATGCAAGGGGTGTGTGATGAATCCATGGGGTTTTTCATTCTCCTGAAGGGAGGACTAGGCAGGTGAGCACAATAAGCAAGGTACTTACTACATAGGGGACAGGACAAGCGGGATCTCACTGGTGGTGATCCCCCCTCTCCCTTTACAGGACCAGGGAGTCCTGAACAAGGATGTAATGACACCTTCCTGTGAGACAGAAGTCCCATTTTCAATGTGTTATATGGAAGGTGAGCAATATCATGAGGCTAAACAGCCTTTAATTGTGAAGGGCTTAGCTACTGACCCCACTTTGATTATTTCTGTGCAAGACACATGGAACCAATCTGGTTCAGATTCTCACTATAAAGAGGAGGTCAAAAGGAAACAAAGAGGTACCTGGAAGAGAGGAACAGGAAGCCTCGAGCAGACAGCGTACAGGCTTGGTACAAAGGGGGTTTGCTCTGACGTCTGAAATTCTGGGGTCTACTAATTGACTGTAGTAGGCCTAGATTTATTCTGTCATGTCACATACATACAGAATTACTCTAGATGTAGTAATACTCATAAAGTTAGAGCAGTTCAGACAAGAAATAGAAGTAGAAAGTTCAGCTTTTGTTTTATTTAGCTGTCAAAATGCATTTCATAGTCATGCATTTATAATCTTTTTTGAATTTTTTTTTTTTTTTATAAAAGGTGCAGTACATTAAGGGTTTAGTAATCACAAGTCCTTAATGGAACTGAATTAGCAATTGAATTGAAAAAATACAAAGCTAAAACAAATGAGTGCTTCGAAATTAATCTGTGACCACCACCTATAGTGACAAGTGATAGTACAGGTACTCAATACAGAACAACCAGACTGAGAACAATAAATGTTACAACAATTGGTTGTGTGTAGCCAGGCTAGAGGGTGACCTAACACGTGGCCGACGTCTGGATCTGAATCAAGAGGTTGGGAGGACCATGTAGAGTGTAGGGTGCTGGTGCTTAGACGTTTCGGCAAGAAGCCTTCATCTTGGGCCTGGAGTAGGTCTCCCTAGAAGAGAGTTAGGGGGACTCTATTAGTGCCTGAAGTAGTGGTTAAAAACTGAAGTACATGACAAATGAAAATCCTAAATTGTGGTACACCACTATTAAGGTTGGAATAAAATCAAGGGAAGCACGGGACTGACCTGAGGGGTAGCAATGTTGGATGAGACTTGGAATTGCTTTGTCACGGATTTGAAACAAGGTATCAATTGGTCTTCGCTCTTAGGTGCAGCTGCAGGCTGTTATAAGCTATGAAGAAGAGCATACACACACTAGTAAATACACCTAATGCATCTGATGGTACCGGTATGAAACATACATTTGCTGGAGTAACCGGTCTTGGAGGGAGAAAGAGAATGGCAGGTGCTCACCTTGCTCAGTGTGCTCATGGTAGAGATTCACTGGAGGTAGATGCTGGATAGGTGGCAACTGCATAAGGAGCGGGGAGCCCAGGAGGTTGTGGGAGCTTGGTTTCCCTCTGTGGTTCCCCAATGGCCGCTATCCTGTGGAGTGAAAACAAAGGGCACAATCCCAGTGCATCATAAGGCAAGGGGGGCGCTGTAGTACCTCTGTTTAGGAGGCTGAATGCAGGGTTACCTGGAAACGAAGTCCAGAGCAGGATACTGGTAGTCCTGCAGAGCCGCAATTGCAAGTTGCGGCTGGGGCGCTGTGTGTTAAACAAGAAACCAAAGCGTTGTGCTGTGTGTGGCTGGACACAGCGCGCGTGCACGAGGGGAGTAGTGTTAGTTAGAATGCTCTATTGCGCATGTGCGGGCGGGAGAAGCCTCGTAGCTTCTAAATGCGCGTGGGTGGTAGTGTTGATGATAGTACCCTAATGCGCATGCGTGGGTAAGTGATGTGTCACTGTTACTGTGGAATTGGCGTCGTTGTAGCCATGGGAACAATTAGGCACTTGTCTTTCGCGTTAGCCGAGAGACCGCCTGGAACTGAGGAAAGGTGTCTCAGAGGCAGCGTATTGCCTGTGAAAAGTAAATGCAAAGGATGCAAGTATCCCATCCCGCAGGGGGCCTGAGACTATGCTGTGTATAATAAAATAAATTAAATGTCAGTACTTGGAGAAAAAGTGGTCCTATCAGTCGGATGGTGGTAGACTGGTGCACGGATGAAATGTAGGACATGAAGGCTGCAGGAATATGGTTTGATACAATGTCAGTACTTCAAGAGAAAATATGGTCCTATCAGTCGAATGGTGGTAGACTGGAGCATAGAAGACATTTTTAGGACATGTAGTCTACAGGATTAGAGTGTGGCCTAAAGCATGGACATGGGCTACTGAGGTAGCAGGGCAATGTGAAGGACGCTCTAGGTGGGGGTCCTTGGTCAATTAAAATCAGAAGTTCCCAGCATTAGTCCTAAGGAAGGTTAGGAGTTGACAGACTGGGTGGCTGTGTGGCTTTGTAACTGTAGGATGAAAAAGCGGGTAGCGTGATTATCTACGAAACCCAGTAGGTTCTGCCTCGTTAAGTCCATTTGCAGTGCTTTTCAATTTGAAGATCCACCATGCCTCTTTATGGTTAAGTGAGTTGGTGGCACTGCTGGTGTTGGGTACTGAATCTGCTATCCACCAGAAAATGTCATTAGGTCCATGGTGATTTTAAGTATAGTGTTGGACCATGGGAGCTGTTAAGGATTTACATCTGGTCCGAGATCTATGTTCTCCTATTCTTTTGTGGATTTGGCGGGTGGTTTGTCCTACATAACGGAGGCCGCATGAGCATTCAATTATGTAAATCACGTTTGCTGTTTTACAATTTGTGAACTTTCTGAGTTGCCAGTCTTTTTCCCCGATCCTAAATGAGTTCATTTTCTTGGTGAATCGACACACTGTACATGTGCCGCAAGGGTGGTGGCCCTTTATTTCACGCATATTCCAAATTGTAGACCTTTGTGTCTTGTTCTCTAATCTGGCGTGTGTTAACATATCCTTGAGGTTTTTGGATCTTTTGAGCGCCATTCTGGGTACTTTCTCATCCGGCAGGCTCAAATGTACCAAGGGCCAGAATTTTTTCAATATTCCTTCAGTTTAGTTGTGTCAGGTCCAAAGGTAGACACAAATGTGAGAGTGTCATCCTGGTCCGAGCTTGCCATTTTAGTTGTTAACAGGCTTTCTCTCGGCATATATTTGGCTCTTTTCGTAGTTTTCCTGATGAGTTTTTTGGGGTACCCTCTGTCCTTCAGTTTACTTTGTAGAACCTTGGCGTGTTTGTTGTAATGGTCCAATTCTGTGCAATTTCGTCTTAACCTCAAGAATTGGCCATAGGGAAGATTATCCCTTAGGCCCCTGGGGTGATGGCTGTTGTAGTCGAGCAAGGTGTTTCTATATGTCTCCTTAGTGTAGAGGTTGCACATCAAGGTCCCGTTCTTGGCTGAGATGGAAAGATCCAAGAAATTGATAGTAGTGCTGCTGCTTTGCATGGTGAATTTTATTTCTTGTGTTTTGGTGTTGAGCCAGTTGAAAAAGTCGGCTAGACTATTTCTGTCCCCTTTCCATATTAGAATGACATCATTGATATATCTATACCATGAGGTAATTTTGTCTTGAAAGGGGTTGGAAGTATTGAGGACGTGCAGGCGTTCAAATTCATCATATAAAGGAGACAGAAAATACATTCCCCACTCAACACTGATCTTTACATATCGTGTGATGCTGAAAGACCCTCTTTATACCAATAGTCTTGAAAAAATAGACCTAGTACTTATTTGTTTTTTTATAATATCAAAAATAGTTTATTTTAATAGGTTGAATCACAACCCAACTTGTTCTTTTATAAAACTAACTCTAAAACAGTATTTTCAGTAAAAAGGACCCCACAACACAACATACAGTGGATACATTTACAATACAAATTACTAGTTTCACTCACATCCATTCCTATAACATGACAATACAATACATCAACATATACAATTTATATAATGATTTAAACATTTCCAATCACTGAGTGTTATTAACTCAGAATAAACAGTCCCGACATGTTTCAGTTCCTCGTGGCACTAAATGCATGAACCTTCTTCAGGGGAAGAACACTTTTAATTTTTTCTCCACCATGTAATCCAGGGCCCCAACAGTACTCTTCAAACCGTACTCCTCACAAGTAGGATTACTGCAGTGTAGGTGTGCCACAGTGCACCCGAATGCCCTCCGACCTCTTTCAATAAGTCTGATACTGTTCTCTAAATGGTTCTTTGGTAACCAGGAACCTGATTTCAACTATTACGCCATGCCACTACTCCTGCGTGGATGAAGAGATTGTTTACATATTCTTCGTCGCTGTTAAATTGTCCAAAAAATTGTAACCTGCGCTTCTCTGACCCTTGCTGGTGCTGGGAAAAGGACTGTTCCCAGCACATCTCTGGCGCATGAGTAGCCATCCAGCAAGGGTCAGAGAAGCGCAGGTTACAATTTTTTGGACAATTTAACAGCGACGAAGAATATGTAAACAATCTCTTCATCCACGCAGGAGTAGTGGCATGGCGTAATAGCTGAAATCAGGTTCCTGGTTACCAAAGAACCATTTAGAGAACAGTATCAGACTTATTGAAAGAGGTCGGAGGGCATTCGGGTGCACTGTGGCACACCTACACTGCAGTAATCCTACTTGTGAGGAGTACGGTTTGAAGAGTACTGTTGGGGCCCTGGATTACATGGTGGAGAAAAAATTAAAAGTGTTCTTCCCCTGAAGAAGGTTCATGCATTTAGTGCCACGAGGAACTGAAACATGTCGGGACTGTTTATTCTGAGTTAATAACACTCAGTGATTGGAAATGTTTAAATCATTATATAAATTTTATATGTTGATGTATTGTATTGTCATGTTATAGGAATGGATGTGAGTGAAACTAGTAATTTGTATTGTAAATGTATCCACTGTATGTTGTGTTGTGGGGTCCTTTTTACTGAAAATACTGTTTTAGAGTTAGTTTTATAAAAGAACAAGTTGGGTTGTGATTCAACCTATTAAAATAAACTATTTTTGATATTATAGAAAAACAAATAAGTACTAGGTCTATTTTTTCAAGACTATTGGTATAAAGAGGGTCTTTCAGCATCACACGATATGTAAAGATCAGTGTTAAGTGGGGAATGTATTTTCTGTCTCCTTTATATGATGAAAATGTTGGTTATCCCCTAACCGTGAGAGAGAGGGAATGTTAAAATAAGGGGAACGGTAGACCTTTGTAAAGACAGGGCGTTCAAATTCAGCCATGAATATAACTGCCAAACATGGAGAAAATACTGCTCCCATGGCCGTTCCGCTTGTTTGAAGATAGAAATTGTCATCAAATGTGAAGAAGTTGTTAGTCAAAGCAAGTTCTAGGAGTTCCACTATAAAGTTGGTGGGGACTCTTCTTTGAGTCATACAATGTGTTAGGTGATGTCTTATACACTCCATGGTTGCTTCTTGTGGAATACTAGTATATAAACTTACTATGTCCATGGTGACTAGGAGTTCTTGGTCTTTGTTGAATGAGAGTCCTTCAAACTTGGTGATGGTGGACATCGTATCTCTCAGGTATGTGGGAGTTTGCTGGTTTAGTGGCTTGAGGAAATGATCTATAAATTTGCAGATCGGTTCAAGAATAGATCCGCACCCTGACACAATGGGTCTTCCTGGAGGGGTTTGTCTGTTTTTGTGTAATTTTGGAAGTGCATAGAATGCAGGCGTCCTGTTTTCTGAGGTGTTGAGGAAGGTTTCTTCTCGGTCTGTAATCCAGTCTTGTTCTAGTACGTATCTTGTTATTTCCTGGATGTTGTGCTTGATGTCTGCTGTGGGGTATTTTCTTAGTTTTTTATAGTACCCTTCATCGTTGAGTAGTTCCAGTACCATGTCTTTGTATTGCGTGATGTTCTGAATGACAATTCCTCTGCCTTTGTCAGCTGCTTTGATGATTAGTTGTTTATTTTCAGCTAAAGTTGTCAAGGCCTTGCGTTCACCTGTGGTAAGATTGTGTCTCATATGCTGAGGTTTGGTTTGGAGTTTTTAAAATTTCTTTGGTAATGTATTTCTCGAATGTAATCAGGGATCCTGGTACCTCGTTTTCCATGGGATTGAAGGTGGATTTGACTCTTAGGCCTGTGTCATCTAGTTCTGGGTGGAAGTCTTTGTCTTTGAAGTATACTTTTCTTCTGATACTCCTAAATAGATTGAATAGTTCTGTGTCCAGTTTGAACCAGTCTGGATGTTTGGTGGGTACAAATGATAATCCTTTGGTGAGGATGGAAATTTCTTCCTTGGAGAGTGTAATTCCCGATAGATTGAATATTGGGATTTCGGTTAGAATCTGCGGTTGGTCCTCCTCCTCTGGTTCCTCTGTGCCCACTGAGGGTAGTTGACAAACTGCATTGCCTGTGGATGCGGAGGTGCCCCCCAGTAAGCTCCTCTGGGGGCCATTTGTCCTAAAAAAGGCATCTGGTGTGGTGGCTGTTATAGACCTTGTTGTCTCATTCTATTTCTGGATTGGTTGGGGTCTCCTGATAATGAGTCAGAACTGGAGGTATCTGAAAATGAGACCCATTTGCGTCTGCTTCTAGTGGCAGATGTTTGATTAGCCAGTTTCTCTTTTTCCTTATTGTCTTTGTACTCAGCTGAGAGATACGGGTAGACTTGTTCTATTTTAAAGTTGCTGATATCTTTGACCAATTTTTTATGTTTTTTCTCTAATGTAATAGAGGCAAATTGGTCAAAGGCTTTGTCAATTTCTTTGAGTTTCTCTTTGGCATTTGTAAGGCTGTCATCATTCAAGCATTTGGACTCTTCTTCTTTCAGATCTTGTTGTATATTCGTATGGATACGTTGTGCTGTTGTTATAGTGAGGGCCATTAAGTCCCTACTACATTTTGTAGAGATCTTACTGAATCCCAACATGTAGTCCTTATCTTCTAGAAATAGTGCTGGTTCATTTCTAACTAATAATCCCATGGGTACAAGATTTACTCTGAGATATTTCCTGAGAAAGTGTCCATGTACTTCCGTCCGGAAGCACTTTTTCTTTAGATTTAGTAGAACATCTCCTGAAGCTGTGGAGGCTATGTGTTGCTGTGCTCCTGCCATGTTGAAGAGAGAGGGCCCTTCTATGATGTTACCGATCTCTTCCTCTGTGAAGGATAGCATTTGGTTCATATTGTTGGTATGGAAAGTGGATGCCCTGTAGGAAAGATAGCGTGCAAACCCTTGGAAGGTGTAAAAACGTGGAAGCCTATGGGATAGGCTGTAGGTCCTGAGGTTGGTACTCAAAGTTAAAGAATCTCTATTATAGCATGGTGCTATATCTAAATATTTGTACAATGCAATGCTTGGCGGATAAAACCTGGAGGCAGGACCCCACTCCATACGTGGTAGACAGAGGAATCCTGGATCCTGCTGAATGCAGAATGCTGCTCGGCCCAGGCGGGCAAGTCACCTGGCGATCCGAGATCTCTCAGAGGAGACCAGCGCAGGAGAAAACAAACGCACCTGCGCTCTTGAGCCCAGATGCAGCAGTGACGAACCACAGCAGAAGAGCCGAAAAACACGAGGGTGCGGCTGCACAAGTACCGGAGTCACTACCGCCTTTTCCGAAAGATGCCACCAACACAAAGTTACATGGCCAGGAAGGCGTAAGGGGAGTCGATGGCTGGACTCTGAGGAATGTGTGAATGGCTTAGAGACACAACCACATACATAAGGTCAACAAGGCCAAGCAGCGCAGGAGAGGCTGTAGGAGTCAGAAGCCCAGAAGAGCTTAGAGATTCTACCACACACATATGGCCAGCGAGGCTAAACAGCCCACAAGAGGGTGAGTGAAACAGAAGCCCAGAAGGGGTTGGAGACATTGCAATTTTAATACGTCCGATGAAGCCAAGCAACCCAGGAAATTCTGGGAGAACCAGGACCCCTGGAGTGGGTAAACAGAACATAATAAGCATATGGCCAGCAAGGACTAGTAGCCCACAAGAGTTTGAGCAAAACCAGGACAAGAGACTAAGAATAATTATTTTATACAGGAATCTATTTTTGAGTTAGTGACCTTATGACAATCCTGCTGAAGAAGTTTGGAGTTCAACACTAGATGAGTGTCTAGAGAATCCAAACGTTGTTTGATTTTCCATTGGAACTGTGCCCAGATTCCCTTGAGGAGACAGAGTCCTTCTTTTTATAATACCTGAGAAATAGATCATTTTTACTTGGATGATTGTTGTTTTCATACATCCTGTTGAACATCTTCTATTGCGATCGTAGCATAGGGCACCACCACCATTAGTAATAGGGCTTGGACAGTAAAGTTGAAACCCTAAGGTAGTTGAGCACCACACACGGTGGGTAATAATAAGCAGCGCTCTGATGCCTGAGGGTTTGTAGCGCTATATAAATTCTGATTTATTATTATTATTATTATTATTATTATTATTATTATTATTATTATTATTATTATTATACTAACATGTCTTTGTGTCTGTCTCCTATGTGTGACTTACCACAGTATGTAGACTTGCCACAAAAGAATAGCATACTCATTTCCAGTGCTACATGCACTCTATTGGCTAAAAAGACTTCTCAGAGTGTTCAGTCACAAAATTATTCTAAGGGGGTCATTCCGACCCTGGTGGTAGGGGGTTAACGGCACCGGTAAGGATGCCGGTGCCGTTAACCCCCTACCGCCCTATTACAAGGTCCCTTAGCGGGTCCCTCTAAGGGCGGCTGGTTTTTAACGGGAGCAGGGACTTAGAGACCAGGGAGCAAATAACAGGGCTAATTGCGGGCCCGTTATTAGCTCCCTCCCAATTCCCATTGAGCCCTATGTGGGCTCAAATTGGAATGGGGATTGGTTTTTTGAATGGGGATTTACCGGGTCCTCCTAGGTTGGAATGACCCAGTAAGTCCCCATTCAAGAAACCCAGACCCGGACTGATGGCTGCCTCCAAACTCGGAATGACCCCCGAAGAGTTTTTATTTGCAACTTAGCAAATAACAAGTATTTTGTCTGCCCACAAAAGGATGACACACTCTGTTACAGTCACTGTATCAAATCTCTTGCCTGCTACATTCTCCAAACAGTTCTGTAATATTCTTCCCAATCTGAGAAGTAATTACACGTGTGTTGATGCCATGCAAAGAGATCAGTGGGCTTCCTTGTCCCAGTACTGAGATGGCACGCTGAGTTACAGCCACTAATTATAATCTGTCTCTCGATAAATAATTCTTAGATGTTGTTGTGCAAGCAACACGTATATGGACTATCCACTAAAATACAATACACTAAGTTACATTCACTAGCCATCACAAAGCTGGGAACTGCCATGTAGCTGCACTACACTGCTGGTGTAAAGATCTCTCCCCTTCTTACTACCTACAATAACACTCTCTTTGCCTTCACTAATATTCTTGACTTGACTGCCAAATTCTCCAATCATACTGAGCTCATATTCTCTAACCACTCGCATCTTTCAAACTATCTATGACGTAAGAGGCATATTTCAACAAAAGATCCACTACATATCATCCCCTCTCTCTCTGCTGAGGACTTTACCTGTTACTTTTCCAATATCACCAAAATACATAACACTCTGTCTACCCATAGAACTCCCTCACCCGGCTCCCTTTTTCCATCTTTCATTTCCTTTATACTCTGTTCATCAATCTATTTCTTTCCCACCTCCCCCATTAAAATCATATCCATCCTCAACTAAGTCCTCACATGCGGTATGTGTATTCATCCCTACACACCGCAAACAATCAAAGATTTTGCACCACATCTTACCTGTTGTGCCGCTTTTCTCGCTCTCGACAGTTCAAAATATCAACAGTCCAAGTCCTAGTAAAGAATCCCACTTAAGACCCTAAGAAGCCCTCATTCTTTTTCCTGCCACAATGCTTCATAATCATTGAAAGAGTTGTCTTCAAGCGCCTTATTGATTCCTTCCGTTTGCATGTCCTAGAAGCATCTCTCTCTCCATCTGGATTTCATAGCAAAAACTCCAAACTTCTATCTACATTTCTTTCCTCTGCACATCATCCGCCTCCGCTCCATCTTTACTCTACTTGTTTTCAAAGCAGCCTTGGACACTGTGGATTATCTCTTTGTACTCAAAACTCTTACCTCCCATGACTTCCAGGTGGCTTCCAGGGCATAACATCTGCTTGGGTGGCCCCCTACCTCTCTGACCACTGTTCCCCAACACATTTCCCAGTTGGTGTCCCCTTGGCCCACTCATTCTAACCCTATGCACCTCGTCTCTGTGCATACTAATCTCATTCTTCAGCTTTCACTACCATGTCTTTGTGACTCTCTGATCGTTTTCTCCTTTCCCTATGCCATGTCAAAGTGCATCACCAGCTGAATGCAATTCATCAGTAGATGGCCTTACGCTGTCTGATGTTAACATTCTCTGATATGGCATTAACATTTCCCCCAAACCGCATTTCTAACCCCATTCTTGCCTCACTCATCTCCCCCCCATGACTTCCTCACTCCATCACCCATGGCTTGCAACTTTGGAGGCCTTTTAAATAGAGACCTAAATCTGCTTCAGTTCATCAGGCCTACCGCCACTGCATCTGCATCCAGGATTACGTTTTTCCGCATAAGGAAGCGCCATCGAAACCTAATCCACAAATGTGTGAGCAATTCCTTGGTCTTTTCCTGTTTTCTTTAACCCCTAAACAGAGTTCTCATTTTGGCTACATGCAAGCTATTCAAGCTACCAATATCCTCTCTCATCTCAACACACCAACAGCACGCTGGATGGCCCACCATGCAAAATCACTCTCTCTTTAATTTGCTACTCCTTTTCAGATCTATTCATGGTCTTGCTTCCAACTACCTTGTCAGCATCTTTCTCTTGTTTTCCCCTCAGTCTATGCACTCCTTGACTTCCAACAACCAATTTGTCCCTGCACCCTTGCGCTTACTCACACTTGTGTGCCATCTTTCTACTTTCCGCCTCCACTGAAATACTCTCCTCTCCATCTTCAAAGCCATTCCATTCAGGGGAGCTTTTCAAAACCAGGCTTACGATTTACTTGCTATTAGATGGAGGGGTGTCGCCAACCTCTTTGCTATACCTTCTCTCTGACGTCCCAACTTTGTCCTCCCCATAAATGTCACACTGGTATGTAAATATGTAAATTGTACTATTGTAAATAGTGACCTTAGGCACAGTACATTGCATGGCCTGCGGTAGCGGCCATGTAGTTATGGTTAAGTTGCTAAATCCATAGGAAGAGCAATATTTGGGTGGCTTATAACTTCGCTCCCCATTGACGAATCCTCACCAAACTTTGCAAAAAAAAAGTATATGGCCCACTCTAAATTGTTTTGCAAAGTTTGGTGAGGTTTGGTCAATGGGGGGCAAAGGTATAGGGGGGGACCCAAAATGTGTTTATTTCCCATAGAGTGAATGGAGAAAAATCTTTGCTCACGCCTTTAGCCCAAACCACTGATGGATTTTCACCAAATTTGCAGCAGGAGCGGCGGCTTGGTCCCAAAGGAATGCTTTTGTAAATTTGGTGGAACCAGTAGTTTTTTAAAAAATGCCCAGAAATTAAGTCTTAAAAATGTGTGATATCTATGTCCGCTATGCAGACACACTTCCCTGTTCAGTCCGCGGACAGGACTCCGATTGGACTAGAGGGCAACGTGGTGTCCGCGGACATAGGACGCATCCGCTGATTGGATGTTGAAAAGTGTAAAGTGCGTCATATTTTTGGAAACGCCCGCCATCTTGGATTCCCAGACAGCGTCCGGTGTCTACGGACATCGCAGTAAAAACATATTAAAAAAGACCACATTGCACTTGTCAAACTTATTAAATAATCTCTGGGGAGGTGAGGGGTGATAAGAATGGGATGAGATATGGCTGCAAGAAGCAAACAAACAGGTGTTTCTTGCCGCAAAAGTCCACAAACAGTTTGTATGTTCGCGAACAGTCCTGAGAAGTGCATGAAATTTTGCAATTAAATTCCTAACCTGATTCCGAATGTGTTTGCAAAGTTTGGTGGGATTCTATCAAGAGGGGGCAAAACTAGATAATGTAAAGTCTTATAAATGAGGTAACATTTGACAAATTTACACAAAGACTTGCAAAAAATTATAGATCTAGATATAAATGTTTTCGTAAAGTCTGAATGGATTTTGTCAAGTGGGGGCTAGGTTATAAGACGATTGTATGTTCATACATTTGACACTTTGAAAAAATAAAACATGGATGGATTTCCAGCAAACTTGTGTAAGGAGCATTGGCAAGGACCTGAAAGCATGGTTTTGCAAATGTGCCTGTGTTTTAGTTTTTGACAAGTGTCATTATGTAGGTACAAAAAATAGTGATATATCTTGACTGAGGTGTAGCCTTTGGCCAATGGGTAGTGGCCATATTGTTCGGGTCATGGAATAAGGTCATGATCCGGACAATCTGGCTACTGGCCTTGACCATGAGGGACTACACATGGGGTTAAAGTGGCCATGTCCACTTGGGACTGGCTTTGTGGTAAATGTATTCAAAATTGGGATAGATTTGAAAGGGAAGAAAAATGTGGTAGTGGTAATAAGGTCATAGGCTTCTCTTTCCACCTTCTACAGGCTTCCATGGAAAGTGAAGAGGGGCCCTGTATGGAACCCCGCCTTGCCTTTCCATGGTGGCCATTTTGGAAAAGGATCTTCCTTCCTACACCGGGACGCCACTGGTATGTATGGTCTGTCCCCCTTTCATTTATCTACAGTTTAAGTGTTTTAGCCCTTTATCCTTGAAACAATTTCTAAGACCCAATCGTCCCCCATCTCTAAGTCAGGATAAAATGCAATATTCCAAACAATGTTTCCAAGGTGACAGTAGAGCACACATTCCTTACATCGATTTAATAATGTTAATTGAAAGATCAATGTTACTTCAATTCAGACACTCTTTACACATCATTGTTAGTAGAAACTTAAATAAATAACGCTCACTTTGGATGTATGTGTTTGTGAAGTGAAAAGTTCTTAAATAATTTGTGTGTGACTGAATGAAAAAATGTTGATTGAAAGATAACATACACAAATTACCTTTTTAGATATTGTCCTAGTTGAGGAAGATGGACATCTGATCATTGATCTCTATAGAAAACCTATGGATTGCAAAGTGAGTCAAAACCCAATGTGCCAATGGGACAACATCCCATATACTTAATTTCTCAGGATTATAGTAAAAAAAGAGATAATTCTTACAAATAGGCAGAAATCATGAAATCCTGCATCATAGATTGGGGGTTTGCTTAAAAGCTGATAGGTACAGCTAAAAAATATGCCTGGTATATTAATGGCTACCATTACCTCAAAAACACCATAAAACAGATGGTACAGATAAATCAATACATGTACAATTTCTTTGTAAATATTCCATGCCAGTAAGCAGTTGACTATGCATCCTTTGTCATTTACTGCGTGTCTGGATTACTTATTTTCACTTTTACATTTGTGATTTCATCTTTGATGTCCTGGGTGTTAGTGTTAGCAGTGCATTGTGGTGGCACAAGTTAATTTGCATAGCTTACAATAACTGGGGAATTTCTTATTTTTTTACTTGTATCCATAAGGTCCCTTTAACAACGTTTTTTCCCTGAATTGTAGAGGTTTATATTAGTGTAACTTAACCATAACGTCCCTTTAACAACGTTTTTTCAATTAATTTGATAGTTCTTTTAGTGCATCTTAACCATAACGTCCCTTTAATAACGTTTTTCAGTGAATATGATAGTTCTTTTAGTGCAACTTAACCATAACATCCCTTCAAAAAAATGTCAGTGAATTGCATAGGTTTTTATTAGTGCATCTTAACCATAACGTCCCTTTAGCAACATTTTGTCACTGAATATGAAAGTTTTTTGTGCATCTTAACCAAAACGTCCCTTTAACAATGTTTTTTCACTGAATTTGATAGGTCTTTCTAGCGCATCTTAACCATAACAATTTTTTTCAGTGAATTACATAGGTTTTTATTAGTGCATATTAACCATAACGTCCCTTTAACAATGAAGTTTCACTGGATTTGATAGGTTTTTAGTGCATCTTTGCCAAAATGTCCCTTTAACAATGTTTTTTCACTGGATTTGATAGGTATTTAGTGCATCTTTGCCAAAATGTCCCTTTAACAATGTTTTTTCACTGGATTTGATAGGTTTTTAGTGCATCTTTGCCAAAATGTCCCTTTAACAATGTTTTTTCACTGGATTTGATAGGTATTTAGTGCATCTTTGCCAAAATGTCCCTTTAACAATGTTTTTTCACTGAATTTGATAGGTTATTTTAGTGCATCTTAACCACATGTTAGGCGGAAACCTGTGCAGTTCCCTCTGGGACCACTCAAAAGATTTAGGACTACAGGTGTTTGGCGGTGAACCCACTTGGTAGCAGTCTGTACCACACAGATTCACTTGGTAGCTGTGGCTGAGCAGTCAGACTTCCCTCAAGAAGAGTTGAGCAGTATGTGGAGTATACAAGATAGGGCAATTCTTCCCAGCAAGACAAGCAAACACACAACAAGGCTTAGTGTAAAGATATTAAGGTATTTATTTATAACAGAACATCTATGAAAAACACTATGGCAAGTTCACGGCAAACAAATCAAACACAATTACTCTATGAGAAAGAAAACGATCAATCCCCCTAGCAATATTTCGACAAGTCTAGGTTCTACCGGTACCACGTATTTCCAGACAGAGGTGTATACCTCAACCTAGATGACACTCTAATATTTGTTAGGACGGGAGAGAAAAAGATAGGCAGGTTATGAAATCAACACAGTTCAATCCTACGCGGATAAAATGCAAGGCAGGAAGGCAAGAATCACAATAGATCGTAAAGTTCAGAGGCCAGGCCCACTCGGAGAGAGGCAAGGCGCGATGTCCCAAAAAGTCTCTAGTGGAGATGCATTCAAGTCTTTGTAGCAAATTGTTATCGGCAGATTGAACCAGTTCAGAACAATGAACGAGAAAAGCTTGGAGGCGACCCAACGGAACGGAGAGGATTAAGACACCTCACTCGAACCGATCGAAAGGGAAGCCAGGCGGACACGGTACCTTGTTGTGGAGAGCAGCTCCGGCGGGGGCAGTTGTTCCTGGTGGTGGATGCACGTCGGGTCTTTGCCAAGAGTAGAGATGATCTCGTCGTCGAAGAAAAGTGAAGTCCGGTGCACCACCAGGGAAGAGACCAGCCGCGGAGTGCTCCGTCACAAGGCACCACCTTTTGGTCGCAGTACAGGGGTAGTGGCTATCCAGTTGCTGAGGTGCTCTGCACGGGCAATTCGACCACTGCGTCCTGAGGCGAATAAAAAGCAAAGGGGACTGGTTGTTCCCACCAGTCAGGGGAAGAGACTCTCCGGCAGGGAGATCTCCTCTGTCATCGGGAAGTGGTGAGTCGGTTCCGCAGGGCTCCACCGGAGGTGTCGTTGTGCAGGTCGGCTCAGCGTTACCCTCGTCGGATTCTTAGGTCCTGTGGCGACTTCTGAAGATCCAGTCCCAAAAGCCCTGCTTTTATGCAGAAAACCCCCATTCATTCAGCCTAGCTGTCAATCAACACATGCTAAGTGGTGAGCGGGGAGGCTCACCACTTGGTCCAATCCAGAGTGTGACCGGAGTTGGCAAGGCAACTCGGTCCAGGGTGCCTAAACCCCCTCCCACACCCCTGTGGTAACCCAGACAGAATGGCACCACTTTGGAGGGTCTCTGTACAGAGCCCGCCAAAAGTGGAACAAAGGGCTCGACCTTTGGTTTAGGAGTCAAAGAGACGAACACAGACACCATTTTAAAAACCGAGTTCTGGCAGAAAATACCATCCGATAAACTTATTTAAGATAAGTAGACCGGTGGTACGTTAGAGATTAACGAGGAAAAGTATCAACCTCCAACAATGGGACGAATCCCATAGGGTTAGGTTCGGGGTCGAACATAACAAGTAGTTTCCACTGCCACCAGCCAAAACTCGACGAGGGGGGACGGGACAGTGCCCCCTCGAGTAACAGATCCAGGAGTAATCGAATTACCCCTACTAGTACGTCCACAATAAGATGGTTTGTACTAGTTCTGTTAGTAAATTTAGGTCTAGTAAAGCCAATGGTGACTTTACATGCCCGGGGAGACAGTAGTCAGTCCCCGGGTATGGAGTCTATGGTGGGGGTCCGCTAGGACACCCCAGTGCTACGGCACGTATGGTGCGGTGTAACACACATAGCAAAACATATGAGACCCTATGGAGTAAAAGACCCCATAGCCCATAGAACACATTGACATTCAAAGGAATTACACACATACATGTCCAAGAGTGGGAGAAAAGAATCTCACTCTTGGCAGGATGGAAAAAAAACAAACTCCCGAAATCCAGCAAAGCTGCTGGGGGACTCACTAGGTTAGGAAATTCAGCCTAAACAGAGAATTCTCTCTAACACCACAACGCCCCATTAACAATTTTTTTTCAGTGAATTGCATAGGTTTTTTTTAGCGCATCTTAACCATACATCCCCTTAACAACGTTTTTTCAGGGAATTTCACAGTTTTTTATTATTGAAAATGTTTCATGATGTTACATCATTCTATATAAGTTATTAATAATTCCCCTTATAATATATATGAAAGAACTATTAACCACCTTCAGCAAACACATTTTTTGCGACGCATTCGGATGAGTGTCGTTATCAGCAGCGGATGAGCACAAGTACGGAGTAACTAACTTCACAAGTAGTTTTTGCGAAAGTGAGAAGAAATAATGAAAATCAGTGAAATGTTTTCTTACTTCAGTTTGTAAAACCAAAAATGAAAAAAAATATAAAAGCCAAAATCCCCCAAATATTTTTCTTTTAAGAGCCACTGTTTTTGAACGCAAAACAATTACAATTGCCCCAGGCCTGAAATGTTTAAATGTCTGTGGACCACTGCACTGTCTGCTGACTTTGAGGGATGCACAGTGGCCTGCGACTAAAGAATTTTCTTTTTTTTCAATTTTATATTTTTGTTGCCATTTTTACTCTGGAGAGGCAAGTTAGGAGACGGAAGGGGCACCAACCACAGGGACGAAGGGGCATGTGGAGAGAGGAAGATGTTGGGCGGGCCTTAATCAAGTAGATGGCAGTGTTTTGCTCCTAGACCGCATCCTCAAAAGGACTCCGAAACTGCTCCCCCCTACAGATCAGAGCTTCACAGTACATGCATAGCACTGTGACCCTTGAAAGGTAAGGGTCAACAGCGTTTTGTATGGCCTGCAAAGCTGCTGATGGGATCCTCTGCCCCAAAGGAGTATCCTTTCTGGTGACAGGAGCAGATGAAGATGATGGGGTGGAGGAAGTCAACCTGCTCTACCTGAGAAAGGTATTGCCATCAGTGATGTCATTAGCAGTGCACAGTGGTGGTGCGAGTTATGGTTGCTTACATTACCATAACTAGAGAATTTCTGAGGTTTCTCAGTTGTACTTGTAACCATAACGTCCCTTTAACAAAGTGTTTTCATTGAATTTAATGAGTTTTTGTTAGTGCAACTTAACCATAATGTCCCTTTAACCAAGTTTTTTCACTGAATAAATATATATATATATGGTATGCCTTTGCACAATAACCTCAACTCATTGGGCAGTTTTACAGGTGTATATGTACACATTTATCTCAAATGTTTCTTGACTGTGCGTGCCAGTGGCGAGATGGAATCTCCATATAAATGCAGTGTGTTCATAATGCACAAAACGAATGGCTTACTTCTTTTATGAATCATAAGACATTATTCGGAGTAGAAAGCACCCCCCCCCTTACTTTTGAAGCATTGCCATGAGCCGGCTGTGTTAAGTTAAGCCTACATGTAATTGCCTGAGTGTGAAGCTGTGTTTCACAGCCACAGGGCCGTCTGTGGCCAAATACTGTATTATTCATACTTTGGGCCTCATTATAACTATGCCGGTCCTGAAACATCGGTACAGGTAAGCCTATGGCACCAGTGTTTCCAGACCGGCACAGTATGACTCTGCGGGCAGCTGCCGTCCCGGCCACCAGGGTCAGACCTGGCGGGCAGAACGGCACCCGCCCGCTGAGTTTCAAGGAAGCACCGGCACTGTTGTTAACAGTGCCTGTGCTTCCGTGGTCCCGAGGACTCCATGGGAATGGGGACTTACAAAATGACCAGCGCCTGACTTCCAGCCGCCGGGGTCAGAATACCCCGGTGCTAGTAGGAAGCCAGGTGCCGGTCATTTTTTATGGGACGGCAGGCTTACCGCAAGACCCGGAATGAGGGCCTTTGTGTCATATTGGAAAAACAACCTATATATAATCAGGCACAGAGGTTCTCTTTTTTATTTTTTTATTTTTTCTCTTTTTTAATGAATCAGTCGGCTCGCTTGAATAAAGGTGTTATCACTGTATATTTTCATGAGTATTCCAATCACATTTGAAAAAACTTCACAAAGTCACTCTCTTGGTTGAAATTCTAGGCACGTCCCTATCACCCAATTCTAGTGCATCCACTATCTCCTGGATGAATATCGAAAAGAGGAGCGGTGCCAGAACGGATCCTTGGCGAACCCCCTTCTGACAGCAAAGGTTTAAGATGGTTCCCCTCCCATTCCATAACAGACTGAAGCCTTTGTCTCCACATGCAATAATTTAATCGACAAATGTGATCAGGGCTTTTCTCCTCTCCAGAACTTGTCAAAGGGCTTCTCTTGGGACTGAGTCGAATGCAGTTTTAAGGTCTAGAAAAATGGCATATAGTTTTACTTTGAGCAGTCTAGTATATTTCTGAATTATTAAAAAGAGTAGGAAACTGTGATCCAGAGTACCACTGTACCCCCAGGAACCCAGCCTGGGCTTCCATAATAATCCCAATGTTGTCTGCCCAGCTTTGCAATTTCACTTCAAGGACTTTACCAAATGTCTTCCAAACACAGTCCAGCAGGTAAAATGGGGCGGTAGTTATCAGGTAACTCTCTTCCTCCTTTTTTATACACCTGGACTATTGTTGCCTCCCTCCATGTTCTAGGAACTGCCTGTGAGCATATAGCAGCATCAAAAACTCTGGTCAAAACCGGGGGCCAAATGGCAAGTTCATCCCTGTAAAAATCCAGCGGAATCAAATCAGGACGAGCAGCTTTCCCCAGTTTTTAGGATACCAACACCCCTTCAACTTCTTACCTAGAGATATACAATACCTCAACATGGATAGGCAGAGACTGAACAATGCTTTTAGCCAACGTAGGCAGCATATAGTTTAGCAAAATGACTCCTCCATATACCTCCAGACATACAACATTGCTGTGTCCTTTCACCACCTAACACTTCCGGACTGGCCAGTTATCAGAATCGTATCATGTCTCTCTCATCAAGAGCAGAATAAACTGCCTCCCATGCAGTTTTCGAGTGTGCCCCCTTTTTGCTTTTTAGTAACTGTTTGTATGTGGCTCTTAGGGTTCTTAATGCACTCTTATCCGAAGGACTCTCTGCTGTAGCACAGAGGACTATATCCCTCTTTGCCATAGAACACTCCTCATCATAACAGGGGATCAATCTCCTTGTTATTTTGTTGTTTGCTGTGGACAGAAGTGGTATCAAATTCGAGCCCAAAGTCTGAAATTCTGTGATTACAGCATTGACTGGGAAATTAGAATTAGAAATATTTCCCACACTCTCCACAATAGCCACATATGGTTCCACTTTTAATTCCCTGGTAACCCAATTAGCCCACTTAACAGATTTGCTTGTATTTCCATTGATAGTAATAATCTGGTTATTCCTTAAATCACTCAGTCCACTTGGCCCACCAGTCCCTATACATGCTTTAAAAGTGATAGGACTGTGGTCGCTCTTGTTCCTATCAACCACAACTAGATCCCTGGTTCTAGACCAACAACTACCAGTGATAAGAATATAATTGATGCGAGAAGACCCCTTTGGAACTTCAAATGTTATATATGCTGGTTGGTCACCTGTCAGTCTTCCGTTACAGGCTCTAAGGTTTGAAATTGCAATAATACACAGGGATTCCACCGTCACTTCATGAATTCTCTTAGGGGGAATGGTCATCAATGCCGGGATAGACCAGGCGATATCCTGGTCTTCCCAGTGGTCTTCAGTAGCTTCCAATGGTTCTAATTGTAGGTTCATATCTCGTGCCACCACAGTATACTGGCTTTGTAAAATCATAGAATTGTTCGAATTAATGGGTTCCTGGAGCATCATTAGAATCTCCAAACCTGTGCCCACACTCAGTATATTGTATAAATTAAAGAGCAGAAAACCGCTTCCTCCCTTGAGTTGACAAAGCCAGCAATTGAAGATCTGGGGAGCCAGTTTCAGTAGAGGTCACCTCCCAGTCCAATTTAACATCATACCAAATCTGTAGACCTCCCACCGGTCTTCCTTTAAGGACTTTAGTGGCAGGTACCATCAAAATTAGCATAGCCTTGAAAATCGATGGGACAATATCACACCATGCCGGATCCACAATTACTCTTTTTACCCCATCCATGATAAGATTTTTAGGGGCACCAATTTATTCCTCTGTCTCTACGCATCCAGTCAGTCTACCTGCTCCAGATTAGAGGGCAACCGTATCCTATTTCCTGGTGCATGGACCTCCCTTTCTCTGGCAAAGCCTCCACTCTTTTGTGGACTCATGTCTTTTAAGTTCCACATCTTTGGTCTATTTTGTCCCAAGTTAAGTTCAAAATATTGCTGGGATCGTTCCAGAATATTTATGCCCCTTGGTGGAATTATACACAAGTCGATACTTAGGATGGCCTTCACCAATTACCAGGAGCTCAAGTATACCTCAATAGAATCAGTACTGGAATTTGGGAGTGATCCTTTAATACATTTTATAAAATCCTACCGATAGACACCCCCTGGTTTCCCTAAACCAATGTGCACACTTGTTCCTAAGAGCGCCCGCATCCTCATTAGCATCTCTTACTAGCCTAGGGACATTTGTCATATAGACGATAAAGAGCGTGTTGCCTCCGGCCCTATTTTCATGATCCTCGTGGGGCACCTGCCGCTCTTTGTCACCAAGGTAGATTAGGTTAGAACCAGAAAATGAGCTGGGGGGGGGGGCAAAAGCCCTGATGTTGCCTATAAATTGACCTGTCAGACATGTGTGTGTTACCAAACCTTAGGTTCTGGTCCTGTGTATCATGGGCCTGTGAGTGCCAGGTACCCCTATTTTCGGGGGGGCACTCTGGCGAACACTATCTCCACCCACCTAGATTTAACATGCTGATGGCCAACAAGTTTCCTTTTATCCTCCCCAAATTACTCACCCCAATCACTCCTAATGGCATCCTGCTATTACCACTGTCCTGAGCCGCCCCTCACAAACACTTGAGCTAGGGCCATGTGGAGTTGGACCCTTCTCTTTCATTATAGATGTACTATCAGCAGCCTGACGGGTCAGGGCAACAATCATCCCCTTAAGTTCATTTAATTCTCCCAATAAACCTTTCACATAATTGCCAATAACATCACCAAGAGCCTTCTTCAAGGATAAAACACTATTCTCAAGGGAGCGAACATCCCCAATCTCCTTTAAATTAGTTAAGCTAAGGCTCAAAACACTGGTGCTTGTTTGGGTGCCCACTTCACAAAATTAATTGTTCAACCCCTTATTTTGTTCTCCTGAGTTCTTTTTACTCTTGGGAAGCGCCCTGTGTTGTTTACAATTCTTATTGCAAGACACTGTCTTCCATGGTGTTTCAGCACGATTGTTCCCTGCAAAGGTTGCGGGGGACTCACCAAGAGAATCAAGGGGTTCAAAATGGTTAAATGTCTTCACCAAGGGGGTTACAGGCCTTCTGGAGACAGGATTGGTATCCCGTACTGTTTCAGTTCCCCGACCTGTCCCACCAAGGGGTGAATGAGGGACAACAGTTGTACCAGTAAAACACTCCTTTGCCCCAAGTTTAGTAGCAAAAAGGTTTGAGGGAAGGCAGATGGGTTTTCACGATGTTTGATACCAACACTCCTGGCTCATTACCTTTGTGGTTTACCTGGAGATCAACATTTATACCTCCTACTTTATTAAGATTGGGGGGAACTTTGAACAATACCAAATGATCCTCCCTTGTGGAGATCTGGCACCCACCAAATCTCTCCCCTTCACCGTAATCTTGTCAAAAAACGATATTAAGTCATCAGTTTCACTGGCAGCACAGTTAGGGGCAGAGTTCAAGGGCACTTTACCTTTGTTAATGTCATTTGCTCCCCTTATCTCAGCAACTACCAGTCTTTCACTCTTGGCAAAGTCGGAGCTCTCTGCCCAGCAGGGCCATCAATTTCATATAGAAAGTCTTTAATTTCAGTGATCAAGAGGTTAACCACATTGATTGGTTTAAAAAGTCTTGAAATGTTGCTTTGTCCCCCTTGCAAAGTACTCTCAGCTTTCCTTTTCACCATACCGAGTTGGGGCAAATACAGTGTATAACAAGTAAAAAAAACAATAGAACAATATAAAACACTCTTAAAACGTAGTTCACCCACTCTTAAAAAAGCTAAAAACATTAAAACATTAGTCCATTAAGCCATTTAAATCATTAGATCCATTTTGTTGTACCCTGGGGGAAGCCCCGTGGTGGTGTGCGGGCCTCCCAGGGTCAGGGTACCAGCGCGCGTCGGCGGGCGCACAAGAACACACGCCGGAGATGTCTGCTCGTTCCGGTGCTCCGGCGCGAACTGCCGGGCACCGCCTTTATTAACTAACGCGCATGCGCCGGCCCGCTGGGCCGCGCATGCGCGCTTCGTGTACCACGTACACAACATCCCTCCTTTTCCCCCCAAACAACAAACACATTAAACAGGGGAGCCAACGTGGCTCAAATCAAACTGTACTTAACAGGTTTTGTTACTCATGCTGCTGAGTCCATGATGAAATCTTGGAATCTTTGCGGTGGACGACGTCCTTCCCTGCGCGGGTACCTGGACGAACCTCTCTCGAGGTTCTCTGGTCCCCCGGGGTCCTCGGGCGGCTCACTGCCCTCATGCGGCGCCTCCGCTGCTTGTCTTTGGTCAGGACTGGTTTCTTCCTCCGCTGCCATGGGTCCTAAGCGCTTGAAGAAGGTTACGTTTCTGGTTACCGTGCCTCGCGCATTCGCTGCTGTGACCATTGACCCTTTGACATGAGTTACTCCCATTGGTTGGGTTCCGTAAGTCATCGAGAGTTTTCCTTCCGGTTTCCTGTTCCGGACTAGGACGGTGTCTCCTACCGCTATCTCTTTTTCCAGCAGCCTCCGCCTTGTTGTTTCGTTCTCGTTTCTCGCTGCCCTATCTGCTGTCACCCGTGCACTATCGATCACTCCTGGACGTCGGTCTCCCGCTTCGGGTATCAGCCCTCTGGGTATTCGCCTGAACAGCGCCTCGGCGGGTGCGATTCCGGTGGATCGATGTGGGGTGGACCGGTACTCACGAAGGAAGTCGATTAGGTTGTGTCGTAGGTCCTCCCCCCCATTGACAGAAATACGAAAAATTTTGTTTAGTGTCCGCATTAATCGCTCAACCTCTCCATTGGCCCTTGGCCATAGCGGGGTTACCTTCCGGTGCTTGATGCCTTGTTCCTCGCAGTATCTGGCAAACTGCTGTCCTTGGAACGGCGCTCCATTGTCTGAGCAGATCTCAAATGGGAACCCATGGGTGGCGAAAATTTTGTCCATCGCCAGGATGGTGTGATCACTGGCGGTGGATTCCACGAGTTCCACTTCCGGATACCTCGACCACTGGTCTGTGACCACCAGGAAATACAGGCCTCTTCCGGTCGAGCCGAAATCTGCGTGCACCGTTCCCCATGGCACGTCGCTCCGTTCCATGGCCTGAATGGGTGGGCCTCTTTCTACAGGACTCGTGGCCTGGCAGGGAATGCAGGTCCTCACGAACTCGGCCACCCTGTGCTCCACATCGGGAAACCAGACCTTCAGCCTGAGGTGTGCCTTCATCTTGGCCATGCCTTGGTGCCCTGTGTGGGCCAACTGGAGGACTCTCATGACCAACGACCTGGGGATCACGATCTGGTGCCCTCGCAGCAACAGGCCATCCGTGGACACCGAGAGCTCGTGTCGAGCTTTCCACAGCAGTTGTAGGTCCCTTTGTACCTCTGGGTTCCTCCTGGCATTGTTCAAAAGGATGTCCCGCCACTCTCCTGTGGCCACCGCCCTTTTCACTCTTAGGAACGCCTCATCGGAGTTCGAGTCGTCCGCAATGTCCTGTCTCGATAAGGCCACTGGCAGGGCTGATTCAATGACGAGATGCACTGCGTCCCCGGCGTCCGTTATCTCCATGGGACTCTGGATATCCCTCGTGCCTGGGTGACGAGAAAGGTAGTCAGCTGGGTTATGGGTGCCTGGGCGGTATACTAGCTTGACACCGTATTCAATGAGGGATAGCATCCATCTTTCGATGCGGGGAGGCGGCTTGGATGATGTTCCTGACAGGATAGGAATCAGGGGTTTGTGGTCCGTTATCACGACGACAGGTTTGCCGAGAATGTAAATTCTAAAGTGTTTGCACCCCCACAGGATGGCGAGGGCTTCCCTTTCTATCTGGGAATATCTCCTTTCTGTGTCAGTGAGGGCTTTGCTGGCATATGCTATGGGCCTCATGACCCCTCGTTCGTCAGCCTGCATGAGGACTGCCCCCAGCCCCACCGGGCTAGCATCGACCACAATCTCCGATTCCCGGCTGGGGATGAAATAGGCCATTGTCTCCTGCTCTGACAGGGCCTCTTTGATGGCTTTGAAGAATCGTTGTTCCATCTCAGTCCACTGCCAAGCCACATCGTTCCTGGTAAGTGCCCTCAGTGGTTCCGACAGAGAGGCCAGGTCCTTGATGAAACGGCCGCAGTAGTTGACCATCCCTAAAAAGCTCCGGACCTCCGCCGGTGATGTGGGTGGAGGCGCATCTCTTATGTCTTTCACTTTTCCGGAGTCCGGGGATATGCCCCCTGCATGGAAGGTGAACCCAAAGAATTCCAGTCGGTCCTTCAGGAATTCGCACTTTTCTTGGTGCAGGGTCAGACCCACCTCCTGTAGTCTCTCAAAAGTGTTCTCTAGCTGTTTGAGGTGTTCAATTTCCGACCTGGCGAAGACTAAGATGTCGTCGGACATGTTAACGACACCTTTCAGTCCGGACAGGGCTCCTCTGATGGCATTTTGGAAGATCTCCGCCGCGGACGAGATTCCGAAGTTTAGTCTCTTGTACTGGTACAACCCCTCGTGAGTAGTGAATGTCGTAATGTACCTCGACTCGGGGTGCAGCTCTAACTGGTGGTACCCAGACCTGAGGTCCAGTTTGGAGAAGACTTTGGCACCTTGGAGTTCTCCGACGATGTCATCTAGAGTGGGTGTGAGGTGACGCTCCCTTTTGATGGCGGCATTTGGGAGTCTCATGCCCACGCAGATGGGGCTACTACGATGGGCGAAACCCACGTGGGTGGGGCCTTCCACTCTTTCAATCATGTCCCGGTCGACCAGCTGTTGCAACTCCTCCTCCACTTGGGCTCTTAAGTGAAAAGGAATCCGGCAATGTTTGAGGGCTGTCGGCCTTACGGACTTGTCGATGTGTAGGCGAATGGGCTCTGCGTTCAGCTTTCCAATGCCCTTGAAGAGAGTTTCAAACCTGTGTAGCATGCTTTTCAGATCGGCGTGGTATACTCCAAATGTGAAGTGGACAATGTTGAGTGCTTCTGACGCAGCACAGCTCAACAGGGAATGTGGGCTGACGCTGGTGACAAAGAACCTTGCTTTGATGGTGTTTTGTCCATGAGAAACCGGGGCTACGAACACACCTTGGATGGGTAGGGGTGTTTCCCCACCGAACGCATATATTCGCGCCGTGGACGCTGACAGCTCCGGCGGGCCTGGCAGGGCCTCATAATGTTTGGTGGCTAGCACACAGACCGAAGCCCCAGTGTCTATGAGAATGGGGGTGGGGACGTCATCGATGTTGACAGTGCATGTGGGTTGGCACCTCGTGCCAGGACCTTTTACAATGCTGCAAATGAAGAAAATCTCTTCCTCCTCCTCCTCCTCTTCTGCGATGTCTAGGTCTTGCAGACCCTGATCGATCGAGGAGATGCCTCTCACTCTGCGAGCGCCTCCTCGTCCAACTCTCTCCGGTCCTCTTCCCGCCGCGACAGGGGCGGCAGCCCGGCACATCCTAGCATAGTGCCCCGGTGTGCCACACTGGCCGCACGTTCTCAACTTTGCTGGGCATTCACCTCCGTGGGGGAGGCCATACCCACAGTAGGAGCACGATGAGGCGTTGCCTGGCGAGGGCGGGGTATCAGGCCTTCTCGACGCCCATTTTGACCTTCCCGCTGCTGACCGTCCCACAGCAAATGCATCTTCGTCATTCTTCGGTCGCGTGGCAGCATCCATTTTCGCACCTCTGGCTTCCGCCAGCTCATGTGCTCTTCCCAGGTCCAGAATTTGCTGGAGGGTCAGACCAGGTTCTCTCAGTACTTGCCTTCGAAGTTTGCCAGAGCTGCACCCCTGCAGTAGCTGATTGCGGACCATTTCTTCCTCATCGACCCATCTGCAGGAGGTCGCCAGGTGTCTCAGACGGGCACAGAATTTGTCTAGGGGCTCGTCGTCTAGTTGTCTTTCGGCGCCCATGACAAATCTATCGAAATCCATGTTAGCCATGGGGAGAAAGTGGTCTTTGTGTGCCTGCTTGACTGCGTCATACGTGACCACGGGGATGACGAGGGAGTCGTAGATCTTGTGGACTTCTGCGCCTGCCGAGTAGATCATAGTCGCGATTTTGGTGTCATCGCCGTTCACCCCAGATGCCCTGAAGAACATATCTAGCCTCTTGACCCATAGTAGCCACTTCGGGCCCAGCTTGGAAGGGGGGCCAGTAGTATCGAATTCAGGCATGGGGGCTAGGGAGCTGCGAGATCTGCGTGGGATTGGGGCAGCGGCACCCTCATCGTCAGTCTCTTCACCCATTTCTGCGTCACATACTCACAGTTATCTTTCTTAGAGAGAAGGGCGGCTTGTCCTGGGCTCGTAGTAGTGTTGGGGTGTAGAAACCCACTTCTTTCTTCTTAAATGCCACAGCCCTGCGCCTGCAGGACTGTGGGGTTTCCAAAAATTGTCTGTGTCCTCCAAACACAGCTGGTAGGTGGCGCACGAGCACCCTTTCGGGCCGCAACCACTGCTGCTACGTGTGAAGAGAGGAGCGAGCAAAATCAAAATGGCCGCCGGCACTCCGCGGGTCCGTAATACGGAAGAGCTTTTCGTCTCTCCGAGGCTGTCGGAGCACGGAAGCCGTCCGTACCTCCTCATCGCCAGTGTTGTACCCTGGGGGAAGCCCCGTGGTGGTGTGCGGGCCTCCCAGGGTCAAGGTACCAGCACGCGTAGGCGGGCGCGCAAGAACACACGCCGGAGACGTCTGCTCGTTCCGGTGCTCCGGCGCGAACTGCCGGGCACCGCCTTTATTAACTAACGCGCATGCGCCGGCCCGATGGGCCACGCATGCACGCTTCGTGTACCACGTACACAACACATTTGATAGGGAAGAGGCAGGCACGCCAGACTGGCTCAGGGGGCATGGATAGTCCGACTTCCCCTCTCTTCAATCTCCCGCAAGCAATAAGCAACAAATGCTGATGATACGGCTGCATGGAGTTCCTAGTTCGTAAGCGGGTGCTTAGGGCACAGGAAGAATATACAGAATAACAATGGACCTTACTTGTGTCTGGCAGCATGTAGAAAACGTTTCCCGCTGATCCAGGTATCCTGAAAACGTTGGAATTAAGTTTGAAGAAGCCAGCTACTCCAAGCAGACCATGGCTCTCTTCAGCCACCCTTTTCAACGCCGGGCTTCACCACTCCGGGGACCGGAAGAGGGTTTTGAAGCATGAGGGTGTGGCCTCAATGCAAACGAGGTTCTCCTCCGCTTGATTCGCCCACGGCCCTCAACAGCTGCCATTTCCACTGCCGGGTTTTGCCACTGCGGGAGCCCGGCAAAGGGTTTTGAAGCAGAGGTTTGTGGCCTTAATGCAAACATCGAACAAGCTCCCCTGCTCCTTGAGATTAGAGATAAAAACATTGTAACTCAGGTAAGAGATTGGCCCTATTGCATTGATAACCTTGCTGTCACGTTTTGTTTACCTGTTGTCCGTGTCTTCATGCACACCCCCTGATGTCTGCGGGCTTTGTTGCGATATAAACAAATAAATTAAGTAAAAATAAATAAACGAGGTACTCCTCGGCTTGATTCTCCTGCGACTCTCAACAGCCGCACTTTACAATGCTGCACTTCACCACTCCGGGGACCTGCATAGGGTTTTGAAGCAGGGGGGTGTATCCTCAATGCAAATAAAGTTCTCCTCTGCTTCATTATTGAGCGGCTCTCAACAGCCTCCCTTTCCAATGCCAGGCTTCACCACTCCACGGACCTGCAGAGGGATTAAAAGCAGGAAGGTTTGGCATCACAGCAAATGAGGTTCTCCTCTGCTTGATTCTTCCGGGGGTCTCAACAGCCACCTTTTTCCACGCCGGGCTTCCTAGTGTCAGATGCACTAAGACATGGCGAACTGTGTTTTAGGCAATCTGTTTCCATCTACACACACTCAGCATTTACATGAAGGCTTAACTTAACACACCCGATTCATGGCAAAGCTTCAAATGTAAGCAGGGTATTTCTACTCTGAATAATGTCTTCCAATGATTCAGAAAAGAAGTACACCCTTTGTTTTGTGCATTATTGGCCTTTAACAGCCCGCCAGCCTGAGAAGCGCAGGCTGCACAAAGCGGGGGTCTCAGCTCAGGTTGTAGGCCATTAAAGGCCATGTCCGCCCTCCTGGCAGAGCTTGAAAGACATTCGCACCCCAGGGTTCGTCAGGGGTGCGAATGGCTTTCACAAGTTTTCACCAGGAGATCTGCACTGCTTGTGCAGCCGTTATCCCGATGATAAATGAAAACAAATAAATAAAGATGGTCGCTGCCACATGTCCATGACGGCTAGACGGGAGGAGCTCAGGGATCGGAGCGCAATGCTCCGGTGCTGCGGGTAAGTGGAGGGGGTGGTGGGGAAAATAAGGCCATTTTGGGTGGGCGAGGCAACAGGGAGAAACTCTCTGTTGCCTCCCTGCATGGAGAAAAAAAAGCACCACTAAGGAAAGGGCCTCTGCCGGCTGGCACAGCAGGTGCCGATTGTGTATTCTCACCCACTGTTCCAGCCACCTGATTGGCTAAGCGCCCTTCCCCGGATGCAAACATCTTATCACCATCTAGAACCAATAGACAACTGCTAGATGCTCTCTCACTGCATAATACAAATTCTGCACCGATTTTGCCAATTTCCAGTGCTATTACCGCCGGCAGTAATACCGCTGGCGGTAATACCACTGAACATTCCCCATTGGGACCAATGGAGAATGGGAAATTCCCGAATGGGCCCCATGGGGAATGGGGGACTTACTGTTCTGCCAAACCCGTGATCTGGCTCTAATAGCGCCTGGGGTTTTGGCGGTAGGGCTAATAGCACCGGCAGCAATACCTCTGGGGTTAGCGCCCAACTCGTGATGAGGCCCTTAATGTTTATGGTCCCGGTATAAGAAAAAGATCAGGCAGTCTTGTATATTTAGAGCTCACCACCATGCCACAAAATACCCCAACAAGCTCACCAAAAAAAACTGCAAATAATGCCAACAGAGTTACCTTGTCGTTGCGGTTCAGCTTCACTGTATTTTCAGCTTTTAAATAGCAGAACCAAAGGTGCCTTCTTTGTAACAAGCAGAATATTTTTTTGAAAAAAAGAATCTTTGGGAAGGCAAGTTTCATTTAGTTAATAATTGAAGGATTAAAGATTTTAAATACATTCCTGCTGCGGAAAAGGGTGCTGTGGCCCCTGTTGTGCGTGCTGTGAAGCTCCACTGCATCGCTGAGTCTGGAGGCGCCACCCCTAGCAGGTGGAGGATTTGCATAAATTAAGGAGCAAGTCTCCCTTGCAGCAGAGCCCACTGTGGAAAAAGGCCCTGTCATCCCTGTTGTGCTGTGGAGCGTGGGTGTTTGGCATGCCCAAAGAGACAGATAAGACAGAATATTTAGTTTCTCTGAGGGTGCTGTGCAAGACTGAAAGTGGATCCTGAATCTGAATGCAAAGCTCAGATTGAGCCGAGCCCAACGAACTTCAGTCTCAGCACTTGGAAGAGCAGAACTCCACCAGCCAAGGGTATATTTCCACTTTAATTGCGCTTTGCTTCATTTATACTAGGCAGCACAGCGTAGTTGGCGAAATGCTCGAAACAAACAGCTCTGTTGACTCACCTGTTTACTTTGTTTGAGTCAGTACACGGAGCAAAGGGGTGGGGGGAGCGTCAGACGCTGGGTGCCTCCTAAACCAATCAGGTGTTCCCTGCTCCTGTGCTTGGACCTATAAGAATTGGAACAAGTTTGTGAGCTGAAAGATATTAGGTGTATCATTGCACACACTGTACACATTGTGCTGCTGTCACTGCCTACTGTAGATATATATATAGTGCTTTATAAAATGTGTATATATATATATATATATATATATATATATATATATAAAACTATCGGGTGAACGTCAGAAGCGGCCACTGCTCACACTGCGTTCCAATCAGTGACAGCAACGCTGGTGCGGCTTGACGTGCGCTTTGGGTGCTTTCCTCTAGCACAGACGCGGACGCAGGATGCACGTTCAGAGGTGGAGGTGGAGGTGAAGCGTTTGTTTTGGGAGTGGGAGCAGCTTTCCCTGGAGCCGCACTGCGCACTGGACTCGTATTGGCGGCGCCATCCACCCTATCGAGCTGATTAACAAGAAGTTCTTCCCCCCGGCCGCAAGAAGGCAAGGTGAGGCGAAGCGTGGTGAGGGGTGGTAATACTACACTACTGTACGCCCTGGCTGCCTGGTAGAGGTGCCGTATTTCATCTAACAGAGGCACCAAGACTTTAGTGAACAGAGAACCACTTCCTCCGTGCTATGATCTGCCATATTTCTCCTACATGGCACTCTCGCCCCACTGACCTGCCTCGAGCCCCCTCTACTCCCTTTCACTTTCCTGGCTCCTCCGGCTCCCATAGGAGCATCACAGTCCCCACAGCTATAGCAGTGCAGCAGTTAGAGCAGCTTTATGCTGAATTGGTCACTGTGCTGCTAAGAATGTATGGTGAGGGAGTAGCTTAAAATCATTGGCTCCACTCGACTTTTCACCTGCCGTGCCTGGGAGACTGCGGGTAGTGCCTTTGATCCCGGTGCATAAGGCAGGTCTACTGTGATACAGCACTAAACTATAATCATATGCTACGAGCATTCCATAGATTGCGAGCACCATTTCTCTCTCTGATGATTGGCAGTTTGAGCATTTGATCTAGAGTGTCAGTGATAAGCAACTCAACTGCATGGGTTGCTTACATTGACAAGAGTGAACAGATCTCCACTATTCCTACTGCCACTTACTACCCTCACTTGGACCAGGAACCACACTAACTACTGACTGCAAGTCTTTCTCTCAATCTTGCACCCTCTATTTTTTCTAAGATCTCTCACAGAGGGGAGTGGCAAGACATATTATGCTCACAGTTAAGAAGTGCTCTGCTACGAGGTACAACCTTCACAATCAGAAGGGCAGGACTTCTACATCAGGGATGAATAAGTGGAACTAAACCTGTACCGATGGAAAAAGGCGCTATCACTGACTTCTTCTCAATTCCGGGGACCCCTAACCCAATAATCTCATCGCCACCTACGGAGAAGGAGTCTGGCAGCCACAGTATGATTAACAACACAGAGGGTTTAGGGGAAAGCGCAATCAACAATAACTCACTGCTGGATCTCTGATTATCTATGCAGAGATCCATGACCCCTTTACCAGGAAGCATTGCTGGTAACCTGATAAATAGCTATCAACATCCGGCTATTGACACACAACGTGAAGTATACAACAGACTATCTGCTTCCCCTAACTTGGACGTGCACTTGGATTCATCGGAACCAGATAACAGCAGAGATCGAGGGGAAAGCTGTACGACTTTGGGTGATCTACAAGCCTTGGTCGCATCCTTACAATTTGCACTAAACATTCTGCTGAAGATGTGCGGGAAGATATTGGATGTTACTCTCACCTTGTCGGCAGGAAACACAGAGAACAATAGTCATAAGGAGCCTGAGCCAGAGAAAGACAACACTACTATCCCTGACAGCTCTGAACCTGCGGACCCAGACTCAAATGCAACAAACAATTCGGAAGTCTACTTTTCACGTAAACAGCGATGCTTGGCCAGAAGAGCGACTGGAAGGAAAAAGCATCAAACTGTGACCATAACATTACCTGACACAGCAGAGCTGGAAGATGAAATTTCTAGACCGACTGAAGGTAGTACGCCCAAAAAGGGGCAGAGAAAAGCTAAACGGAAAGCGGCACGTGCCCGCAAACGCACTGCAGGAAAAGAGCGCAAGTTAACCATTTGGCTCATTCTTGATAAGAGCAATACCTCTCATCCAGGAGACACGGGGGACCCAGAGCCATCTCTTTGTCTAGATGAGCAGGACACAAACCCAGCGCTGAACATTACAAATACTGAATCAGTCATTTCATTACTACCGGATAACGAACCTTCTCCACCACCAATAGTGCCAGCTGAGGACAATGGTAATACTATAGTGCCCCAAGGTGGAAGAACTTGCCTCATTAACAATGTGTATCAAACCAGCGACCATGACTGGATCACCAGATCAGCACTGATGACCAGATTACATTCCATTGCACAGCTGAGAGTACTGCGATCTGAGGACTTCGAATTTGTCGAACCACTGAAAGTTAGGAATTCCAGCACATCGGCTTTACACTGTAAATTCTTAGCTTCAGCTAACTGATAACTTTAAAACCAGCCTGAGGGAAGCAGACATGGAAGTAGACGCTGATCCCAATATGATTAATCCACAATGGCCAACGCAGATGTCGAGGCCAAAAACGGAAGAAATTACAACACCACAGTTGCCAAAAGATTCAGTACAGATGGCAGATGTACAGAATGTTCTTAAGTGGCTTGCAGAGTCTCTCCCTGCACTAACATTAAGACAATGAGATCAAAGCCTAATATCATGGAACTGTTGGGGATTTAGCCATCTATTAACTCCAGACGGCTCGATTACCTATTAAGAGGACACACCTGCATATGCCTCCAGGAGACGTGGCTTACCTCTCGGGCCCTGCTAAATGGTTATACTATACATCAGGAATTAGCCAAAAATGGGCAGAGGGGAAGACCATATGGGGGCCTACTCACTGGAATTTTACATCCACTAAAATCCACCCATATTCACACTAACATGGACGAATTTGTGCTAGCGGTGGAACTTGAATTACCCGGTAAAGACATAGTGGAGAAAATACTGTTAATTAACTTATAAAATCCTCCTGATTCTTCCCACAGAGATCTTATTCAGGAAGCCTGTCATGATCTGATGATTCATTGGATGACCGATGTAAGAAAAAATCTGGTAATAATCGCTGGCGACTTTAACTGTCATTTAGTGGGAGACGTGAGTATAAGTAACAATCCTTTGCTGAAGAGAATAGGCAAGATGAGGCATGCAGGCGCAAATCCTGAGGGATTACTATGGCTCAACTTCTTCAACTCATGGAACTTTGAAATCTTAAATGGTAGAACCAGCAGTGATTACCCGGGACAACCCACATGGGGTAATACTAAATCCAGAAGTACATTGGACTACATTTATGTCAGCCCATCTATGGCCACTTGGGTCACGGATATGAAGATTAAAGACAATGATTGGAGTGATCATGCCACACTTACATTTAACTACATGGTACAGCATGTCCGGACCAGACCTCTTGGAGAGCTGATGACGAACCATGCCTCCTCAAACATCCATTGGTCCGACAAAAATATCAAAAGAGCTGCAAAATACATGATTGATAAGCCAAATATGGGTTGTGATGAGCTTCTTGCTATGACCAGCAATGAGATTGAAAAATTGATTACATCATTTTCGTACAGCTACACAACTGTCAAAACAAATATGCTGGCCCCAGAAGTTAAATCCACTAATGCCTTTGACATTGAAATCAGAGACGCCAAAAGAATACTAAGAGCAGAACTCAGGAAGCTGCGCAAAGCCTCCATTACATGGAACAATTACCTGAATTTAAGTAAGAAACGAAAAAATGCTTTCAGAGCATAGGTTAGGCAGAAACGCTACGCAACTAAATTACTTAGATGGCAAAAGACAGTCCAAACACTTTGCACAGGGAACTCTCAATCTATATGGGGACTGCTGAGCATGGCAAGGGGAGATACCAACAGCTCTTTGTATAACCCAATTGGTATAATCCATTGGGAGGAATTTCTGAGAACCCGCAACTACACTGCCCCTGGCCAGTCCCAGGAGAGGAAAATTTTGGGCCAACCAACTCCCCCTTTCAAGGTGACAATCGAATCACTGTTTACCAGGATAAAAAAGCTCAAAACATTGAGAGCTCTTGGCCCTAATGGCCTAGCTAATGTTATCCTAAAGAGCAATCCGGAATACTGGGCAGAAGTACTTGAGATACTATTTGAAAAGATCTTGAACGATGGGTGTATTCCGGAATCCTGGCAGACAGCAACCCTGGTCCCGGTTTACAAGAGGGGAGGCCGGTCGACCCTTCTAATTACCGATTACTGTCCATGTTGGACTGCACGGGCAAACTATTTGCAGCGTACCTACTACACAAACTACAAATATGGGCCGACAGAGAGAAGATCTTCGACCGATTTCAATGCGGTTTTAGGGGTGGATATTCTACAGTACACAACCTGGTAGTAATGGACATACTTCGAAATAAGTCCAGAACACCAGGTAACCCGCCACTATACGCATTGTTTATCGACTTCAAGGCTGCCTTTGACCTAGTCCCTAGGGAGTTATTGTGGTCTAAACTTGAGAACTTGGGTTGCCCCAAAGGAATATTACATTATCTCAGACTGTTACATCACAATACCACATTCTCTCTGAAGTTAGACTCTAAGGGGAACATGACCAATAAGATCGGACAAAATCGTGGAGTAAAACATGGATGTGTCACGGCACCAATACTATACAATCTGTTTGTCCACGATATACCTAAAACATTAGCACTGAACACAACTGTCCCCCTAAGATTGGCGACGCTCATTGTTTGGTCCTAGCATATGCTGACGATTTAGTCATTATGGATCACACCATTAGCGGTATCTGAAGGTCCGATGAGGCATTACGGTTTTATACTGAAAACAACAGCCTGGCAATCAATTTGAATAAAACCCAGATGGTAGTCTTTATTAGCAAGAAGATACCACGAGTGAGTGTTAAAATACACAGGACTGCAATTCAATACACCGCCTACTACAGATATTTGGGCATTGATATTGAGCCCAAGGGGCAATATACTATGTGTAAACAGGCTAAAATCACACGAGCAGCCCAAGTTACAGCCCTAATATATCGTTTCCCTACTTCTCATTGTGGGTACACCATCTGGGCGGCACAGCAATTATACTTCCAGGTGCTAGCACCAATGATAACCTATGGCCTAGAAGCATTACAACTGATGGACATGGAGTGGCTACAGATTCTAGAGGAAATATACTGGAAGAAAATACTTGGACTTCCGGCATGCATACCCATGTCCATCCTTAGACTAGAACTGGGTCTCATTTCGCGGAAATCCCAGGTACTCAGAAAAAGGGCTGATCTGCATTTAAAAATGACACCGCATACAGATAATCTCCTGCTGGCTGCTATGTACTGCGAAATTAAAAAGTCCTCCTCTTATCCACTCATGAAAAAACATATGGTCTGTTACCTGGAAACGATTGGCTAGACCCAAAGGCCTCAAGGGAACTTAGCCTCTTCACTCAGAGCGCTATCTAAGAAATCCGAACTGTATGATTGGATTAACAATTTTGCGCATCTGGAAGATCTGAAGCGCTATAAATTCGTCCAATATATGAATTACACCTTTAAGAAGCCATTACCCTACTTGACTCTTTGCCCTTCACCGCACTTGAGACGATTTATCCTTCTGCTAAGGATTGATCAACTTCCAATACTGGCTATAAGCAGGATTATGAACAATCTCACCATTCCTGAACATTCATGTCGACTGTGCATGGACAGAACTGAGACTGAAACTGGCAAACATGTCCTCACCAGATGTCCTGCTATGCTAAAAGTCTATTCAACATGCTATGCGGACTTTGTCCACAGACTGGACCATATCAGTAACAATGACTTCTGGTTAAAGGCGATCAACGCAAGTGGAATGAAACTTTATATTGCAATGTACACTGTGTGGTTGACTATAGAGAAATTACTGGATATAACTATATAGCCATCCTGCTGTCTTATTATGCTAACTTTCACCAGTGCTTCATCTATGCACCAATAAGTCTCTGTACTAGTAACTTGTCTTCTAGAACTTTTACTATCTAGAACATGTAATAGATACAACATATGTAATTATTAATCAATGACAATGTATTGATTATACATTATCTAGATATTTCTTTTTCATCCTTTATTGCTGGACTTGTACTGTTTATTCCTGGTTTTGCCTATTTGCTTGCTATCTACTTTCTAATTACTATTCTCTTTGTCTTCTGTTCTCTCTCTTTTGTACTTTGCACTCTAGATATTTTGAAAATTCTTTTACATATTATTATTATTGTTTCTCTTTTAAAAACCATTTTTAACATTTTTTTTTACATGATGGTACTTTATGTGATTTATGAAATGTGAAAAGCTTATGTTAAGCTATAACACATTAATAATAAATTAAATTAAATGTAATATTTATAGCGCTTTAGAGTATATAGCGCTGTAATAAATGTGATGGCATTTTGTTGCCAGCAATAATGTGACACACAAATAGCCATCTTTATGTTGACAGTATAACATGTGAATAGGTTGCGGGTGGCATGGAAGGTACAGGATTTATAATGCAGCAAAAAGCTCAATGTGAAACTGCAAAGTGTAAAAGTGCACCAATTTATTTTCCCTCTCTTGAATACCTCATGCATAGGAGACTACATTATTTATAACTGACTGACTTAATTAACAATTACTAATCACTAATGTTAACTAACTCCTTACATTATAATGTAAGCCCTGTGTGCAAAATGAAGTGAAAAGAACATTCGTTTTTAAAAGTGCACTTGCGTATTTTTTTTTCTTCTCTCTTGTGTGCATTTTGCAGAAAGCAGAAAGCCTGCATACCAGGAAATGATTTAGATAAAGTTGCTCCATGAGCAAAGATCCCATTGTATAAAAGTAAAGAGTGCAGTTGAAAAAAAATCATTTTACTATGATTGGAAGAAAGTGTCTGCAGATAGGTCACGTAGGCAAAGTGGGTAGGTGCAGAGTCCTGCTGAGGGGAAGACAGTCAGAGAGAAATTACTTCGGGATGACTGGGCTCTGAGACAGATGTGCCTGGTCTTACCCAGTGCTGGCTGGAGAACCCTCTGTTCTCGCTGCGCATTCCAAACATCCAAGATTAACAGGAGCGGTTCGTTGGCTGGGGCTGCTCTTCTGAGGCAAGTGAAGAAACGTTGTCTGTGGGAGAGAGCTACAAATGTTTCTGGTAAGCAGACAGTTTAAGTGAGGACACGGTGTGCTGTTGTACGAATGAGCGATCTAAAAATGTCATTTTGGCAGAGTAGCCAAAAGAAAACCCTGGCATTTAATTAGTCATGTTATAATGTTACAAAGTGAATTTTGCTCTGTCTCTGTATTTTTTCTCTTCTTTTTTGTTGCAGATAACGATGCAATGTACATGGTAAAATGTTTATTGTGAATTGTATCTGTTTACAATACGAACAATATGTAAAAGCCGATTGTGTAGAGAGTTTTTATTTAATTTCTTATTGCATTTGGAATACCATTTGTGACACGGGGAAGATTCATTTTCTTTGATAGTACATTTGTCTATTTGCCCATGTAGATAGAATAACAAACAGAATACGCTGTTATAAAATAAGTGTGTGTGTGTGCTCCCCTTTCATGTTGTTTGGGGGATTCTAATATATATTGCTGGAGGTCCATGAGCCAGCAATGCCTATAAGCATGGATCACTGGTGTAGATAATCCTGTGATACCAGCCACAGATGGTATGTGGCACTCTATGTAAAAGTGTTGGGTTTTCTTGGATGTTGGTCCAAGGCTCTCTATAGATCACTAGGAGTATTATAATAGTAAGGAAGCTTTTGTGTATGATGGGGTTATAAAGTAGGGAAGGAAAACTATGCTCACCACTAAATAACCTATTACCACAAAATAGCGCCAGTAGTACATATTACTAGATTCTCCAATATAATGCAATAAAGTATGGTCACTAGAATGATGTGAGGCCAAACCCAAACTAAATGCAAGGATAAGTATTACCAAACTACCGCTCATCTTTTAGCGGTAAGAAAATACCACCAAACCCTAAATTTACACAAAATATCCTACACTACTCACTGCCTTTTTGCTTTTATTGTTGTTGCTGGGTCATATTTTGTAGTGGTTGTCAATTGTTTTATTGCATGATTATTGTGGATTTCTATATTTCTGTATGGAAAAGTAGGATGTTTTTGCTGATCTTTACAACCTTTATCTTTGGGTCCTTTTTGTGTAGGATCAAGGTTTTACATTTGGATTAGTTCTATTTTAAAGATTTTGGCAACCCTAGATTTTTTTATCTTAAGACATGTAAAAAAGGAAAGCGGCATCGCCAGGGAAGGGCCCAAAGAAAATATATTACATGTTCCAATCAATTAATAAAGTCAATTAATAAAGTCGGGATGGGAAATTAGAGATTTGTTGCATGACATTGAGGGTAGTCATTTATCACAGAGCAAAAGGATGACCCTGGGCCTCATTACGACCCTGGAGGTAGCCATGCTGCTATTTGCGGCATGGGTACCCCCATACCTGGTACCGGGTTCCCTGAATGGGGAAATACCGGGCCATTCCGATCTTGGAGGGCCCGGTGTTTCCCCGTTCAGGGAACCCGGACCCGGTACATCCCCATTCCCATTTGAGCCCCCATAGGGCTCAATGGGAATGGGGAGGATGCAAACAACGGGCCCATTAATGACGGGCCCGTTGTTTGCATCCTGGTATGCTCGCGGGACCCGCTAAGGACGCCCCGTTAACCCCCTACCGCCAGGGTCATAATGAGGCCCCCTGTCTAATTGTGCAATTTCTGAGACTGATGATAACATAATGGGGATAGGTGAAAATCCCCTTAACATTGGAAGATTAGGGAAGGTGGGCGGGCTCGAGAAGGTATCTTGGGATACATTTAAGACAGAGATAAGCGTTGACCAAGAGGGAGGGAAGAATTTTCAGCTACCCATTGGCAAAATAAATCTGAGTAACCCAGCTCTGCCATGCATTATTGAGTAAACAAATAGCAAAGGAGATGAAGAACTTCTGGTTTTAGATAACAATGATATTCTTGATCAAATATCTTAAGAACAGGCAGATGAAATCAGGGATGTGATTTCCCCCTCAATTGTTCTTAACAATATATTCTCTGTCCTTAACAAGCATTGTTCTGTAGTAGAAGCAGGGGACATATAGAAGAACTGGGGTGCCAAGAAGGGGCTTCATCTGGATAAGCATGGCCCCAGGCAAGATATTAAACATGCCCCATTGAAAGTTAGTAAAAGGTGAACCTTGCTTTTAAATGGAGCAGAACAGAATACTGGAGTGATAAAACGATGTTTATGTAAGTGTTCCGAAGGATTTAATCCAATAGAGATAACCTCAGAATTAACATCTTTAAAGGACATTGTTTATAAACTAAAGGATTCTGTAAATATCTTGAGGGAAAGGGTAGAGGGGTTGTGCACTGTCAAAATGCAGGTCCCGGGACAAGAAGATATTATGAGGAAACCAACTCACAAAACAGCAACCCCATGGGGCCTATCCGCTGAAGGTTCAAACAACTTACCCAAATGCCAAAATAGAAGGGCTTCAAATATCCAGGAAGTGGGCTAGAACCATTAAAGATGTTATTAATAAATATGAAGGTAGTAATAGGGGCAGACCGGCAAACCTCCAGCCCTGATTAGCAATTAGCACTCGTGATCAACGTGGCCAGTAGTCATACCAAGGAAGAGGGGGTGATAGATTGAGCCTTCTGATAGGCCCTACTGGGAGTAAGAAAATGGAAAACTTTGTGGTAATGCATAATATGCCTAGAATTAGAGGGAGCTGTTATGAAAGCCAGGAAGGCCTTAGGAATAAGGCAATTCCATGAATTTGCTACAGAAAGCACTGCCTCTAAGTGATTTGTGAAGATAAAATACAATGTAGATGCCATCACATGCCAAACAGCCCCGATTATTATATTCAGGTATTTCTTAGGGAAGGTGGGCTTGTGCAGGTATTGTTAATGATAAATCTCAGAATGTACCCACTCCAATTGCCTACACAAGGGACCACTCTGAATATAGGAAACATCTTTCCCAGGACAATTGAAAGTGAAAACAAAGTGCCCAAGAGATGATTAGATGGAGTCGATTGCCTACAGTGTCCAAGCAGTAGCTCATCTCCACAGCATGATCAATTTCTTAAACTAATAACCTGGAAAGTAGCTGGGGTCAAAAAGCACCTGTAGACAACGACTGGTCTAGGTCCTTGGAGGGTTTAAAGTTATTTGCCTCCATGAAACATGGTAGTTGGAACAGATTGATATCCAAGGACATCAGTCCTTTGATAGAAAGGCCCAGCAAGGTCCAATGGTAAGGCCCCATGCAGGCCTTTTGGTCTGGTTGAAGGATGAATTGATTTGGGTGGTTGAGCAGATTAACACCAGTTCACCTGATTTACAGCAATTATCGATAAAAACTCCAGATAGTTGTAGTATATTATTTAATATATACAACAGACCAAAAGCCTTCAAACTATCTAACACAATTGTGATGTTACAAGAGTGTGTGCTCAACTAGGAGAGTTAAAACCAGGGGACCTGCCAGCAATTTTGTCTGCAGTATTTTAATGTCCAAATTGATCCTCTGAGGGAGTTAGATGGACTTTGGGCAGATCAAGATTTTTTTTTTATTAGGATTTTTAAAGCACACATCAGCCCTGAGGCATTGTGGCGCTGTTAAAGCAAGTATGTTACAGATAGCAGTTGAACGCCTCATTGCTGGTTACAGTGAATTAAAAGAGCAGTTACATACATAAGTAAGCGTAGTAGGTACAGATCAAAAAAATGCATACTTGGTTACATTTGTCAGCGGGCATAGCTGTGACATTTGAAAAGGGTGGTCGTAAGGACTTTGCGGAATATGGAGAGGGAAGTTTTGGCACGGAGGTCAGTGGGGAGGGCATTCCAGAGTTTGGGAACTGGATGAGGGAAGCCTATACCTCCAGCTTTAGCTCTTTTGAATGAAGAAAAGTGTAGTAGGTTGGTGTGATGTGTCCTCCTGGAGTGTGTGGAGGTGTCACGGTTGATGGTTTTGGAAAGATAGGGGGGGCAGTAAGGCTAAGGCATTTGTGGGTTAAGGGCAGTAGGGGTCATTACGACCCGGGCGCAAAGGGATACCGGGCCCCGGTAATGACACCGGTGCCGATAATCCCTTGGCGCCCTATTCCGAGGTCCATTTGCGGGTCCTTCCTTAACGCCTGGTTTTAGCAGGCGTTAAGGACGGGACCCGCAAAGGGATACCGAGCCAATAACAGTACCGTAATTTACGGTACCGTTATTGCTGCCTTCCCCCTTCCCATTGAGCCCTATGGGGGCTCGAATGGGAATGGGGAATGGCATTTCAAATGGGGACTTACCGGTCCCGCAAAGGGCGGAATGGACCGGTAAGTCCCCATACCACCACGTCAATGGCGGTATGTAACGCTCACCTGATTCCCGTAGAGGCGCCGGTCTTGACTGGGCGTATACCGTATCTGCAAAGGTGATGTGTAACACAAGGCTGGCTCTTTGGGCTGGACCTCTGTGCACTGTATGTCTGTCTTGAAGGGTAAGATGTCTGCAGATAGAAAATATGGGATTAAGGAACTGGGTTATTGAATGTCTCTCTCTTCTTCTCTTTCTCTTCTCCTGTAGAACCCCAAAGGTTAAAGCTCTCACCTTAGGTAAGTGAACGCCATGCTCTCCATCTGCCTCGGGGCAGGGTGCTGTAACCAGTTTCTTCACTGGATAAGGGGAGCAGGCCTCTTGACTTCAGAGGACTGCTGTCCGTCGTTTACTGCACGAACGGTAAGTTTCGAGTAATTCTAATGTCTTTAAAGTCTTTAGTAATGATGTTTCTTGTTTTGCAGGGTTCCGGCGATGGCGGATGACGGGCTGAAGTGAGTTGAAGATGGAGCCCGTGTGATGAATAGAAGCGCCTGGAAGCACGTAAGTAAGCGCTTGTTGCCTGCTTCACGATGCGCTCTAACTGTCTTTTTATTTTGCAGGTACAAGTTCGCAGCGGCTGCAGGCTGCCGGAATACCCACTGGGTTAGATGTGGAAAGGAGTAATGGCACGTGAGTATTAAAGTTCCCCAATGTCTTTAAACGCACCTTGTTTTGTCTTTCAGATGCGGGATGCAGCGCCGAAGGCCTCCGGAGCGTGTGAAGAGTTGGTAAGCTTTTGTCTTTCAGATGCCGGAATGCAATGTGAAGACCTCCGGAGCGCACGAAGAGTAGGTAAGCCTTTGTCTTTCAGATGCCGGAATGCAGCGCGAGACGTTGGTGACAGCCGATGGACCAGGTAAGTGAAGAGCTGTCACTGAAGACCGTAATGCTAACCTGTTCTTTCTTGTCTTTATAGGTGTTGCTGAAGACTGGATTCAGGATGGTAAGCCTTTTTCCTTAGGCCCAGGATCGGATGCAGAAGACAAGATGAGCGTTCTGCTGCAGAGGATGCAGAATAACGCAAAGCAAGATTCATCCATCGGGTGTGGTTTAAATAGCCTCCTGTAGTGCTTAGGTGTCTCCTTCCACAGCCACGCCTAGAGAAAAGAGTTCCTGCTTTCCAGAAGAGTTCCAGTGTTCTGAATCTAGGGAGTGGCTCCTGCCCCACCCAACAGGAAAAGTAGTTCCAAACAGAAGAGGATCAGAGGCTCAACTGGCAGGCAAGTAAGCAGCATGGTCTGCTGCAGGTAAGTCCACCCAAGCATTAGGAGCCCGGCGTTTCCAGTGCTGGGACTGGGCATATTTATGAGCCTGGTGCCACTGGCGCCAGGACTGGGTCCAAAAGGTCCCAATTGGGACTGGTTGGCACTCGGAACCTGGGTTATGGATCTGCTTCCAAGGGAGTTGGGAAAACCATGACCTTTTGGAAGCAGAGATCATGACAGTACCCCCCCTCAAGGCCCCTCCCAAACCGGGCTTCTCCGGGGGTTTTGGCTTGTCAGGAAATGTTCGGTGAAATCTTTTGATTAGGCGAGGAGCGTGGACATATTCAGCAGGTTCCCGGGATCTCTCTTGGGGGCCGTAGCCTTTCCAGTCAATTAGGTAAAATAGTTTAGATTTGGAGATCTTGGAGTCCAGAATGCTTTTGACTTCAAACTCGAGTTCTCCATCAACTAGGATAGGTTTTGGAGATTTAGTTAGTCGGGTTTGAGGTTGCACGGGTTTTAATAGAGAGACGTGGAAGACCGGATGTATCTTCATGTGCGGGGGCAAGTCCAACTTGACCGCTACTGGGTTTACTACGGTAGTGATGGAATAGGGACCAAGGTATCTTGGGTTGAATGTGCGTGGACCTTTTAGAGGTAGATATTTGGTGGATAACCAGACTTGATCCCCTACTTGATATTGAGGGGCTTCCTTCCGATGTTGATCTGCTCCTTTCTTGTATTGTTCTTTAGCCCTTTGAAGGTGAGAAACAGCTTCCTTAAAGGCTTGGGTGATTGTAGAATGCAGGTAGTCTACTGCTGGTGTTTCAAGATCTTGGAGGGGATCCAACTCCGAGGTTCGAGGGTGACTGCCGTACAAAAGAAAAAATGGGGTTTTCCCAGTTCCCGAATGGACAGAGTTATTGTAGGCATATTCGGCTATCCAAAGGATGTCTTTCCACGTTTTTTCAGTTTGTTGCAGCATGCAGCGTAAATACTGTTCCAGAGTTTGATTGGTCCTCTCGGTTTGTCCGTCGGTCTGAGGGTGGTGACTGGTCGATAGTCTCACATCAATTTGAGCCGACCGACAGCAACTTCGCCAAAAATGAGAAATAAATTGACTACCTCGATCCGAAATTAGAACCGAAGGAAAACCGTGCAGTCGGACGATGTTTTCGAGAAATTCTCGGGCCAGAGTTGCTGCTGTTGGCAAGCCTTTGAGCGGAATGAAATGCGCCATCTTGGAGAATAAGTCCACGATTACTAGAATCGTATTGTATCCGGAGCATGGATGTAGATCGGTGATGAAGTCCATAGAAAGCGTATGCCAAGGGCGAGGTGGGATGTCAATAGGGCGTAAGAGGCCTGCTGGTCTTTCCTTTTGACTCTTGTTTTGGGCGCATACTCCACAGGACATTATAAAGTCTCTGATATCTTTTTTCCAAGACGGCCACCAGAAGTAGCGCTTGATCTTTTCTGAGGTCTTGGCCATACCGGGATGTCCTTCCATTAAAGAATCGTGATAACAAGAGATTACTTTTTTCTGTAAATCTGTGCTGGGTAGGTATAATCGTTCTTGGAAATACAATAAGTTGTCCTTTACTGCAAAGTCCTTTCCCTGCAGATGCCAATTCTGTATGTCTGCTGGAGTTACAAGTTGCCTGGCCTTATCCTTAACTTCCTCTATGGATTCTGTGGCGATTACACCCAGAATTCTTTGTTCGGGAATGATTGGTACAGGTTTAGGGTTGATCAAGTGTTCTTCCACTCCCATCCGAGAAAGGGCATCAGCTTTACCGTTCTTTGTACCAGGTCGATAGGTAATTATGAAGTCAAACTCGGCAAAGAATAATGCCCAACGGAGTTGTCTAGAGGATTGGGCTTTTGCGGTTTTCAAATATTGCAGGTTTCGGTGATCCGTAATCACAGTAACGGTGTGTCGGGCCCCCAGCAGATAATGCCGCCAAGCCTTAAAGGCAGACTTGATAGCCAGAAGTTCCTTGTCAGTAATTGTGTAATTGATTTCAGGAGGCGAGAATTTGCGGGACCAAAATGCCACGGGATGCAACTGATTGGTTACCGGGTCCTTTTGTGATAGAACTGCCCCCATGGCAAGGCTTGAAGCATCAGTTTCCACGATGTAGGGGAGTTCGGGGCGAGGGTGTTTTAAGATTGGTGCAGAGATAAATTTAGTCTTCAAATCCTGGAAAGCTTGTTCCGCCTCGGTAGACCATTCAAAACGTTTGTTTTTCTTTAACAAGGCAGTGATGGGCTGGACTATTCGAGAGAATTCGGGGATAAACCTGCGGTAAAAGTTAGCGAAGCCTAACATGCTTTGCACACCTTTTACGGAGGATGGTGATGGCCATTTGAGAACTGCATCGACCTTCTTTGAATCCATACGCACTCCGCCAGGTTATAATATGAATCCCAAGAATTCAACTTCAGTCACGTTGAAAACACATTTTTCCAACTTAGCGAAAAGTTTGTGTTGACGCAATCTTTCGAGGACCATTTTCACGTGTTTCCGATGTTCAGATTCCGATGAAGAATAAACGAGGATGTCGTCAATGTAAACAACAACACACACATCTATGAGCTCTCTGAGGACATCGTTCATAAAATATTGAAAGGCGGCCAGGGCATTGCAAAGTCCGAAGGGCATGACCTGATATTCAAATAGCCCATACTTGGTGCGGAAGGCGGTCTTCCATTCATCGCCCTCTTTTACTCGTACCAAGTGGTAAGCTCCTCTAAGATCCAGCTTTGTATATATGCATGCTTTTCTGACTTGGTCCAGGAGTTCAGGGATCAAAGGTAACGGATATCTATTCTTAACAGTGATTTGGTTCAGGGAGCGATAATCTATACAAGTTCTAAGGTCTCCTTCCTTTTTTGGAACGAAGAACAAAGCTGAAGAAGCAGGGGACTTGGAAGGACGAATAAACCCATTTGCCAGGTATTGATCCAGGTATTGTCGAAGGTGAAGATTCTCAGGCTCGGTGAGGGCATAAATTCTACTACAAGGAGGAGTAGATCCAGGTATCAGGTCTATCTGGCAGTCATAAGACCTATGAGGAGGTAGAGAGTTAGCCTGATCCTTCCGGAAAACATCTTGGTATTCTAGGTATTCGGGAGGTAACTGGGGAGTCTCTGAAGAAATTGCTGCCAGTGCAACACCAGGTGGAGGGTGACAAGTAGAGACACATTCTGGAAACTGGACCGTTCTTGCTCGCCAATCAATCAGAGGATTGTGTTTCTCTAACCAAGGTATTCCTAGAATAATCTGAAACTGAGGAGCCTTGATCACATCGAACACGATCTTCTCATGGTGTCCATCTTGACTTACTAGCGTCACCTCTTGAGTGGTATGCGTTACTGGCCCGGAGGCTATCTCCGTACCATCCACCGTAGTAATGACGTCCTTTACAGCCTTGGGACGAAGAGTTAGATTCATCCTCAAAACCATTTCATGATCCACATAATTGCCGATGGCACCGCTGTCGACGTAAGCTTCAATTGCATGTAATCGATCCGGATTATCAGGGCTAATGAGGACCATAGGTATCACGAAATGCGAGGTCACGGAACTGGTTTTCACGCTCAGCAAGAGGACCTCTATTCTTGTCGGGCGAGGTCGTTTCCCTGCTCAGAGTTTGTAACTTTGGTAACTGCAGCTCCTACTGCCTTCTTGGCAGGTTTCACCGGACAGTCTCGAAGAAAGTGCCCTGAGTTTCCGCAATAGAGGCATATAATTGCAACTGTTTTCTCCTTTCCTGCTCCTTTTGTGTTAGAGGACCTTTCAGACCCCCTATTTGCATGGGTTCCCCGGAGTCTACTCCTTTGGAAGGAGTTGGCGGTTTGGAAAATACTCGAGCATCAAACTTGGAACGATCGGCCTTCCTGTTCTGCAGTCTGTGATCTATTTGAACGACTAAGTCTATATAGTCCGAACAATCTTGTGGGGGATTCACTACTTGGGCTAACACATCTTTGAGCTCTCCACGTAGACCTCTATAAAACAGCGTAATCCTTTTGTCCTCAGGCCATTGAGTTTCCACTATCAGTCTGTTGAAAGACGCAATATAAGCCAAAAGGTCTTGATTACCTTATCGCAATGAAAGAAGCTCATTGTCCAAGGCCTGCCCCTGTGAATGTCTTGTGAACAGTTTTTCCATACTGAGCTGAAAAGCTTGAAAATCATGGAGGACTGGATCATCTTGATTTACTAGAGGGATCGACCAGTCTGCCGCATTGCCACTAAGGTACGAAAGCACGAAAGCTACTTTAGCTTGATCAGTTGGAAAGGCTGCTGGCCGGCATAAGAAATGCAACCGGCACTGATCGATAAATACTGCAAACCTCTTTGGGTCACCAGAAAATCGTTTGGGCGGAGCCAGAGGTACATTCCCAGGTAGGTTGATCTGCACTGGATTCATAGAGGATGTAGAAGGAAGATTTCCCCCAGATGCGGGTAACGGGGTCTGTCCGGCTTGTGACTGTAGCAATTGTCTAGCGAGATCATCTGTTCGCTCCTTGGAAATATTCAGTTCCCTTCTTAGAGCGTTCGTTTCCTGACGGGCTGCATGCACTTCTGCCCTTAGTTCCCCAAGTAACTGGGCTAGCTGGTCGGTATCCGAGGTTTCCATAGCGCCTGGACGGGAGTTTTGTGGTAGGCTTTGCGTTCTGTAACGCTCACCTGATTCCCGTAGAGGCGCCGGTCTTGACTGGGCGTATACCGTATCTGCAAAGGTGATGTGTAACACACGGCTGGCTCTTTGGGCTGGACCTCTGTGCACTGTATGTCTGACTTGAAGGGTAAGATGTCTGCAGATAGAAAATATGGGATTAAGGAACTGGGTTATTGAATGTCTCTCTCTTCTTCTCTTTCTCTTCTCCTGTAGAACCCCAAAGGTTAAAGCTCTCACCTTAGGTAAGTGAACGCCGTGCTCTCCATCTGCCTCGGGGCAGGGTGCTGTAACCAGTTTCTTCACTGGATAAGGGGAGCAGGCCTCTTGACTTCAGAGGACTGCTGTCCGTCGTTTACTGCACGAACTGTAAGTTTCGAGTAATTCTAATGTCTTTAAAGTCTTTATTAATGATGTTTCTTGTTTTGCAGGGTTCCGGCGATGGAGGATGACGGGCTGAAGTGAGTTGAAGATGGAGCCCGTGTGATGAATAGAAGCGCCTGGAAGCACGTAAGTAAGCGCTTGTTGCCTGCTTCACGATGCGCTCTAACTGTCTTTTTATTTTGCAGGTACAAGTTAGGAGCGGCTGCAGGGTGCCGGAATACCCACTGGGTTAGATGTGGAAAGGAGTAATGGCACGTGAGTATTAAAGTTCCCCAATGTCTTTAAACGCACCTTGTTTTGTCTTTCAGATGCCGGATGCAGCGCCGAAGGCCTCCGGAGCGTGCGAAGAGTTGGTAAGCTTTTGTCTTTCAGATGCCGGAATGCAGTGTGAAGACCTCCGGAGCGCACGAAGAGTAGGTAAGCTTTTGTCTTTCAGATGCCGGAATGCAGCGCGAGACGTTGGTGACAGCCGATGGACCAGGTAAGTGAAGAGCTGTCACTGAAGACCGTAATGCTAACCTGTTCTTTCTTGTCTTTATAGGTGTTGCTGAAGCCTTTTTCCTTAGGCCCAGGATCGGATGCAGAAGACACGATGAGCGTTCTGCTGCAGAGGATGCAGAATAACGCAAAGCAAGATTCATCCATCGGGTGTGGTTTAAATAGCCTCCTGTAGTGCTTAGGTGTCTCCTTCCACAGCCACGCCTAGAGAAAAGAGTTCCTGCTTTCCAGAAGAGTTCCAGTGTTCTGAATCTAGGGAGTGGCTCCTGCCCCACCCAACAGGAAAAGTAGTTCCAAACAGAAGAGGATCAGAGGCTCAACTGGCAGGCAAGTAAGCAGCATGGTCTGCTGCAGGTAAGTCCACCCAAGCATTATGAGCCCGGCGCTTCCAGCGCTGGGACTGGGCATATTTATGAGCCTGGTGCCAGTGGCGCCAGGACTGGGCCCAAAAGGTCCCAATTGGGACTGGTTGGCACTCGGAACCTGGGTTATGGATCTGCTTCCAAGGGAGTTGGGAAAACCCTGACCTTTTGGAAGCAGAGATCATGACACGGTACCAGTATTGGTGCTAGTCATGGCGCTAATAGCACCATGACTAGCACCCACCTCGGAATGAGGGCCAGTGTCTTGAACGTTATTCAGTTTTTAACCGGAAGCCAGTGAGCATCTCTCCTAGCTTGGGTAATGTGATCTCCCTTAGGTATATTGAGGGCCGCTCTGTGTGAATTGTTCTGCACTGTCTGAAGCCGATTAAGGTTTTTTTAGAGGTGCCTACTAGGAGGGCATTACAATAGTCCAGCTTGGCGCCTATGGTAGCTCTAGCAATGGTGAGGCAGTTCTGTTTGGTTAAGTAAGGTTTGACGGCGCTTATTAATTTGGTGGTGTGAGCGGAGGCAGAGGCAATAGCATTGACCTGTTTGTTGATGGATAGAGTAGCAGCTAGGTGTACTCCTAAGGTCTTCATGGATAGCGAGACTGGGATGGTGGTATTCTCAATGGAGAAGTTGACATATTGGGGGTGGAGTTTGTTCAAAATTTCTTCTAGGCTAATGATGATGATTTCGGTTTTGTCTCCATTGAAACATAAACTGTGGCCATCCAGGCTTGAATGGTGGAGTAAATTTCAAGGAGGGCTGCTGAGTTGTGATCGTAGGAGCCTGTGAGAGGGAGGAGGACTTGAGTGTCGTCAGCATAGTTTGTATAAGCTATGCCGAGGGAGTCAAGTTTGTCAAAAAGGGGTTTGGTGAACAGTTTGTAGAGTTTGGGGGCAGTGCAGGAACCCTGTGGTACACCGCAGTGGATGGTGGTGGGGGTGGCATTGGCTATGTCTGAGAAGACATTCATAGCTCTTCCTTCTAAGAAAGATGTGATCCAGGAGGTGGCATGGTTAGAGAAGTGAGTTGCGCTAGTTAGGTGGGAAGTGAGAGTTTTGTGATCTACAAGGTCGAATGCGGCAGATAGGTCTAGTAGAAGTAGGAGGGCTGGTTTTCCGGTGTCCATTATTTTGGTGATTAGGTTCTTTAAGTCCAGGAGGGCCGATTCCGTGCCATGGCCTTTGCGGAATCCTGACTGTCTTTTTCCTAAAATTGAATGAGTTTCTAGGAAGTGCTGAATTTGGTTGTGGGCAGCCTTGTTGAGGATTTTGAGGAGGAAAGGGACGGTTGTGATGGGACGGTAGTTGCTAGGGGTTGATGGGTTTAAGGATGGTTTCTTGAGAAGGGGACATACCCAGGCTTCTTTGAGGTTAGCAGGGACGATGCATTGATGAAATCTGTGATCAGTGGGACCAGTGAGACAGTGCTGTCTTTAATGATGTTGGGTGGGCAGATATCACCTTTGCATGTGGAGGGTTTGATGTGTTGTAAGAGTGCAGTGACTTCAGATTCCGAAACATTTCTGAATGTGAAGAGAGGTGGGGCGGGCTTCTTTGTAGTGATTGGAGGGAGGTCAGCCGTGTGTGAGTTGGACAAGAGGGAACATTGGGTTCGTATTTTGCCTTGGATGAGTGAGATTTTATTAAGAAGAGCTTTTTGTATACTGTTACCAGGCTTGGTCTTTGATTATTTAATCGGGATAGCAGGAGGAGAGGTGAGATCTTTGAAAATGGTGAATAGTTCCCTGGATGCAGAATTAGCCTTTGATATGCGAGAGTTAATGTTATTGGATTTGGCAGTGAATATCGCTTTTTTGTATATTGAGGAGGTTCATTTAAAGTCACCTTTGGTGACCTCACAGGGATTGGGTTGCCACTTGGAGAGGGAAGTCCGTTTGTTGGCGCGGAGGGCCAGTAGATACTCAGTGAACCAAGAGTTGGTTTTCATTGATTTTTTTTTCTTTTTTTGCTTCTATGGGGGCAATGGTGTTGATGGCTGTAGTAAGGGTACGGGCGTAGATGTCGGCAAAAACCTTTGGGTCATTGGACAATTGTGGTTTAAGTTCCTTAGTGTCTATGAGGAGCTGTGGATTGTCTGCCATGGGTTTTTTGGAACTTCTGATCATGGTCGGGGGTGCATAGGAGAGTTTGTTGGTGGTGGTTTTGGTGGGGATGGATAGTTGGATGTTGTTGTGGTCTATGCAGGGGTAGGCAAGGTTGGATGTTATGGTGGAGGAACAATTGTGATTTGCCACCCACTCAAGGGTGCGGCCTTTCAAGTGTGTGGGGTTGGTGATTTTTTTGCGCGTATCATAGATCTTTAAGGTCTTTGGCAAGGGTTGTAGCAGCTTTATCTCTAGGGTGTTTGAGACCTAAGTTGAGGTCGCCGAGTAGAAGGGATTTTGCTGAGTTTTTTAGTTTATTGTTTAAGGCATGGAAGAGGTGCCCTTGGAACTCCCTAGGTGTCCCAGGCGGTCTGTATATGATGTGAATATTTAGGGCGTCATTGGCTGATGTTGGGAATTTGACTAAGAGGAGGTCGCTAGTACCTTCCCATGTGTGATTGCACCGTCTGACTGGGAGATGCTCTATGTATGAGGGCAACACCCCCTCCTATGGCAAGTTTTCTGTCCTGATGAAGGATGGAATAGCCTGGAGGGAGGGCGAGCTTGATAGCACAGATGCCTCATTAAGCCATGTTTCTGTGATGGCCGTACACTAATTGGCAGGCAATATTGTAGCTAGCTAGAAGATCAGCTAGGGGGCAGATGCAGTACACAAACTGGCAGTACACAAATTGGCAGGCAATATTGTAGTGGCTAGATGCAGCTAGTAGTTATTAGGCAGCAGAATGGCAAGGTGCAGCAGAACGTAGTCTGATGCCGTTTATGTTGCTGGGCAGCAAGGAGCGAGGGCTTGTGCTAGCGCAGCAGAGAGGGGGATACTGTGAGTGACCCATGAATGGGAGAGGCGTAAGAAGTCCAGGGTGGGGATAAGGAGTAGGCTAGCATGCGTCTGTGGACTCCTCCCATTGAGAGAGTGGATTGCGTGGTGTACCGTCATGAGGATTCTTGAAGTAGACTTGTGACCCGGTGGTATTGCGCGGTCCGTTGAGGACAGGTGCAGACAGGGAGTTGCCCTTATGGCAGCCGAACCTTGGGGGTGCGCCGGCTCTCACCTTCTGGTGGCAAGTTGCTATGGAAGATGACGCCTGGGGTATCCCTCATCTGGAAACAGATTTCCCTGTCAGAACCCACTCAAGTGAGGTGGACATAGCTCAAGTAATTTATAACCTTAGCTAATGAGCTTGTAACAGGTGTCTCCCAAAAGACCAACCAGCTAATATCACATACAAGGGTCCAAATGGAAAATCTAGGATTGACTATGCATTGGTCAGGGCCTGTGATTGGCATTGCATTGATAATTTCAGGTCATTGAGTGACAAGATAGCGACCTCAGGCTAATAGTACTATCATTAAAGTCTGCAATTGTGTTAAAGGAACTGTATATGTCCAGGAACAATTGGTATAAACAGAAAAGGTCACGCTCGCTGATCCATAAAATGGGTGAAACTGGAATCAAAGGATTGTATTCCTGATATTTATGGGGCTATCATTGGGTACATAGAATTAGCATGCTCTAATGAATGCTCGGATAGGGAAGTGATCTCGACTTTTGACAAGATGATTAAGATCATCCAACCATTGGTTAGCATTACTAAACCTGTAACTAAGGAGAGTGTCAGAAAGAAACAGGAATGGTTTGATAGTGTATGTATGAAGCCAATAAAGCCTTATTCCTGACCTAAAATTGAACCAAGAGATCGATAGGGGTCATCTTCGAGCTTCAAGGTGAAACTATAAAAACACAATGAAGGATAAGAAAAACTATTCTGGCAAATAAGTGGCATAAAAAGATGGAGGCTGCCAAAATGGTTGACTACGCAGTTTCTGGAAATCAGTAACTGTTAAAGATCTAAATGGATAAACTATAATACAAGGCTGTATTGCCTCAGAGTGACAATTGCATGACAATTTTGAGATCCTGTATAAGGAATCTCAGGGTGAGGGAATTGCTTAACCAATATTAGAATCATCAGCTGAGGAAATATTTCAGTGCCTAGAGTTCACATTAAAGGAGTGAGAGGATGCCATTACGTCTTGAGCGGGCGTAAAAGCGGTTGGCCCGGATAGAATTATGGTTGATCTGTTCAAGGGAGGAAATGAAATTTGGGATCCTGTCTTGCTACAGGTTTTTATTGCAATGCTATCTATGAACACAGTCCCTACCTCTTGGCAGACCTCTGAAATAGTGCCCTTATACACAAAGGATAGGAGGGAAAAGCATGCAAATTACCACTCAAAATCCTTGCTGGACTACTCTGTAACATTTTTGCCAAAGCACTTTTGCAGCACATCCAGGAAAGGGTTAGTTCCGAGGGACTATGCAATCGTATGTGGGTGGGATTTCAATCTGGGCTGTGTACATTGGTTCAGGAGTTGTGCTTGCATCTGATTGTGCAAAAATATACAGCATTAACAAAGACAAGACTGTATGCAGTTTGTGTTGATCTAGAAAGGAGGTCATTATGGTAAGTCCTGATAGCAAAGAACATCCCAGAACATCTGTTGAAAATGCTCCAAAGTTTATACTCTAACAACTCAGCTGTAGTATGCTGGAGTATGGCCGGGGCCAGATCTTTAGATGTTGCAAGAGCGGTAAGGCAAGGATGTGTCTTGGCACCCCTCTTGTTCTGCATAGCCCTCAACTGAAGAACTTGTTGGGTCAGCATATGATTCACCCCGTCTAGGGAAAGAACTCAAGGACTCAATGCGGATGATGCCGTACAACTGTCGACTACCCCGGCAGGCTTATGAGCATCTCTCCAATGTTTTGCTGCAAAATGTGAAGAGTTGGGACAGGGGTGTCTAACTGGAACAGGCTCCTGGTATGATTATTAGGTAATTAACTTTGCAGGTAATTCTAGCTGGGGGCCACATCTGCTCAAGACTATTATTGCCTTGAGAAGTATAGCTATTCCCTGAAAAAAAATGTTGTCATCACAGGGGCAGAGGGCAAGGGGATCAGTTATAACCATTCTCAAAGTTTTCAGGCTGCAGGCCATGGTGTAAGCCCTTTATGGTTGTGATATTTGGGGTTATATTAACACAAAGGGCATCATCATGAATCTGGCGGTATTTTGGAGCAATTTCCGTGCAGGGGAAATAGAGTTACTGCTAGGTCGTGTGTTGGTATTAGCGCTGCATCAGAACCTGGAGTGAACGCATGCCCCACTCCGGTAGTAACACTAATATCGCCCAGAGGAAACTGTGCTGAAATAACGCTCACTGCCAACATTCTGCGCTAGTGCGCAACCGGTAGCGTCCCTGGCAAAAATGCGTCATTGCCGGAACGGCAAGCATGGCGGTAGCCTTCTTGAAAAACTCAATCCAACTACAATCTCCCACTTACTGCACCCATCCAAACCTGAATGAGAGCTAAAATGTCACACGAAAGGACCCGAGGCAAGGTGCCTGAAAATCGTCAACGGAAACCCAAGTCCAGTGAGGGAGAACAGGTAGTCTTCAGTGATGACGTTGTAGCCCATTGCGAGGAACTGTGCGGTAGCCAGCAGAGAAAAACATCAGGCCAGCACAGGAAAGTCATCTGGTATGCCATCAGCCAGAAGATGCCTGCCATGTCCAGCATACCCCGTGATGTTGAGGATTGTAGAAAGCGCTGGAATGATCTCAGGGTCATGGTGCATGGACTCCTGTCCCAACACTGGCAGGAGTCCCAGGCAACTGAAGGTGGTACTGTCAAACCACTGGCCCTAACTGCCTGGGAAGAGAAGTGCAGCAGGGTCCTTGGCATGGAGGACATTGAGGGAGTTAGAGGCGTGTGCCAGCAGCCAGGAGGTAGGAGGTGAGTCAATCCCGAGCACAAGCCCATGCACAAATGTTCATCAGCTTATCCATCCAGGTATGTCCAGCATGTTCATGCTGGGCTCTGACATTGGTGCGGGAGGAGGTCAAATACGGCTTAGGCATTTGCTTATCAGGCCATGCTTTGTGTAGTTATTTGCATCTCCCTCCCCATTTGGTCAGGTGCTTTTCAGCGCATGCAAGCAGGCAATTATCCTCCCCCACTATCCACGTCCATTGTCCTCTGTGCATCTACATGTATCCTGGCAGTGTGCTGTTCTGGAGGACCATGGAATCGTGGGTGGAAAGAGGGTAGCTGGCACAGCAGTGGGTGATGTACAGGTTGGGGTCGCAGGTCGCCTGCACATTCAGGCAGTGGTAGTGCTTCCGGTTGTGGTAAACTGTTTCGTGGGCCTGGGGGCCACCAACGCAACATGGGTAAAGTCCAGGGCTGTGATCACTTTTGGCATTTGGACAATGGCATAGAACTGTGCCTTCATAGCATTGACCTGGGCTAGGATGATAGCGAGTGAGATGTGGCATTACACATGCCGCAGGAGGGCTTCCAGCAGCTGGGCCAAAAGTGCACAGAATGTGGGCTGTGCAATGCTGTGTATCATGGCCATGGAATGCTGGAAGGTGCCAGTTCCGAGGAACTGTAGGACAGATGTTATTTACTGCAGTGGTGGCACAGCTGTAGGGATGTTAATCCTGCTCCCTATCTTAGCCTGTATTTTGGTGAGCAGTTCAGTTATGGTTTCCCTGTTGAGGGTATACAGGGTGACCAACTGGCTGTCAGTGAGGGTCCATGGTGAGGGCCTGACCCTGGGGATCAGTGCATGGCTTGCTTGGGCTCTCCTCCTCCTCCTCCTCCTCCTCCTCCTCATCCCAACCGCCTGTACTCCCTGTGCCTTGCCTGGTTGTCCTGCATCTCTACTTCCAAGCATAGCATGAGCAGCTGCATGTCCCACCTCACAGTTGCTAGTGGCAGCATCGTTTTCAAAACAGTGTTTGGGGAAGGGAGGTGCCTTATGTAGCCCTCTGGAGTAGATTGGATCATCTGTGGCTTCATTTCTGCCACCTGTGTTCATTCCTCCACCTGGAGGCTGGGGTTAATTTTGCCGTGCTTTCAGTGGTATTAGCGACAGTTTTCATCGCTAGTACCACCATACATGGACATGTGATGTGGCAGTGATTGCACTTCGTGTTGTCAGTGCAGATGCCACCAGCTGTAATAGCGCTGGCTATAATAAATAGCGCTTGCTGATTTTACAGTTGGCAGAATTTGCAGTATTGGCAGTGCTTATTCCATTATCGCCACTATTAGTGCTTACTGCCCAACTCATGATGAGGCCCCAAAGAACCAGACACCTGTAACACAGAATGTGAGTTCACTTCAGACTCCATTCATACAGGTCCCACCCTTAGGGTGTACCCACAACACACAATTTATAAGAGAGAACAGTAACTATGCATGTGCATAAGTCAGATCTCAGAATACAATCACAATTTGTATGTTTTAGGCTCACTGCAGCGTCCCTTATCAATGCCGATCAAGATGTTTGCATGCAAATACTTCATGCCCATTGTGCAAAGTTAAGATGGTCGAGGTTTGCATGCAAATACTTCATGCTCATTGTGCAATGTTAAGATGGTCGAGGTCTTTTTGCTAGACTCTATCCAGTGCTATTGTTGAACCAAGAATGCAATGTTTTACATCCCAATAATACTACGAGTGACTCATTGGTACCTCCCTTCAATACACATCAAACTGAGGCCACTCGGAAGCGGAATTGGTCATCACATAAAACTGTATACAGCTACGTCAGGTTCCATGTCATCCAATGCAGACACAAGCTATGTTCGCCC